>NC_089826.1:80368406-80684560 GCF_035046505.1 Tiliqua scincoides
GGTATTCTGAAATGGAATCCCTGCAGATACTGGAATCCTACCTGTATAGCACTAGAGTATGTTCAGGTTATTCCAAATATATTAAATCAGTAGGCCTCAGACAACCCTATTAAACAATCCCCCTTTTGTAGATGCATGGCTAAGGCTGAACGAAAGTAGTTTGCCTAGGGCTACCCAGAAGGGTGGCGTCAGAGGCCAGCCAGGTTGGGCCCTGAAAGCCCACACCCTAGCCAGACTGAACCCACAGAGAGTGCCCAATGCGCCATCAAGAGGCAACAGCCTAGGTTGGTACTCCAACTCTGGGTTGGTACTTCCACCTTGTTTGCCAATAGAGGCAAGATTTGAACAAGGATTTTCTAGGTCAATTTCACTCAGCCACTGTGATGCACTAGCTCTAAAATGAACACACATATTCAAAGTGCAGCATAAACCCTGTTACAGAAGGAGTTCACAAGACAATAGACAAGTAAATATGTTGCTTAAAAAGTTAACCTGCAACAGCTGTCCTGATGTTTTCTTTGTCTTCATTCCAGTTCTCGTGTTTGTTCACTCCAGCCCCTTTCTTACCTAGGCCAACAACTATGACACTTGAAAAGTCCTACAGAAAAACAGTTAGAAAAAGCATATACAGGTTGAGACTAATGGGTTCTGTTCCAAGCACTCACATAGATTAAAAAAAAACACACTATAGCAAATCAATTTAAAAAACAAAGTTTCTTTGCTCCAGTGATTAAAAAACAGCCTTGCTGACCTTTAGACTCTAAGATAAGAGTCATTAAGAAGACAATCCATCAGCACTTCATTCAGCCCCTCTCTTCACCAATGCAAAATGATCACCTTTCTTTCACATGCTGGGGGAAGGGAGGGGTCTGCAGGAGGGAGAAGGACTGATGGATTGTTAGCCTGCTGCTGCGCTCTCTCGCGCACTCTCTCTCTCATTAAGGAGGCTGTTGTTAAAGGACTGTTCAGTTTTTAAAACTGATTTTAAAGGGATGCATTTTTCCCCTTCTCCAGGGATCAGCACATTCCTTCTCATTTGCACATTCGTCTTGAGTCAAATCCATGTATAAAAAATCCATGTATAAATAGGCTGGACCTGTACTCTTTCCAATTTTTTTAAAGCCTGCAGTTATGAATTTATAAACAGAAAAGTAAAACAAAAACAAAAACACACCCCTAAAACCCAGACCTTGACTAATTCCCAAGGCCTTTTAACTTTTTAATTCTTCAGCTGAATCTGTTCCAAATCTTAACTTTAAGTTGCTTTTTTGCCATTTTCATAACTATTTTTACACTGTTTTAAAAATTGTTTAGTTTCTATTATTTTATTTTGTAAGCCACCCAGGGATTGCACCGCAAACAGACAGACTAGATATCAAACAAACATTTTTGAAGGCTGATGCAGCCACATAGCTTCGAGGGAGAGCAAAGAACTAAGTTTTGCCGACAGCCTCACATTCACCAAAGATGAATGTCTCCGTTTTGCTTCCCTGTCTGGAATGGCTCCAAGGGGGAGAGGCTGCTTGCACGCCGCAGTGAGGCTCCCTGCAAAACATAGTGCTTTGCACCCCCTCTAGCTATGCCACTAGGTTGATGCAAACCCTTTTGTCTTGTTCAAAAGTGCATTAGTGATGAGAAAATGCCAGAGACTACAACTTCTTCATAAGCCCAGCTTGAAATGAATGAGAAGGCAATCTTCAAAGCTCAGTATGGACTGGGACCTGCATACCTTAGCATTTCTACAGACAGGAGCACACCCCACTTTCTTACACCTGGTGGGAGAATCCTGTTCAGCATTCCTTCTGCTAAAGGGGTGAGTTGGAACAGTCATTATTTAAAATTAGCATTCCAGTTTGGTCGTGTTAGATTCCTCTTATTTCTTTCCAGTTATGCAATTTATCATATAGTAATGATGAAGAGTTTAGAATGTAATTGTTTGAATAATATTTTTAGATCGAGAGCCCTCTGGGACAGGAACTTGTTTTTCGGTTCTTTGTGAACTTTTGTTGAAAAGCAGTGTACAGCTTTCAGTATCTGCAGGGGATCCATTCCCAGACCCCCATGGATCCTAATTTCCACAGATGCAGAGAACCCTCAAAGGATCTCACGGATACAAACAGGAGACCCTTCTGGTTGCATCCCAGAAGTCCCCAACAGCCTTCTGACATGGGGTTGACACTTGCGTTGTGTCAAGTCTGTGGGTGCCAAACCTATGTATGAGAAGGGCAGACTATAAATATTTTTGATAGTAAAGAATAAAAGAATAATTGCAGTGCCTTTTCTGTAGTGACTCCCAGACGTTGCAAGAGCCCTTCTCTTTGCAGTGTTTAGAGAAATATGTTCACCACCTCCTTTTAAATCTACTTTTGAAGCTTATCGCATTATTTTATTCTGCTTTTTAAAATTCTGGTTCTTATGTAGCAAATGGCTTTGTTTTTGCCTGTGAGGTGTGCAACTGTGCTGGTTATGAGTTGTTTGGACCGTTAACCCACCTTGGACCTGGACTAACACAGTTGTGTTTTCATTTGAAAAAATTATTTTAAAAAGCAACCAAAAGAAATAACATATAGCACAGAACAATATGATTGGAAGTAGCAAGAGACAGAAAAACAGACAGAAAGCACATCATCAGTAAGCATTACAGGGCATACATCCGTGTCTACTCTTTTTTACTGCCCCAACTAAAATTACTTTTGAATATATTTCTGAAAACTACAGGCCACAAACAACTTGTACAAATAGTAATTTCTGAGCTTGAATATATATATATTCAGTTATGTCTTTAAAAAGTACAAATGTGAACCTTTCAGTGACATGTGCCGTAACTATATTATTTAAGAAAAACAACATCCAATACTGCAGTGGCATAGCTAGAGGGGGTGCAAAGTGCCAAATCTTGTAGGGAGCCTCACTGCAGCATGCAAATGGCCTCTCCCACTCTCCTTCAGAAACATTCCAGGTGAAGAGCCATGCTGGAGTGTGGTGTTCTTAAGTGCTTAAGCAGAAGCACACAGAAAGCCTTGGTGCGATGGCAATTGCGGGCAAACCCTCCCTTGTTGGCAAACCGACAGGGATGCTAGTTCCCAGGCTGAAGTGTGACAATAGCTGATACAGCACTCTGTGAAGAAGCACCCATTGTTCTCACCCCTGTATGAGATTCTAATGTGGCTTTATCTGAGAACTGAATGTAGCAATGTTGCAAGTACAATAAAAACGCAGGAGGAGGCTAGTAGAATCAGCTTCTCTCTCTCTCTGCACTCTCAACCCTCAATATGTCTGCTGTCTCTTGATTTTCTGTCTGACCATTCATTGCTTCTGCTCTCGCACCTATATCCAGCAACCTGACCCCTGGGCTTTGGTTGCTCCCCCAAGGGTCACTGCAACACTGGAGGAAGCCATTCTGGTTGGGGGGAGCCATTCTGAGCGGGGGGGGGGGGGAGCATTTGCCTCAGTTTTGATCCCTGCCTGGAATGGCTCTGAAGGGGAGGGAGAGAGGTCGCTTGCATGCTGCGGTGAGGCTCCCTGCAAAACTTAGTGCTTTGCACACCCTCTAGCTATGCCACTGCAATACTAAGCTCTCGATTGATGACTTCAGAAGAATTTGCTGTTCATCTTGTGGTTGCTTCAGGCTACATACTCCATGCTTGCTCCCAGATTATTGCCAAGCTAATGTCTCCATAATCACAGACCCACCGCATTTCCAAGGTTTGGCAAGGCAAGCTCTACAGGGTGCAGGGTTCATGCAACCCCATTTTGAATGGAGACTTCCTAAGTCCTACTGCAAGCCCTGGCATTTGCGATATTAAAATGCTTGTGATTAAAGAGGTGTTCTGAGACCCCTTTAATTGTGAGCACTTTCGCCTTATAAATGCTAATTAACAGCAGAACAGCACTTCAGGGGTAAACTGAATGAGTTCTAAAAGGCTTGCATCAGCCTTCTCAGTGCTGGCAAGAAACCTGCCATCACCTGTTCCAGCGTCATTTTGCTCACTCAGCCTTAACTGCTGAACTTATCTCTAAACTACCTAGTTCAACAATTTTCAACGTTTTTTTTTTACTTACAGCACTCTGACCCCTATGGTCTTCATCTCTTGTGGTGTCACTTCCGGCTTCTGGAGGACTCTTCTGGATTCTGTGGCTGTTTATAGGGCAACTGTCTACAACAACAAATTGTCCCTCAATTCATCACTACAGACAGTTGTCCTAGAAAAAGAGCCACAGAACCTGGAAGAGCTTTTCAGCGATTTTCAACTATTGTGCTCCAAAAGCCTGTGGACTTTTCACAGCACATCATTTGATAATCACTGGCCTAGTCCTTTTTTTTTCCCACCAAGCCATCTCCGAGGACAGAAGTCTTTCTTGTGGCTGAGGTAGTCTGAAGGTACAACTTGACACAACATCAGGAGGTCCCCACTTGGATCTTGCAAATTCCCTATAAAGCAGGTGGGTGGCAATTTAAACCCCAGCATGAGTTGGGGTTGGAGAGGATGCTAAACCCTTCTGCCCTAGATTTGCCAGAGTCACATCTAGTTTGGTCCAAGGAGGTGACATCTGGTTGACTCTAGAGGCTGAAAAGCAAAGGAGATGAGTGTCTCTTGGAGTGACTTGCACCCCTTCAGTGTAAATACAAGACACTTCAATAGGCTGATGTGATTCAGGCACACAGTGGCGTAGCTAGAGGGGGTGCACTAAGTTTTGCAGGGAGCCTCAGCATGGCATGCAAGCAGCCCCATGGCATCCAATGGCCCCTTTGGATGCCATTCTGTGCAGTGAGAGCAAAACAGAGGCACATAAGTCAGGTATAACTCAAAAGAAGTGTTTATTTCATACCTGGTGCAAGCCATGAAATATGCGTGTCTTCCCTTTCTTCAGTGGAGGCCCCGAACTACAACACAAGACAAACATTCACTTGAGTCCTTTGCAAAGAAGAGATTTTGTATACAGTTGCCACCTGCCCAGAAAAAAAAACAACCTGGCCTGCTACTACGCCTTTAGTATCAATCTGATCTGCAAAAACTGCAAAGTGAAGCTTTTTCTGGCATGCAGCTGGATAGACAATCTCACCGGTCAATCTGCACAGATCAAGTTGCTGCTCGAGGCACACAAGCAGGGCAAAGTTGGCAAACAGAGCAGTAGCATTCCCTGCTGCTATGATGGTATCACCACTGCTGGGAGTGTTGACTGCATCCAGTTTTAGTTTAAAATTCTCCATCCACACAGTCCATTCTTCCCACCCCATCCCCATTTTGCTTAGCTTATAAAACAGCAACATGGTGTTCCATACAGTCTAACACAGGGGTCTCCAAACTTTTTGGCCAGAGGGCTGCATCAAATATCTGGTACGGGGTAGAGGGTCAGAAAAAAAATTTAAATATAAAATTTATATAAAGAGATTAGAGATGGAACTTATATGAGTGAATAAATGGGCTCATTCATTCAACCTCTCTGGCCCTTAGAACACCCTCCAGATGCAGCCAGAGCACAGCTCCAATCATGTTCAGCCAAGTGGGCCAGAGGCTTTCAGGTGACAAGTGGCTGGCCACGGGCTGGAAAGAGACTAACCACGGGCCGCATCTGGCCTCCAGGCCAGGGTTTGGAGACCCCTGATCTAACAGATAGTTATACTAGCAGATTGCTCCAGGAGTGTAATTTGACACTTGCCAGACTCCAAGGAGTATCTGTTGCCCTCAGGTGAGCTGAGCACTTGCCTCTCTCTCTGTCTAAAGTAGACTTATGAGCTCCACCCGCCTTTATCTCCTTCTGCCTGGAGAAAGTCCATTGTGGGGAATGAGGGGAGGCAGAGAACAAGTGGCATCAGACAGAGCAGTAATGGGAGGAAGGGGCATAATGGAGAGAACAGTAAGAAGGAAGTGAGCAAGAAGGCTTTACATATAAGCTTGACTACTGTAATGAGCTCTACATGGGACTACCCCTGAATACAGTCTGGAAACTTCAACTGGTATAAAATGCAGTTGTTGAGCTGATGAGTAGCATAAAACATTTTCAGCATATCACAATAGTGTCATATCAGCCACTCTGGCTACTGATTCATTTCTGGACCAATTCAAGGTACTGGTTATTAGCTTCAACGCCCTATATGCAAGGGTTGCATCAGAAATTGGCCAGGTCAGGCATGCCCATCAAAGGACATACCTGGCCTGAAGGATCCCTGAACCTTCTGTACCAATGGCATGCGGGGGGGGAGTGGGTTCCCCATGGGGCCCTGTGTGTGGATTTATTCAGGGCCCCCAACAACATGGCACTAGCACTGCCTCTGTAGTCTGCAATCAAGTTATCTGAAGGACTGCCCATACCAGGAGTGCAAACATTGGGTCCACAGGCCAGATGCAGCATAGAAGCTTTTTATCCTGCCCATGTGATAACTGGGCTGTCAGAGAACTGCCCTTTCAGCAGCCTTGATTCTGCTGAGGCCCCGGGAGGAAGAGGCAGAAGGAGGACTCAGAAGGCAAGGAATGCTATATGGGAAGGAGCAGCCCAAAATGGGCAAGAGAGGAAGATGCTGCCGAGGTGCTGGGAGAGCCCAATTATCACATGGGATGCTCTTTCAGCAGCCTTGCTTCTGTTGAGGAAGCACTTTGCAGAGCGTCTCAGTTCCTGATCTGCGAACTGACATCTTGGTAGAAACGGTGCTGCTGAAAGGACAGCCCATATAAAAACTGGGCTCTCCCATAGCTTGAAAATATGGTCAAGATTTACATATTTTTCTCTCCTGTCATTTGCAGCTAATGAGTTCCTACTTGAGAATCAAGCGCTTATTTCTGGACATCATCTGCTTAGTGACAACACTTTCTGCTTCATGACGTCACTTCCGACCCTTGGCAGGCGCCATGATTGCTAACTTCAGCGTGCCGTACAAAACAAGTTTGACACTCCTGGTCTACTGTCACATATATCTGGCCAGCCCTAGACTTTAAGATACAGGTCCTTCTCTCTTGCCTGACACATACTCAGTTGAAATAGCTGGGAATCAGAGACAGGGACTTTTCTGTGGTGGCACTGTGACTGTCAAATGCACTCCTGAAGGTCTGCCAAGCTCCGAACAGACTGCCTTCAAACATGCCTTGAAAACTTGTTATTGTCAGCTTTTAACTGCTTGTAGTAATTAATTCCTGCTATTTTATTAACTTATCTGAAGCTGCCGAGGTTTTATCCACTGTTTTATTTGTTACCTTTCTTTGCCATTAATTCACATTGCAAGTTTTTTATCCTGTAACACCACTTTGTGCAAAGTTTAAACAGCCCAATAAATATACTAAATAATAAAAGCTAAGAAGAAACGAGTGGAAACGTTCTCCAAAGCTATTTTTAAAGACTGATTCTTCTCAGGAGGCTCGCATTTTAAATAAGCAGAAGGGAACTCTTTTGAGACTTACATTGCCAGCAGCTCTTTCAGTTTTCCAGATAGGCAACTATTGAAAGCTTCTCCAGCTTTAGTAAATTGACACGGTCCATCTTCTGTCTCACTGGCAAAGGCTCCGAGGATGAGGCCCTAAAGAAAGTCAGATTTTTTTTTAGACTACTGTCCCACAAACTAATTGCAAATGATCAGGAAGAGACAGGAATCAGGAGTCGAAAGCTATATTGACACACACAACCAAATCCAATGAAGAAAACAGCCCAGAGTCTAAAGTGTATGCGTGGGCGATTAGATAAATTGTAATCTTGCGACAGAACTCTGAACAATGCATTTAGATTGCCTCGTGGATGCAACTGTTAACCTTCGACCATTCTTGCAAAAATTTGCAAGCAAGTACGCTGCATATGAAAAAACAGAAGATGATGATGAAACTTCCTCTTCCCTGATGAAACTAAAGCTGGCAGACAAAATATAAAAGCAAGGGGGGGCATTGAACAGGCTGTTTTAACATTCAGTCACCAACGTTAACAGTGCAACCCTATGCACGTTTACTCAGAAAAAAGTCCTACGGTGTTCAATAGGGTTTACACCCAAGTAACTGTATTTAGGATTGCAGCCTCAGTCAACCAATGGGATTAACTGATAAGAAGAATTATCCAGTCTGCAAAGAATGTTAAAGGAGATGTGCTGGCCCTGTCTTCCTGGATGTTGCCTTCCTGGATGGCAGGTCTGATGGTTGCTCTCGGCACAACAGTCACTTGAAAGTTTTTAGCACAGTAAGTCTGTGCCAGCACTAGTACTTCACATCACGTACTGGCAGTCAAGCATGACAGGATGACTTGAATCATTGTCTACAGCTACACAGGTTTCACCTCCAGCTGTTTACTGATCTACAGATCTGTACGAGAGATAGGAGACACCAAGGCTGCAACTCTATCCAGACTTATCTGGAAGTATGTCTCACTGAACTCAATGGGGCTTACGTTTGAGTAGACATGCATAGGATTGCACTGTGAGTGGAGGAACCAAACACAAGAATGACCCTAGAAGAGCTCAGTCAGAGCTCAGTCATCTCCTGCCCAAGCAAAAGTTGTTCCACACACTGTAAAATTCTGCATGCCAATTGCTCTCACTGAAAGAAATTTCCTTGCTCTGAAGCTGGTCTCAGAAAAAAAATATACAAACATGATGAAAGAGCTCTGAACATTTTTATTATGGACTATCACCCTACAACATAGGTGTATGAGCTGATCTTCAGATTCCGAATAACCACAAAGTACAGTCCAGTGTGGAAGAGTGGAGGGTGGTGGGCTATAGTCATAGATGCCGTCCCCAGCTGCCACCTGCAGCAACCATCTCATTTGGCGCTATGAACAGCCGCTTCCACCTCTTTCTCAATCCAATCTTGCATCCTGCCTAGATCGCTTTCGGTTTTAAAAATAAAAATAACTTAGGGTAGACAAAACTCTTTGCAGTCTCATTCTGATGCACAGTTTCACATCAATTGTGGAAACATCCTATACCAGTACACAGAATTACAGTCCAATCCTATGCATGTCTACTTAGAAGTAAGTTCTATTGAGTTCAATTACTCCCAGGTACATGTGGATAGGATTGCAGCCTTATTCTTTTATTTATTATCTAAAAAATTATGGGAATGTAAAATTATTTAGTTTCATTTACATCCTCCCCTATTCCCCAAAGCCAAAATACCATTTTTCAGGCCAGATTAAAATATATGGGGATGATCCAGCCACAGTTAAGTACTTTTCACTCTCATTAATCTTAACTTCATCAGATATTCTCATTCATCAGATATTCAAGTGTGATCTTCATTCTTCCACAGAAATGAAAGGAACTTAAAAAAAAAAAAATTCTCCACTCTAATTGTGGGTCCTGCCCACAGATCTGTAACATCAACCCCATATCTACTTAAGCCTGCTTATAAATGTCCATTTTTCAAGAGAAAAAAAAGGCAACACAGCAAAATTGCCTGAAGAAGTTGGAGATGTGAATGTAAAGTTCCTAGAGAAAGCACAAACATCAGAAGCAATTTATGCATCGATGCTTACAGCTGGGTAGTCCCAGAGCCCCTGCAGAGTACACTCAATTACCCAAAGTTGTGAACACCCCGTTCCAACTCACTCACCTTGTTTGCAGACGGCATGTCTAGTTACTGGTGGTTTCCACTATCCCTGCAGCCAAGAGACGCTGCAAACTTTATAGCAGGGGAGGGCATCTTGGTCCCACCCCCTTCACTACTTCTGGCCCTTTAACATCATTAGCCATAAATAAGACTGAACTCTGACTTGTAAGATATATAAAAAAAAAAGGAACATGGGTGTGGACAGATTTGGGCATTTTCCAAAAGAAAAACAGGTAGGGCACAACACTTTGAGATATCAGACACATCTCAATTTCTGCTGGCACAAGCAATACAGGGAAATGCCCAGGAGTGGCACAGATGTTCCGAGAAGCATTTATGACTCAAGCATTTATGACTCACGTCAAGGCACCAAGAACCAGTGTGATGCCAGTTCTGGAAAGCTCTTCCAGGTTCTGCTGCTCTCTTTTCCAGGACAACCTCCAGCGGTGGAGGAATAGAAATAGGGACAGACAATGCATTCCTCCAGAAAGCTGCCCTAGAAACAGAGCTGCAGAAGAATTTTTCAGTGATTTTTCAACCACTGTGCTCCAAACTCCTGCTGGCACACCCGTGTACTTTTCATGGCCAACCAATGTGCCATGGCACACCAGTTGAAAAATGGCCGTTCTAGATCTGAAGTCATCAACCTTTTCAGACTGAGGGTCCAAGTTTCAGCCAAAACCACAGTGGGACCCACATACAATTTACCATTGTATGTTTTTCCCTTTTTTCTCTTTGAAAAAAAAGGGACGAAAAAGAGGTACAGGGCTCTTAATATTTGTCCAAAAGCGGGCATTTTGGCAAGCTCAGCTTCTTCAGTGGAAAAGCTGAATGTCCCAAAAGATCTTCTATACCACCGTTAAAGACCAAAGAACCCTGTCTGGTTTTGTAGCCGATGACCCTCTCTTCCTCTCTCTTCTTTAAAACAAAAAAATCCAGATGGTGGTGCCACCAAGGTTCAATGCAAGAACTGAAGACCAATGTTCTAGATCAGTGTTTCTCAAACTGTGAGTTGGGACCCACTAGGTGGGTCACAAGCCAATTTCAAATGGGTCCCCATTCAATGTGTATTTTATTTTTAATATATTAGACTTGATGCTACCATAGTATGTGACTGCATCTGGGGAAACGTCACAGATCTGTATTTTTGAAAGTACAGATGTATATGCTTTAAACTAATATGTATAAGCTACTATGTATATACAGTATACAGGTTACTATGTACATGCTTTAAATAAATGAAAGCCAATGGGGCTTTCTCTCCAGTAAGTGTGGATAGGATTGCAACCTTTGGTATTTTTAAACAGATCAGCAATTGCTTGGGAGGGTTAACAGGGTTCCTCTTTATTTTAAATAAAGATTTTAAACTTAATACTTATTGTAAACTTTTAATTTATTTACTTAATTGATTTTGTTGTATGGGGGTGTTAGGAAAATTTTCCTGTTCGATGACATCACTTTTGACCATGACATCACTTCCAGGTTAATGACATCACTTCCAGTGGGTTCCAACACATTGTCATTCTAACAAGTGAGCTGCAGTGCTCAAAGGTCTGAGAACCACTGCTATAGATAAATGTCTTGGTCCTAATCAGACCCCTGCTGGGTGGCGTCCTTCTGGGGCAGGCCCTCCTCCCAGCACTGCCCCTGCCCTCCCCGCACACCCCCCCCCCAAGAGAGGGTTCCCTGCGGGCCCGGCTCCCTGCACCGCCTCCCGGTCCCTCCAGCAGCCCTACCTGCCTCCCGGTAGCCGCGCTGCGGACAGAGGCGCAGGAGGCGGCCATGAGATCGCGGGCGCGGAGCAGGAGGTGGAGCCTCTGCCTGGCCAGCAGCTGCAGCATGGTCGCCTCCCCGCCCGGCTGCAATAGCGGGTGGGAGGCGGCCACGGTGCGGGGGTCCGCCTCCAAGGGGAAGGGCTTCGCTCCCGCCCCGGGGTGGCGCACGGCGCTCGCTCCGGCAGGCTCGGGCTGCCGTCCTGCGCGCACTTTCCTGGGAGTAAGCCCCGTTGACTGCAGTGGGGTTTACTTCTGAGTAGACATGCATAGGCTTACACTGCCCTGTGCACATTTTCCTGGGAGTAAGCCCCGTTGACTGCAGTGGGGTTTACTTCTGAGTAGACATGCATAGGGTTGCACTGCAGGGCTGCCATCCTGTGCATTTTCCTGGGAGTAAGCCCCTTTGACTGCAGTAGGGTTTACTTCTGAGTAGACATGCATAGGGTTGCACCGCAGGGCTGCCATCCTGTGCACTTTCCTGGGAGTAAGCCCCATTCACTGCAGTAGGGTTTACTTCTGAGTAGACATGCATAGGCTTACACTGTAGGGTTGCAATCCAATGCACACTTTCCTGGGAGTAAGCCCCATTGACTACGGTGGGGTTTACTTCTGAGTAGACGTCCATAGGGTTACGCTGTAGGGCTGCAATCGTGTGCATATTTGGACCCCAGCACAGTCTCTTTTCTAGGGGCCAGTTTGCTGATGTTCTTTTGCATCTTTTTAGATCAGTGTTTCTCAAAGCTTGTCCTCCACCATGTCACTTCACAGGGTCCACCTATTGGAATTACCACCAGAAGTAACCAGTTACATCAGTTACATCAGAAGTAACTGGTGGTGACATCATCACCAGTTACTTCTGGGGTGGGAGTCCAGATGGGACATGACATACACCAGTAAGAGCTTCAAGGTGGATGGGAGGCCTTTTCCAAGCGTGGAAAAGCATGCTTTGGAGCTCTGCCTGCAGATAATTTTTTATTATTATTTTTTAAACAATGTTAACTGCTTGGGGAACATTTATTTGAAAAAGCAATTTATAAATTTATCACATCATCATACTGTATTGCTCTTCCATGCGCCAAATCTCACAGGAGACATCTGTATGTTCAAACCTCCACTGTGAGAAAAAGGATTCCCATTTTATCATGATGCATATTTCTTATTTTCCTTTTCTTGGAGAACAGAAAATTCAAACCCTTTCCAAATCTGCTCTCTCACCCATATCAGTCATTACAGCTCTGCATTGCAGAACCAGGAAACTGGTCTTGATTATACAGGTTTTAGGAGATCTCATCTGCGTGAGCTGCTTTTTTGGATAATTATTTTACAGACAAGCTGCAACATGAACAATTCCTATTAAGTCCATTTGATTGCCTTGCCTGATGCACATGGAGGAACTGTCTACTGGCCAAGTTTATGTGCATGCACTGAAAGATTAACTCTTTAGATCTTGTGTCCACTGGTCAAGGAACGGACCTCTCTAAGAATGTGTTTATATATGTGCTCGTTCACCCTTTGTTGGCTGCAGTATTATTATTATTATTATTATTATTATTATTATTATTATTATTATTTCTACCCCGCCTTTCTCCCAGGAGGGACTCAAGGAGGCTTACAACAAGGTTAAAACAAATTAAAAACATAATTTAAAAACAGATAAAAGCATATTAACAGCATATCATAAAAAGTAGTCAGAAAGTAGTCAGGTAAAAAGAGCATAGAGCAGCAAATCATAAAAGAATCAGGCCTGTAACCAGGTGTTTAAAAAGATATTAAAAGATGTTGAGAAGAAGTTTTAAAAGGCCGGGAACTGAGAAGGTTGTCTAAACAGAAGGGTCTTCAGGCCTCGCTGAAAAGTTTCAAGAGAGGGAGCCATTCTTAAGTCAATTTATAATTGTAAATTGTATCAATTTACTTAAATAATAAGTACTTAGTTATTATTATTATTATTATTATTTATTATATATATAATATATAATATATAATAATAAATATAATTATAATTATATAATTATTGAATAATTATTATATATTATTATTATTATTATTATTATTATAATCAACTACTTAATAAGTACTTGATATTTAAATAATAAGTATCAAACAGTGACTTGCTTGTGCAGATGAATCATCACTGTAAGCAAAGCTTTCATATAACCCAGTATCAGCTTAAACATGATATTTTTCATTGGGGGCACTTCACACTTTCAGTTAAAAGGCACCAAATGTTGAGGGAGTGATGATAAACCAAGGGACGTAAATGGATGTGTGAGCTGGGCCATAGCTAGGGCAGCATCTTGTGCAAAACAAGTTACACATTAGTTGTAGGTTACACATGCAGGTTACACATTAGTTGTAACCCACACAGGTTAAGGGCTCAATCCAATTTTCCAGCACACAAGGCGATGGCTCCCACACCCGAATGACAGCATTAATTGGCCCTAATTTAGGCTTGAGCAATCAGAAAATACATTCCCCCACCCCCAATATTCCTCATGAGACTCTGGCCCCTCCATCTGCTGCCAGCATTGGTGCCAGTGGCATAGCTAAGGAGATGCAGGGGGTAGCAGCTCCATCGGGCATCAAGCTTTAGGGGGGCAACAAGCTCAGCTTGACACTAGTGACCAAAATTGTGAAAATCTTCGTATGTATGAATAACACCATCATGTTATATATCATCAGAAAGCTAATTTAATGCAGAATACAATGAAACAAACTGCATTAGAATATCTGTATTCTATCAAATGTTATGGCCAATTAACCTGAAAATGAAAACACAACTGCCTTATGGAACAAGAAGTGGATTTTCTTAACTCAAAACTGGCCTATGAGACTGATTGTTCTGAGAGCCAATAACATATTATTATGTTATTGACACGTTGCAATGACGTGTTATCATGATACAGCATGAAACGAATAAGGGCCCAATCCTATCCAATTTTCCAGCACTGATGCAACCATACCAATGGGGCATGCGCTACATTCCTGTGGTAGGGGAACAGTTGTGGAGGCCTCCACAAAGTAAGTGAACATTTGTTCCCTTAGGTTGGGGCTGCATTGCGGCTACATTACTGCTGGAAATTTGGATAGGATTGGCCCCTAATATGAGTCCTCATTTCCATGAATCATAATATAGTTACCCCTGCTAATTGGGTAAAAAGACACTTTTTCAAGTGGCACCCCTCTTATATTTTAGTAGGGGGAGAAAAACCATCCCTCTTCACCCCAGCACAGTGTCTCAAACAAATCAGGGGCACACTTTCTATTTATTTACTTAATTAAATTTGATTTTGTCTGGGGGTCCTACAAATCTTCTCTGACCCCAGGTAGCAGATAGATGCCTTAGCTATGCCACTGACTGGGGGGAGGCAGCAGAGCAAGTGGGTGGTGAGTTGCTGGGGGGGAGGAGGTGGGTTCCTCCCAATTTTCACTTTTTTAAAAGCCCCGGAGTGACATCACTTCTGGTTGTGACATCACTTCCAGGGCAATGTTTTGAGCTTGACACCAGGCTACACAATCATTAGCTACGCCACTGCACGGGATATCTGCAGATTGAAATCGGGGAGTGTGTGTGCATGGAGGGTGAAAAAGAGAGCAAATGGGGGTCGGTCCGATGCTCCGGCATCACCGACTTTGTGGCAGCAAATGTGGTCAAGGCAAGTGGTGCTTTGCCCTTGGTTGCTGACAGGGGTCAACTTCCAGGCATTGCATGTGCATGGGATGGAGGACAGGAATAATTGGTGGAGATCTGTGGGTGGAAGCTGGCGGAAGCTGGTGTGCAGAAGCCAGGCATCATGCTGGCAGGCAGAAGCCGGTGGATGTGCCTGGGTGATGCTTTTGGACAACCAGGACTCCCACCCCTCTCATGCTGTTTTTCTCTGTCCTCCTTCCAGGGATGTCAGAGTTTTCCTGCTCAAGAGCCCCTGGACTTCCTGCTAGCTGTGCCTGTCTCGTCTCAGCCACGGATGATCCTCTGGTTTTCCTCTCTGGTCCTCCAGTCTCCTGGAAGGAAGAATAAAAGATGCAAAGCAATGGTGAAGTTATTGTTTTCTGGCTTTTTGATGCACGTTTTGGACTGACCAGTTCCACAAGCAGGGCATCTGGCCTCGACTGAAAGATCCAAGCCCTTCCTCATATTTTACAGAACCTCCTTAGATGCCACCTAAGAGGTAGATTGGGACAAAGTGCCCCAAAACAGCTGGCTCAGGTCTGGCTCCAAGACCAAAAACTCCATCTGAATATTTAGGGGGGGGGGGAGCACAGGAGGCCGTCCTGTCTCTTCTCACTGGGGGGGGGAAGGGGTGAGAAACACTTTTAAGGGGGATGCCACCTACAGATCAAAACTCTGAACACTTTTAATTGCAGGAAAACTTCATAGTTTTCAGAAAGGCATTTTTGAAAGAAATTACAGAAATTGTCATATCAAATAATTTAGGTTCCAAATTTATGCAGGCTTTACTTGTTCCACCTCTAATGTATTTGTTTAAATTTTATATTTAATTTCTTCCCCGGCCCTTGACACTGTGCCAGATATTTGATGCGGCCCTTCAGCCAAAAAGTTTAGAGACTCCTGATATAGAGTGAGGCTTACCTTTTTAGCTAGAACTAAAAGGTTGTCGCTATTATTAATATAGAACAATCCATACTGCTGCTGTTTTTCACCAAGTGAGGAAGACAACCCTCCTCCCCAAGCAGTGGCATAGCTAGAGGGGTTGCAAACCACTAAGTTTTGCATTCGCCTCCATTTTGCTCTAGTGGCCCGGAATGGCTCCGAAGGGGAGGGGCTGCTTGCATGGTCCAGTAAGGCTCCCTGCAAAATTGAATGCTTTGCAGCTTCAAGGTAAGGGAACAAACATTCTCTTACTTTGAGGAGGCCTCCGTGAGTGACACCCAACTGCAGGATGCAGCACATGTCCCATTGGCATAGCTATGCCAGTGCTGGACAGCACTGACATAAGAGGTTAGGATTGCACCCTCAGGGCCCAATCCTATCCAATTTTCCAGTGCTGGTGCAGCTGTGCCAATGGGACAGCTCCTTTGGAGGGGAGGCAGTCATGGAGGCCACCTCATGGTAAGGGAACATTTGCTCCCTTACCTTGGGGCTGCATTGCACCTGCTGGAAAGTTAGATAGGATTGGACCCTTAGGCTGCAAACCTATACACACTTTACTGGGAGTGAGGCTGTAATCCTATCCACACTTTCCTGGGAGTAAGCCCCATTGACTATAATGGGACTTACTTCTTAGTAGACATGCATAGGATTGGGCTCTCAGTTTCATTGAGCACAATGGGGCTTACTTCTGAGCACAACTGCATAGGATTGTGCACTTAGTGTGATTTAGCAAAGTTCCAACCAAAACAGACTAGTCTAGCTGTGCTGATTTATAGGTACAATGAATGTATCAAGAAAAAGGGCTTCTGACAGAGATCATAACTTTCTCCTGTAGATGGCACTGTGTTATGTTTCCAGTTCATAGTTTTCTGTTTGGCCAGTTCTAAATGGTGAGCCTTTTTCCTTAAAGCAGGGGTTTCCAAACCCCCAGCCCTGGGGCCAGATGCGGCCGCAGAGAGCCTCTATCTGGTCCACCACCAGCATCTGATCCCCTGAGAGCCTCTGGTCCAGTTGACCAAACACAACTGGAGTTGTGGGGGAATGGGGGTCTGTTTAAGTGTGTGCTTTATTTCTTGGGCTGTGTTTGTGTTTGGAGAAGTCCTGGACATTTGAGCCCATTCATTTATTCATTCATCCAAGTTCCATCTCTAATGCATTTATTTAAATGTTATATTTAATTTTTTCCCCCAGCCCTTGACACTGTGCCAGGTATTTGATGTGGCCCTTTGGCCAAAAAGTTTAGAGACCCCTGCCTTAAAGGAATGCACATTAAAAAGGGATACACAAAAAGGGATACATTAAAAAGGGATACAAAAAGGGATTACAAGGAAAAAATACATGTTGTATTTTTTATGCTATGCTTCTATTTCTTGACTGACAGCCCAATCCTATCCACACTTTCCTGGGAGTAAGCCCCATTGGTCAGTGTTTTTGCCATTAAATCAAACTTGTATGCTGCAAATATGCATACATATTTGGGAACGAGGAAGGACCCAATCCTACTCA
Source organism: Tiliqua scincoides (assembly GCF_035046505.1). NCBI lineage: Eukaryota > Metazoa > Chordata > Lepidosauria > Squamata > Scincidae > Tiliqua > Tiliqua scincoides. The sequence goes on from NC_089826.1 coordinate 80,385,821, forward strand.
ACTTTCCAGAGCCAATCCTACCCACTCTTACCCAGGAGTAAGTCCCATTGACTATCATTGTTAAAAGAATATACAGAGTATCCTGTTAAAAGTACAGGTTTTTTAATATTTCCCCCAATGCAGTCACATACTATGGGGAGCATCAAGTCTATTAAAAATAAAATCTTGAAATGGGGACCCACCTGAAATTGGCTCACGACCCACCTAGTGGGTCCCGACTCACAAGGACACAAAAAAGAGTTCTGCTGATTCATCTATTCCAGCATCCTGTACCTTTCACAAGGGGCAGCTCAGTGGGCACGCGCCCCTCCTGGGCTGGGAAGGAGGCACGGACGGCCACTGCCTCATCTGCATGCGCGGAGACAGCGGCCAAGGGACAGGCACTGCTCCGCCCCCCCTCCGGCTACGCCACTGCTGGGCGATACTTGGGAGCTATCGTAGGTGGCCTGCTCCAGCTCAGGTGGACTATAGGAATGGGCTGCCTGTGTACTTCTGCAGTGGTCTCTCACTCACTCAAATTACATACTTCAACAGACATGCACAAATGACAAAAGAAGTACACCGTTATACAGAAATAACTATCCTTGCTTCCTATTTATAGCCAACCGTGCAGCAGACACGATGAATAAGTTGGTATTCTAAAGACTTTACTTCTTAGTCCTTCAGACTCACCCATGAATGAAGCTAGAGCTACACCACTTTCACTTTCTGTATTTCATGTCAGGTGTGGCTACTGTGGTTCTACTGTCTATTATTAAAAAAAAAAAATCAACTCATTTCAATGAACAGCATAAATGTCTTTTATTAACTGTTACATCTTTTCTCCAGTAGCTTCTTTGTATTTTTCACTGGGTCAGCCTCATCGCCTGGAAGACTCTGCAATTTAATTCTGACAAGAAAACATAGGAAAATTAGTTCACCTGGCTGTGAATCCATTAAAGGCCTTTCTTTTGCATAAAATGTAATATATTGTATGCTCAGTGTGATGACAGTAGAGTTATCAGTTTAGACCAGAAAATGTAACACAGAGCATTTTAGGAGACTGCCCAACTTGATTTGCATAAATATTCAGAGTACTTCATTATTTTCCCCCCTACTCTTTCATTTCTGGACTGATTCTTGAAATGAAAAAGTAGAAGCATCGGCACCACATCCTACCTTTATTGTACCCCAACTGTACAAATGAACATTATTATGATAGCACAGAAGAGGGTGTGTATCAATAGCACTTTATAATAAAGCATTCTTTACGGGGAAAGTGAATCCTGCATAGTTGCCCAGTATCAAGACAATGCAGGTGGTGGGTGTAGGTGGGATTCAGAAACCAGAATTTTGATCCATTCTGGATGGGGCTTGCGGTGCTCTAGTCTGTTCTGAAATTAATCCAATAGTACCTCAATTCTTGCCATGACATTCCCTATAGCTACCTTTCCCAGGGTTCCTGAGACTCCTTTGGTGCTGTGGTGAGCATACATCCTAGCATCTAGGGCAGCAACTTTCAACCAGCGCACCAGCAAAAGGTCTACAGTGTGCCGCAGGAGCTTGGAGCATAGCGATGGAAAATGGCTGAAAAAAACTTCCAGGTTCTGCAATTCTGTTTTTGGGGCAACTATCTGTAACAACAAATTGTTTGTCTCTCATCCTCCACTGGCTCTAAGGAAACAGTTGACCTAGAAGCAGAACCTGGAAGAGTCTTCCGGAAGCCAGAAGTGAAAATCACAAGAGGTGAAGACCAGAAGAAAAATGTTGAAAATCACTGATGTAGGGACATGGAGCCAAATCCTATCCAATTTTCCAGCACCAGTGCAGCCATGCCAATGGGGCATGAGCTGCATCCTGCAGTGAAGGTGCAATCATGGAGGCCTCCTCCAGGTAAGGGCTGCATTGCGGCTGCACCGGCCCTGGAAAGTTGGAAAGGATTGGGCCCTTAGTCCCTGCCGCCTTGTTCCTTAGAGCCTTCCCTGCCATCTCTTCAGCTCTGATAAGTTGCGCTAAATGGAGAGGAAGCAAGGACAGCACCTCCAGTTCAGAGTGTCTAAGCAATGTCTCCTCTGCATCCAATCCCGTGGGTGCCTGACAAAGTGCAGAGGCACAGGAAAGGCTCTATGTTATGGCAACACTCAAATGGGAGGTTTTTGATATTTGATTCAATTACTCTGGATTTGTTTTGGAATGAAATGGGGCAAAGTGTATCCTGCACCACCTAGACCAGGGGTGCCCAAACTCCGGCCTGGGGGCCACTTGCGGCCCTCAGGGGCATCCAATCAGGCCCTTGGGGAACTCCCAGTCTCCAATGAACCTCTGGCCCTCGGGAGGCTTGCTGGAGCCCATGCTGGCCCAATGCAACTGCTCTCAGCATGAGGACAACTGTTCGACCTCTCACCTGAGCTGTGGGATGAGGGTTCCCTCCACTGCTTGCTGTTTCATATCTGTGATGCAGCAGTGGCAGCAAAGGAAAGGTCAGCCTTGCTTTGTGCAAGGCCTTTTATAGTCCATGAGCTATTGCTAGACCTTCATTCAGTCATATAAGTTCCATCTCTACTAAATTCATTTATGTAAATTTATTCAAATTTTAAATGTAAATTAATTAATTTTTTCCCCGGCCCCCGGACACAGTGTCAGAGAGATGATATGGCCCTCCTGCCAAAATGTTTGGACACCCCTGACCTAGACTGTTCTGCACAGTCCAACGCATTTTGCCCACCTGGAAGACTTTGATGCCTGGCTATGAGGAACATTGTCCTTTTTGTCACCATCAGCCCTCTCCTTTCTTTCTCTAGACTTGGGATCCATTTTTTTTGTTTTTTGTTTTCTTCCTAGAAGAAGCATAAAAAAAACAGAGTTGTAACTCACGGGGAACATCCATTCCCTTGACTGCAAATTATCATGCAAGCACCTGGGGCATGCCAGGCTGTTTTCGAAGAACAGTGCTACTTTTTCTCAGGGGCTGAACTTTACAAGAAATATAGATGAATATTGTTTCCAGTGCAAGAATGCTGGTGTTGCTCCAGATGCATTTAAAATCAAACTCCCCCAAATGGCCTGACCTAGAGCTGTGCTCAGTAGCTCAGTAACAGAAAGTTGAAGACAGCAGAGCATGGAATGCTGATGAGAATGTGAACTAGAAATAGAAAATAGAGACTGGTCTGTTGAGCCTGCTGTTTGAGCATCAGGGTCACAGGGAAAGCACACCACGTGGTTAGAAAAACTCAGTTCTGCGCTACATAGCATGAAAGTGCTTAGGTTCTGAGCTGGCGGCCATTAATCTGAGTCCTTTCATGCTATACTATACAGTGAGAGAAAGCTGCAGGAGTGTGGGAAAAGAAAAGAAAAAAAGATGTCCTTTTGCCTTTCTACCTTTTGGAATCCTCTCCCCAGATGGCCCAAGCTATGCTTTTTTGCTCCTGTTCTAGGCTGGCTTAACCCATTTCTGCCCAGCCCACAGGTGTACACATTTGATCTCTGTTGCGTATATGCAACGTTGGGCAGAAATGGCTAACAACCTGAACAGGAGCAATCTTAAGGGCTGCACACACAGCACAACGTTTTGTCGAAGTTTTCACTTGTTACAGTTGTTATTATTCAGAATATTTATACACTACTTTTCAACAAAAAAAAAAATTCACAAAGTGGTGAAAAAAAAATTTCACATAGTGGAAATGGAAAAGGTGCAAAAAAGAGTGACTGAAATGATTACTGGGCTGGGGCACCTTTCTTATGAGGAAAGGCTATGGCATTTGGGCCTCTTCAGCCTAGAAAAGAGGCGCCTGAGGGGGGAACATGATTGAGACATACAAAATTATGCATGGGAAGGATAGAGTGGATAGAGAGATGCTCTTTACACACTCATAACCAGGGACATCCACTAAAATTGAGTACTGGGAGAGTTAGGACAGATAAAAGAAAATATTTCTTTACTTAGCATGTGGTTGGTCTGTGGAACTCCTTGCCACAGAATGAGGTGATGGCATCTGGCCTAGATGCCTTTAAAAGATTGGACAAATTTCTGGAGGAAAAATCCATTATGGTTACAAACCATAATGTGTATGTACAACCTCCTGATTTTAGAAATGGGCTATGTCAGATGCAAGGGAGGACACCAGGATGTAGGTCTCTTGTTATCTGGTGTGCTCCCTGGGGCATTTGGTGGGCCGCTGTGAGATACAGGAAGCTGGACTAGATGGGCCTCTGGCCTGATCCAGAGGGGCTGAAGCATCATCTTGCCCAATTAGCAGGAGTTTTAAATCTACAGTATATTAGCAACCATGTCTTTTAAAAATTCAAAAGAAGCAAGCAAAAGTTTCTAGAGTCACCTGATTTTACAGCTGATTCTAAAGGTAGTTTCTGAAAGGGGATGGCAATCCGGGCCATAGAGGCTAATTCAGTAAGGAAGTGCTGCTCGGCTTTCTGAAGGGAAAAGAAGACAGGAACGTGCCAGTACAGATTGGCAAAATAACTACCCAAAGTGAATCTTCCAATTCTACATCCCAATTCAGTGAAGAGATCTCTGTAACAAGAGTAATAGTATGCAGAGCATAGGGGCAGGACTGAAACTACTTTATCTGCTGGGAACTGGGGTGGGGTGTCATCTCAAATGCTCAGATTGTGCACCTGAGGGTCTGCCTCTCTTGGTGCGCCATTATTTCCCATTCTGATCCAGTTGCAACTCTATGCATGATTTCTGGAGAGGTTAGCAGTATTCCTAAATAATTCACAGACTAATCCCAACCTGTGCAGGCACAGCCAGGTCACATGGCCTACACTGTATACAGCACAGATTAGGAGATGGCTGGAGATCTTCTTGGGGTAAGGAGATATTTTTCCCCTTACTTTTCCACGAGTAACAACCCAGCCTCCTGTTATGAAGCTACTTGGATCTCTGCTAGTTGTGTAGCTGGTGGAAGTTCAAGCAGCCCAGTGTAATGCTGGCTGGCCCAGAAGGGGAGTGAAGATACACTCCACCAATCCTCCACCAGAGCTTGGAGACAGGACTGGGCTGCTACTGTTTTGATTGGGCTTTTGCAGTCTTTTCCATGCTGGGCTCCGGAGGGGTCAGTGATGGATTTCCATGAAGGCAGGACTTCTCCCTTTCAACCCCCATTTACCATTAGTTCATTCTCTAGCTGGATTTCCAACTGGTTCAGGAGTAACATCTTCTGCTTCAGGGAAACCAAGCGAGCCTGTTGCTGGATGTCAAACCAAGCCCAAACTCTTTTTTGCTCCTGTAGTGCTCTGGTAAAACAATGCAACAAAATGTTATCTGATGGAGGTTCCTTCAAAGGTGTTCATATTCAAATACACATGGTGGATTTGTTGGGAGACAATGCTGGCTGGGCACTGTCAAGTAGAACAATGGCAATTCGTAAGTACAGGATTTGTTGTTTTTCTTTAAGTTGAAGCAGTGATGCATTCTTGCAACTTCCAGATCTTCCCTACCGGATCCAAGAACCTTCTTGGTTCAGCTTAAAGACAGCTGAGTTGTCAGATTCACAACACATGGGCTGTGGGGAGAAAATATGCAAAGTACATAAGGAGAAGCTGGGGATTTCATAGGTCCAACTCAGAATGTTGGCCATCTTGATTAAGTGTGAAAGTAGGAATCACTAGGGAAGAAGTTTGGGTCTGCAAGAGACCTGGACATTCCTAATGGTCATTTATGTGTCAACTGTAACTGAATCCTAGTTGTACAAGTAGAAAAAAAACATAACAGAGATTAAGGGCCAAACTTCACCTTATGTTAAACCTATCATTGGCATCGATGGGCTTAAATTTGGTTAAAAAAATAGAAGCTGGATAAGGGCCCTAGGGATTTGGACCATGATGGACCATAGTGATGCTCATCCCCCCCTGATCTGGATCAGGTTCCTTGCAGCTGCTATGTTGCAAAGGGAGAAGCACTTATTTATGCTAATTTGAACTTGGCCTTTGTGGAGTATGGAAGAGATGGTGAACCCAATCTGGATTCAGACCATGGCAGGGATAGACCCAAAACCTCTTATCCCCCTGTGATCCCTATCCACAGGGGGCCTAATCTGCTATTTTTGGAATAAAAATTCAGCCACTGCTGAATTTATTAGACAGCGCTAATGCCAGGTTCAATATAATGAAATGTGTTTGGTTCTTAGGTGTGTAACTGCTGATAGCCATCAACATATCCTGAACAAATTAACAAGCATAGGGAGGAATTACACCCAAGGCTGAAGAACTGGTTCATGCAGCAGAGGTTTAGGCAAATCAGACAAGCCATGGGAATATGGATCCAGACAATGCCACTTAAAAGAAGCTTCATTACAAAGAAAAAAAAAAGTCACACTTTTCCTTTCACAATTCTGAAGTTTGTCTAAAGCTACTCAATCCTAGACAACAAAAGCAATCAAACTGTATTAAGCAATGTTGTTGTTTGCTTTCACCTTTCCTGGCCTGCAGATGAAACATCCAGAGGGTCTTGATGGTCCCTTTGCTTACAATCCTGCCTCCTTTGACATCGATCATATTCTTTCCTTTCTGCAAAAAAAATCATTTCTGTAAAATCCTCCACTTGGATTCAGACAGTTGCATGAACCAGAGAGCCAGGCCCTCTCGGCTATGAATTATAATGATTAAGGCTTCAGATCAACTCAAAGAAAACCATCCTACACCCTTCATCCATCTAACTCTGTGTTGCCCATGTGAACTGGGACCCACTTTTTGGAATGACAATCTGTCAGGACCCACCAGAAGTGACTAGTCAATGGAACCACCCATTGACTAGCATTGTTAAAGGCATTTTCATAGTAGCCTGTTAAAAAGTACAGATCTGTAACATTTCCCTAAATGCAGTCACATACCATGGTAGCATAAAGTCTAATATATTATATACACACCAAAATAAATGGGGACCCACATGAAATTGAATCGCAACCCACCTAGTGGTTCCCAACCCATAGTTTGAGAGACACTGTTCTAGCTGACTTTATAAAGGGTTAGAAATTTTTTTTAAGACTTTTCCTAGAAGACTAGATGCAGGTCATTTTCCAGGAGCTTCCTATTTTTTGCTCAGCTTCCCAGAGTGTAAAGTGGCATGCAATAATAAAACATTAAAAACAATTAAAACAATAAATATAAGACAAACTCCAACAGATCACATACAAGCAATTAAGATTACATTTAATTAAAATGCCACTTCATCATGTTAGCTATCAAACACCATCTTGAATTAAATGGTCTTAAGGCCCTGGTGAAAGATCTCCAAGGAGGGAACTGTTCTTAATTACAAGGGGAGGGAATGCCACGATCAAGATGCCACCACTGAGAAGGCCCTGTTCCTTGCTGCCATACCCCTCACCTCCATCAATGGTGGCATGATTAAAAGGGTTGTCTCTGATGCCCTCAGAGGACAGGCTGGGTTACATCACCTCTTTGAGTTTTTAGAAAAGATGGAAGGAAGGAAGGAAGTCCCTCAAATACCCTGGTCCCAAGTTGAAGAGGGCTATGAAAGTCAAAACTAGCACCTTGTGCCCAGAAATGAACCGGCAGCCGGTGTAGGTGCTGAAGGAGCTGCCTGACTGCCTTCCCATCTTCCTCAGACACACCCATACAGCAGAGAGAGACAGAGACAGAGACAGAGACCAAGACCAGGCAGAGACAGAGAGTTTAAACAACCAAAGGAAAATATTTAACTGAGTTTTAGGCTAGGAGAAATGGTCTCAAGTAAGGAACCAGCAAGCTGCCATGCAGCATTTTTAAACTGCTATACTTTTAAACTAACTCAGCAATACACCAGATTTCTCTGGGATCTGGCCTTACCCTGAAAGGCTTTCAGTTCTGCATCCTCGTGATTTTCCTGGATTTTTCCTAGTTGTTCATAGTAGCCCTGCAGCAACCTGTTGATGCTGTTGCTGTTCACATACACACTCTCGACAACAGCTTCTTTCAGCCTTTCCTGCAAGACACAGTTCAAGGTACAATTCACCCAGGCAGGCGTGAAAGAAAACATTTTAGTCAAGTCAATTGGCGAGAGCTGACTAGGGAATTATTTCATACCTTCAAATTTTTCCTGTCATCTGTATAAAGTTTTGCAGCCTCCTGTCGAGCGTGCTGGACCAAGGCCCGGCCAATGGCTTGTTCCAGGTGCTGCTGAACAAACTGAAGATTTTCTTGCATTTCAGTAACTAACTGCTGGTGAAATTCAAGCCTTGTCTGCTGTATCTCGTTCTCCAACTTCTCCTCTTCTTCAGCAATGTGCAACTCCTTGTAAACAGATAAAACCATCATCCTTTTATGCAAACAGTAGCATAATATACTATCTATCAGAATCTGTATCAGTTCTTCAAAAATAGAACTTTCTAGACCAGTGGTTCCTGAAGTTTTTAGCACCGGGACCCACTTTTTAAAATGACACTCGGTCAAGACCTACCACGTTTTATAAGACTTTAAAAAAAAAGTTTAACTTTACCAACCGCTCAAGCCTGTTTTAATCCTTTTTACTATGGTGGAGGGGGCTGCCTTCCAGAACATTTGTTGAGCACATTTGCCCACTTGTGAGTAAACACACATGTGGCTCAATTTGACTTTACGTAGGGCTCAATACTTCCTCCTCGAGAGTTTGGGGGGTTACATTCATCAGATCAGGACCATTCTCATGGTGTTACATGCCTCTCAGCCTTCCTTTCTGGAAGTGGACTGAGGCATGGCTGCCCTACTCATGAGTAAACACGCCTGTGCAGCTCACTTTCCATAGGGTTCAATACACTTGACAGCTATCAGCTTGTCAGTTTCAGGACCCACCAACAAAGAGGCTGCAACCCACTGGTGAGGTCCCAACCCACAGTTTGGGAAACACTGCTCTAGACAATAGTGAGGTTTGCTAAATGCTGATTCATGAATATTCTGCCACTTCTGAACCATTTGGCAATTACTGGCAAAATAATTTGATTTTTATTGAGTCAACCTTGAGATTATTTCTCCTAAATTTGTCTCTTCAACTCATCTCCTTGCAAACTAGTTCATAATGTATCTTGGTGCCTGACTATGCATGGGGGGAGGAGAGGAAATATCCGCTGCAATGGAGCAAACTGACTTGGCCCAATCCTATGCATGTCTACTCAGAAGGAAGTAACATTATAGTCAAAGGGGCTTACTCCTTTGTAAGTGCAGATAGGATTGCAGCCTCAGTCAGTCTTGGGCTGGTGTATGGGAAGGCCCCACCTACTTCAGAAACTCCGCCTATCGTGGAACTTTCTGCCACCACGTCAATTCCATACCTCTCTTCTGGAAGGCCCAACCCACTATCAAAGATTTTGGAGTCCATATGCATCATCACTATGTCTTTTTAGGACTAACAATGATCCCCTGTCGGCTCACTGATCTTAGCACTGGGCAGCTGAAAACACAAAGAGTGACACAATTGTGACTGAAGGAAAGCAAGCTAACAGGCCCATTCTACAGTTGCGATTTTAGAGGTTCCTATAATCTAAATCAGTGATTCCCAAACTCCTACAGGGGAGCTGACAAAGAGGTAAGTCTTTGTGGGAGCAGGATGGAGGCAGCAGCTCCTGTGCTCATGGCGGCACCAGAAGCAAGGGGCTTTTACACTTACCCGGAGGCAGCACTGGCCTTCTGCAAAATCTGGGGGGCTCACAGCCCCCTCTGCAGGCTTCCATGCCGCTGTAAACAGCATTTATCTCCTATCAGAAGTCACTGCTCGTTTTAGTGCAAAAACCCGAAGTGGATTCCGATAGGAGATAAGCACTGTTTACAGCAGTGTGGAGACCCGCAAAGGGAGCTTTCAGCTCCCCCAGACCCTGCAGAAGGCCAGTGCTATCCTCCAGGTGAGTTTAAAAGCCCCGTGATCACTGTGACATCATCGGGGCACTCATTTCTGGACCACTCCCCTTAAGGGGGAATGGCTCTCTTCCAGTTCCCTGGTGGGTCGCAACCAACCAGTTTGGGAACCACTGATCTAAGTATTCTGGCCAGATGAACCCAAGGCTTATACAAGCTGAGAACTCTGGGATGGGCAAAGAAGCAAAAGACGAGCACCATTTCGTTCTGTCGTTTCCACTGTTGCTCATCAAAGCAATGAGAAGAGATCTGCTGCAGGATATGCCGCTCCTTTAGCTCCATAATAAAGCTTCTTTTCTGGGATATTCTCAGTTGGACCAGAGTATTTGTAATCAGCTGTCGGAGAGCCAGCCTTCTCAGGGCAGAGTTCAGCAAGAGCCTGTGGTTCTGCAGTATGTATTTAGAAGACCTGCACACAGATCACAATTGATCAACGGAGATCTAAGTGATGGTCCTGCCTGATGAATTGCTGGAACATGCAGAGCCATTGACAATCTTGGATTCTGAGCTGAATAATAAGACAAACTTTGTTCAAACCTGTTCTCTGCAACTCAGTATTTTACATTAATAACAGGAAAGGATAAGAGAACAGAAGAATATGACAACCAGACATTTTTTTTTGAAAGGATGGCCAGAGTTGAAGAACCATTCTTATTTCAGCAACAGTAGTGTAGCTGGGGAAGTGGGAACTTGGGGCCAGGTGACACAATGACACCCTCCCCCCCACCCCGCATCATCACATCACTCCCCGCACCTGAGCAGACACCCCCCTCTCCTGTGCATGAATGGCCCTACACCCGGAAACAGCTCCATTTGGAGCTGTATGAGGGCCAGAGTGGGCAGGAGAGCCCATTTTGTAGTGCTTCCATGCACCAAAACATAGATGCTGTCACCCTCCCCCATGGGAGCTGAAAACCTTCATTCTGTCATGGGAGGGTCAACTGACCCCCCTGCAGCCCCAACCGAGATATGCTACTGCAACAGGAGGGTTGAACTTGAAGCAGTGGTGTCACTACTGGGGTGCAGGTTGCACTGGGTGATGCACACAGGGAGGGTGACACCACTACTGGCCAAAATTTTTTAAATCTTGGTATTTTTGAATAATACCATCATATTATACATCATCCGATGTGGAATTTCTGCAGAATGCAATGAAACAAACTGCACTGAAATTTCTATATTCTGTCAAAAGTTAAAGGCAAAAAGCCAGTGGGGTGGAGCAATGGTACATCACTATATCCACCACCTGGCCTGTTGCCATGCCCACTGAATGGGAGGAGGTCCATCATGGGGGTGATGTGCTGACCTCCCACATGGGGTGACACAAATCATAGTGATGCCATGGGGCTGAAGTACTGCAAATGAAAGGAGTTGCATTGTGCCATCACTTAACCCATTTCTGCCCCGCCCACAGGTGTACACATTTGAACTCTGTTGCGTATGTGCAGCGTTGGGCAGAAATGCATTAAGATCAGCACAGTTCTGTGTAGGGGGAAGGTCTATTTCATGTCTGTGACAGGGACAGAAAAAAATTGGAATAGCGAGCAATGAAACCCAAAAGGAGGATTCAACAAGAGTGGAGTGAAGGCAGTCTTAAGAACATAAGAACAGCCCCACTGGATCAGGCCATAGGCCCATCTAGTCCAGCTTCCTGTATCTCACAGCGGACCACCAAATGCCCCAGGGAGCACACCAGATAACAAGAGACCTGCAAGGCCTCCTGGTATTGTAGTTTAAGAACATAAGAACAGCCCCACTGGATCAGGCCATAGGCCCATCTAGTCCAGCTTCCTGTATCTCACAGCGGCCCACCAAATGCCCCAGGGAGCACACCAGATAACAAGAGACCTGCATCCTGGTGCCCTCCCTTGCATATGACATAGTCCATTTATAAAATCAGGAGGTTGAACATACACACCATGGCTTGTAAACCGTAATGGATTTTTCCTCCAGAAACTTGTCCAATCCCCTTTTAAAGGCATCCAGGCCAGATGCCATCACCACATCCTGTGGCAAGGAGTTCCACAGACCAACCACACGCTGAGTAAAGAAGTATTTTCTTTTGTCTGTCCTAACTCTCCCAACACTCAATTTTAGTGGATGTCCCCTGGTTCTGGTGTTGTGTAAAGAGCATCTCTCTATCCCCTTTATCCTTCCCAATGCCATCACTTCCATTACAGACATGGCACTGATGGTCTCTTCTTTTGTGCCATGCGCTTGAAGGAGGACAACACTCTGTTGCTTCAGACAAGACAGCAGCACAAATGGAAAAGGAGAGATGCCAGAGTAAGCCTAGGCACATTCACTCAGGAGTAGCCTTCACTGAACAAAAGGGGACGTCCTTTGGAGTTAGCATGCACAAGATCTGGTTGTAAAAGATGGCAGAACGGGGGTCTATAAATGTAAGATCATCCTCTGGCATCCTTAGTGCAGAACAGACCATGCAGATGTTGTTGCAATTGTTAGTGGTTTAGCAATCGAGCTTAGACTATACTTACTCCTTGCTGAGTCCGCCTAATTTGTTCAACGCACACCAGACAATCTTCTCATTTGTTTCGGACAAACGATTCTGCATCGAAGCAGAGAAGGCATGTTCTTTCGTCCACAGCTAATAAGGAGAGGGAGGTAAACAAAGATCCTCTAGTAAGGCTGATTTCCAGCACTTTTGCAGATGAATGTCGATGCATTACAGATGAAACTTATTCCAATGAGCACCACAAATTTCTTCATTGTCTGCTTCCCCACCTCTTCTGTCCTGTTGCTCAAGCATCCTTTCCTCCACCTGCCCTTCTGTCAGGTTCCTCTCTCCCAATCTGCCTGCACTACACCATTCCTTGAATCACCTCCACTCTTTGTTTCCCACTGTTTAACTTCTGGGACTACTTCCCAGGCCTCAGTGAGCCCTGTAAAAACATTCTTTATGCCTGAACTTGAAAAATGTGTTAATGGTTTCATAAATATGTACATAGCCCCTCAAACTCAAACAGACCTTTATTGGCATATAAAGTAGCCCCTCCCACATTTGCGGACCTGGTTTCTGCGGTTTCAGTTGGTCACAGTTCGCAAATGCCCCATCATGCAAATCCCGCCCTGCTGTGCTCAGAACTCTCCTGTCTTGTTTGCAGAACTCCTGTCTTCCTCTTGCTGTCCACTTCCTGTTGGTTTCGCACTCGGGACACATCTCTCTTCCACTGCAGCCCTCCAAGCCACTTCCTGTTAGCTTCTGCCCTGAGAGATAAGTCATGAGCGTGATACTAACAGGAAGCAGGCAGCGAGAAGGAGATTGGAGATGGTGACAAGAGGGTGGCAAACAACACAAATGTCACGTAGTACCTAGATTCCCTTGAGGTGCAACACTAAGACCAGTTTAGGGTTTGCTGCCATCCACAGTTCTGGGGATCTAAGGTGCAGCAGAAATGTATCCCCCAAGGATATAGGGGGACTACTGTATTTAGAATTCAGATGTATAACTGTTACCTGGGCAAACCTGTGCATTTTCTAGCATTTATACTGACAGCAAAAAGTTTTGTTGCACAACAAACACACATCAAGCCTAAACCTGCATCAAACATAAAGTACATATGGAAACATTAAAAAAAAAAACTAAGACAAATTTCAGGCTATCAAAAGGGGGGGAGGCAAAAACCTGCATGTCTAATAACAAGTGCAAAGATGGTTTAATGCTGTACCTCCTGTTCTTGTTGTAGCTGTTCTTGAAAGAAAGTCCACTGCTTTTGTCTGCAGCTTTCTGATTTCTCCAGTTGCAAAGCCAAGTCTTCCTGCATTTCTTCTTTCAGAAGTTCACATTCTCCAGGTGACAAGCCAGTAGCAACAGGAAGAGTCTGAAGGAATAACTGAGCAACCAAGTCCTCCAAAGTGTGGGAGTATCTGGAATACAGATTCTGGAACAGACAAGTTAAGAGACCAGTTTTATAGCATTACATATATATCCATTTGCCATCAATCAATACCTAGTTATTAATTATTATTATTATTATTATTATCATTCATATTCCTTAATCAATCTTTTCAGCCTCCCCATCCTTACCCTGGGCAAATACACACTATCAGTACCCTCAAAAATGTGCCTTATCAATTCCTCCTATAATATGCATAGCCCAACGTGCTTGTAAAACTACCCAAGATGCATTCACAAAAGGTCAAATGACAATATGGAGATTCCTCGAGATAAACTTTAATACAGTAGGTAGGTAAGAGGCAGCCCCCTTATTCAAGATCTTGGTTAATAAAATAAAAGAAGTTACAAGTGAAATAGACGAGTAATGTGAATCAGCTTCTCATTCGCTTATGATGAATTATATGCACCGTTATGGTTTGCTACCCTCACTGCGACCAGTGGTATATCTAGAGGTGGTGCAAAGCACTAAATTTTGCAGGGAGCCTCATCACAAAAGCACTAAGTTTTGCAGGGAGCCTCACCGCAGCATGCAAGCGTCCTCTCCCCCTCCCCTTCAGAGCCGTTCCAGAAAGTGTGAGCAAAACCGAACCGCTTGAAATGGTTCCAAAGGTGAGGGGGTGCTTATATGCTGCAGTGAGGCTCCCTGCAAAACTTAGTGCTTTGCACCCCCTCTAGCTATGCCAGTGACTGTGATTAATCTGGTCTGGTCAGGCAGAGGGTCTGGCCTGGAGGGTAGAGCCGTTGTTAAGCCTGAAGACCGCATCTGAAGGTCGCCAATCCAAGAACACCAGAAGCTTCCATGCATGGTGAGACTTTGAAGCTGATGAGCTGAGCTGAGCAGGAAGCTGGCTGCAGCTGTTTCTCAGTGTGGGAGGCAACATGGCCAGAATGAAGATCAGATCAAAAAAGATCCACCTGGAAAGCAGTGTGTTCTTGAAAGACAGAACTTCCTTGTTTGTTGTAAAAATGCTCTCGGGGGTTGAGAGAAAGGCTGCCCCTGTAACCCTAACCCTAAGGCTGGGTGTCTTGAAGTTGGACAGACTAACAGCCCAATCCTACTGAAATCCCTGCATGGTGAAGCTGCGGAACCAGACCAGCCTCTGCTGCATCCTATGGGGGAGCTTTGGCTGCTAGAGGTCTCCTTGGGGTAAGGGAACATTTATCCCCTTGTCCCAGGATGAGTCCCAGCAGCAGTTATGGCTCAACCTGGACCTGAGCCAGTGGAGTTGATCTGTGCTGGCAGATCAGGCTCAGGAAGGGGGTCTGGATTCGGTGGGCACTACTGCACTTGCCCCCCTCCCAGGCCCAATCCACCCCACCTTGTTCCACCCTTCCTGCCAGTGTGCTTGTGCTGCCACAAACACACAGTTCACCAGCTCTAGTCTTGAATAGGATTGAGCCATAAGGTTACAATTCAAAGTTCACTTGTTAGGGAGTAAATGCGGTGGGGGTTAAGCACTAGGCTACCCAACCCACCATGTGGCAGGTGGCGTGCTGGCTGGGTAGCCAGGAGCGGGGGCCGGCAACTTGCTGAGGTTAGCAAGGCCAAGAGGTAAGCCAGAACTTATCTGACAACACTTGTAGATGAGGATGGCTGTTGAGCCCCGTGGCTGGTTCGAGCAAAGGCTTACACAAGATTTTTCAGTGTGGGTCTGCACTGGCCGGTTGCCTTGACCCTTCAGGGTTGGCGAACTCAGTCCTTGATTGAGTGAAACCTTGAGCCAGGATGTGATGCCCAATTGGGTCAGGGGAGGTAGATGGCCAGTGCCATTTTCCCCAAGCAATTAGATGCCAGAACACTTGGGAGCTTTAGATAACACCAGAACCAGGGGACATCCACTAAAATTGAGTGTTGGGAGAGTTAGAACAGACAAAAGAAAATATTTCTTTACTCAGCGTGTGGTTGGTCTGTGGAACTCTTTGCCACAGGATGTGGTGATGGCGACTGGCCTGGACGCCTTTAAAAGGGGATTGGACAAGTTTCTGGAGGAAAAATCCATTACGGGGTACAAGCCATGATGTGTATGCGCAACCTCCTGATTTTAGAAATGGGTTATGTCAGAATGCCAGATACAAGTGAGGGCACCAAGATGCAGGTCTCTTGTGATCTGGTGTGCTCCCTGGGGCATTTGGTGGGCCGCTGTGAGATACAGGAAGCTGGACTAGATGGGCCTATGGCCTGATCTAGTGGGGCTGTTCTTATGTTCTTATAAGTTTTCCCTACTTCAGGTTTGTTGTTTATTCATAAAGTTTCAATAATTCCAAGCCTATGTCTTGCGCGCTTCTTTGAGGGGTGCCAGTGTAATGTTGAATAAACGAAGTATTGACTATGTTACACAAACCCTCTACTGGGAGATCCAGTCAAGCCGCACCCCACTGTGGCTCAATGGAATACAGAAATATATGACACCTTATAGAGATCAGACACAGCCTCACTGATTTCACAGTCACTCTCTTCTTCCTGGGTGCACTGTGCTTTTCTGTGCCGTTCAGCCATTTCATAATCAGCCTAAAATTGAGAGAACAAAAGAAAGAAAAACTGTGAATATCTCCTTTTGAACAGGGGCAACCATCGTTGGCATATAAAAGTCCTGAAAGACAAACCCTGATGCATGCCTAAGGTAGGATTTATAAATAAGAAACTGTTAAGATGGAAAAATGGACGTAAATCAGTTACTTTGTGCAAAAGCATAAAACAGGGCAGATCTATATTCTTTCTTTTCCCCTATACCTCCTGTGGATGAAGATTCCAGCTTTCTTGACTATAGTTTGTACAGTAATTCTAAACAACCACTCAGAAGAGTCAAACATCTTTGTAACAATCACCTTCAGAAATGCATCAAGATTCCTCAGTTCCTGATTTTTGCTGAGAAGGATTTTTCGTTCCTCTTCCTGAACTTCTTTAAGGCATTCTGTTTTCTTCTTGTGACTTACAAGACACGTCCGGATTAGATCCTTACCCAGTTGGAGACATTCTGCAATATGGAATTTGTAAAGTTCCTTATTATACCCTCCAAGATACAGATGCATTGTGGGGGGGGGGGGGAGAAAATAGTGGGGAAAATATGGAAATACAATTGTTTAGATTGTCTAGATCAGTGTTTCTCAAACTGTGGGTAGGGACCCACTAGGTGTGTTGCGAGCCAATTTCACGTGGGTCCCCATTCATTTCAATATTTTATTTTTAATATATTAGATTTGATGCTACTGTGGTATGTGACTGCATTTGGGGAAATGTTACAGATTTGTACTTTTAATAGGCTACTATGTATATGCTTTTAACAATAATAGTAAATGGGACTAACTCCTGGGTAAGTGTGGGTAGGATTGCAGCCTAGGATTATTAAAAATCTTCCTGCATGATGTCACTTCCAGCCATGACATCACTTCTGGTGGGTCCCAACAGATTCTCATTCTAAAAAGTGGACCCCAGTGCTAAAACCACAGAGAATCACTGGTCCAGACCAGTGATTTCCAACATTTCTCTTCTCTTGGCACACTGAACTCTATGGTCTTCTCTATGGTCATCAACTCTTGTGATGTCACTTATGGCTTCCAGGAGACTCTTCTGGGTCCGCGGGTCTGTTTCTAGGGCAACTGTCTGTAGTAACAAATTGTCTGTCCCTCTTCCTCTGTTGGCTTTGCTGTTACTACAGACAGTTGTCCTAGAAACAGAAACACAGGACCCAGAAAAGCTTTTCAGAGAGTTTCAAATGTTGTGCTCCAAACTCCTGTGGCCACCTGCAGATTTTTTGCAGCACACCGGTTGAAAATCGCTGGTCTGGACTGTCAGTAATAAAAGAATGAGCAAATAATGTCAGTAAAAGCAAGTGAGAAAATACCAACAGTTTGCACATCCTCAGTACTTACCATCTTCATAATGTTCCATGTGTTCCCAAAAGGCCTTATGGATGCCTGTTAAAAGCTCCTCCCTTTGTTTCATAATCAGGTTGTTCCTTTTAGTTAACTGATCCAGTGTATTTGATACAGCTTTGAGTCTGCATTTACTTTCTGACTGTATCTGTGTTTTCAGCGCAAGGGCAATTTTTGCCAGTTGCTCCCAGTTAAACATTCTTTCTTGGACGGCCTGAAAGAAAAACACATGCAACTCAAAGATACAAGCACATTTAAATAAAACCTGGCTCCATCAAGCTAGCATTTCTGTACCACCCACCCTTCAATGGAACATGAAGCTGATAAGCCAGTGTGGCAATTTTCCACGCCAACTTGGAAGCATAAGAAAAACGTAGTATCAAAAATATACTGCATTTTTACCTATCTACACCACATATGTAAAAATGTAGTAAGTGAAAAGCATTTACACACAGCTCTCTCTATTCATGGATTTGCTACCCATGGACTTGCTTATCCACAGGAAGTAAAACTGCCACCTAATTCATGAGCTGTTCTCAGCTATCTGCACTCTCTGGCATTCTGAAGTTGCATTGTGCAGCAAAGACCTTCAAAATAGTGCCTGCGAGCCCTTTAAAATGGACATAAGAAGCTTCAAACTGCTAGCAGAGAAGTGATCTGCCATTTTGAAGCTTCTCACTGCTACTTTAAAGGGCTCTGTGCCAGATGCGGGCACCATTTTGAAGGTCTCTGCTGCATTCAACAAGGCGGCAAAGACCTTCAGAAGGCAGCAGAAACTCTCAGCAAGACTGCAAAGACCTTCAAAATAGTGCCCGCAGCTAGCACAGAGCCCTTTCTGTGGGAAGCTTCAGAATGCCAGTGGATGAGAAGAGATGACACATGGTTTCAGTGTTCAGTAGCAGCCATGCATCCTCTGTCAGGTGTTCTTCTGCCCTAAATCCCTGAGGAGCCTTGGAGGCCCTTATACCATAAACTCACAGGAAAAGCAACCAGTTTTTCCTGAGCCTCTGGTCAGTATGATTCTTTTCCATGCAATAATCTTGGAGGCCTGAAGCCTTTTCGGACGGATAGCTTGGGGCAACAACCTGGTGAGGCATGTCCTGGGCTGGATTCAGTTGTCAACTTCACAGATAAGCTTCAACTGACACAAATGACACAATCTCTCTTCATGTTAATTTTCAGCACATGCGCTTTACCGTGGCCTGCGCATCCTGCAATTTCCTTAATGAGTCTTCCACAGCAATCAGCTTTTCAGTCACGCCCGTCATGATCTTCTTTGCTTTTGTGTTTGAGCACTTGGACTGATCCAGGAAAGAAAGCAAGACCTGATCTATCTGTTTCCAAGAAGCTTCCATCTGGGAATTAGGAATGGAAAGAAAACATTGGTATTTTAGAATCAGGAAGTTTAATTGCAACAGCACATCAAAACAAAACAGAGGTGCTAAAAGGTGAGGAGCAAAATAAGATTCTAGCTCACTCAAGAGGTGCATAGTTTTATGAACTATGACTAAAGCTATAGGACTATAGAACTAGAGCCCAGTCCCATCCCCTGGCATGCTTTAGTATGTAGCCTGTGGTTGGGGAAGAGACAAGCTGATGACAAACAGGAGGTGAGTAAAAAAAAACATTTTTACTTACCTCTGCATAAGCCTACAGTCACCTTTGGATCTCCACCCATTTTGGAGGGGAGAAAAAGGGCACAGAGGTTTTGGAAAGGGGATAAGATTTGGCTTGGACAACTGCTGTCAGATCTACCTCTGCCTCTCCACCCCCGCCCAGTTCCTCCTTCCACATGCCCTGTTACTCCTCCTCCCTGCCCAGGAACCACCACCACCCCCTGCTGGCTTCCCTGAACTGAAGCAGGCCACTGGCCACAGCTGGAGGCTGCCAGTGCTGGCACCTCTTCAGGGCAATGGATCAAAATTGGCTGGCAGCAGAGCACTCCATAGAGGGACATTGTCCTGCTGCTGTAAACGGCATGTTAGCATTGGGCTGTCACGGGCTCACATGATACACTGCAGAAGCACAGAAAGGGTGCTTCCAGGCTTTGATCCACCTAACAAGCATGGCGTAAGGAACCTTGAAAACCTCTGAAGAGCCCCATGGTTCTGTGGAACACCATGTGAAAATTCCTGGTGTACAGCATATCTTCATCCATTCATAGCTTCTGAGACTACCTGAAATATGTTGAATACAGCAGCTCAATTAAACTATCAAAGAGTGCAGAAAAAAGTAGGCAAAAAAGCACCCAGGGGATGGAAATCTTCACTGTTCTGGACAGGAAGAACTGCATGTATGGGTGAGACAGAAATCCCCAAATAAAATAAACTATCCAAACATTATCCATCCTGCCACACAGCTCCAAAGAGGTCCTAGGGGTGCTTAATATTTTAGCATCAAGCAGCAATTTAAACAGCGCAATACAGTTCATCATCAAGTTTAGACAGAGCTTCTTGGAATTATGCTCCAAGCGGAAATCAGTGGCAGACTTTAACGTCCCAACCAAAGCAGAAACAGATTTCATTACCCATGGAATTTGGTACTCGCGGGGTCCTGAAATGGATCCCTGTGGAAACTGAGGGCCCGCTGTAAACGAATAAACAGAACCTGACTCATTTGCTATCCCCACGTCACAGGCAACTTTGGGGTTACCACGAAATTGCTAGAAAGAAAACGGATACATACATTATTCACAATATGATCAGAATAGTCCCTCTCTTTCCTTTCTAGATCATCCAGGGTTTGATACTCAGACTCGCGAGTTCCAGACATCTCAGCATTCAGGAGTCTGGACTTGAGTTGGTTGTGCAATTCTTCAAATGCCTGTAAGGGAACAAAAAAGGCCTCAAGAACTAAGAGGGGGGATGACTATATGGAGTCATTGAAATTGATAGAACCAGGATGAGCCATTTATTTTGCACCCCAAACACACTTCTGACCCAGACAGGGGAGGACAATATCTGGAATGAAGCATTCCAACCCAGGTTCAACAGCACTTCCCTCCCCACCAATAGTAAAACCCAGTTCCATAAAATCATATTTTGTTTTGAGGGTAGCATCCTATATCCTTGTCCCTTCGAGATGATCCACCTGCATCCTCCTCTCCATGGGAGATTTTACTTTGGCTTCTTTACACTGTTGAGAGGATCTTGGGGCAAAATGGACCGGGAGAGCCATCATGAGGAAACAGTATCTCACAGATTGACAGAAATGTATACAGGACCCTGACAATCAAACAGCCAATCCTAACTAAATTCCCACATGGTGATGGGTGCAAGATACGCGGCATCTGGAGGTCTCCTCGGGGTTAAGGGACATTTGTCCCCTTGCCCCAGAAGTCACAATGGGACAACTCAAAATCGCTGGTGCAGGTCCAAGTTGATCTGCACAGACAGATTGGGTCCAGAAAGGGTGATAGGATACAGCATGCACTGGTCCTGCCCCCTCCTGGGCCCAATCCACCAATCCTGCCCCTCCCCACTATTCCCTCTTCCCCTGCGCCATGCTTACCTGGTCTGGTGGGCGTTCCTGCAAGCACTGGTGTTCCCACTAGCTAGAAGCGCTGTTGCAAAATGCTTGACATTGCTTGTGCAATAGCACACACCAGTGGAACACGCGTTCCACCACTGCAGAAGTGCTGTGGCAAAGAACTATTCTCTCAATTATCAAAGCAAAACAACAACAACAACAGTATTTATATACCGCTTTTCAACAAAAAGTTCACAAAGCGGTTTACAGAGAAAATCAAATAACCATCCTGATGACTTGAAGTGCTCCTGAGGTCTGTCCATTTTGAAACTGTACTGGTGCATTCTGTTGCAGCTTTTGACGAAGGCTTTGCCACCTACCCATTTAGGCAGGCACAGCATGTAAGTCTTGCAAAAATGGACTTCTAAAAGACCTACAATGGAATCATTCTAGAAAACGTGGCTTAGGAACTACTAGGGAGACAGCCATTCAAACTCCTGATGGCCGTGACTCAGCCACCACTATAACATCGCCAGGCTGGACTACATCCAGGCTGAGAAATCTAACAACCACCTGCTTAGAAGGCCAACTTTAATCAAGGATGCATCTGATGCCAGGAAAAGCTGGTGCCAACTCTGTTGATCACTCTTCTGTGTGCACACAATTTGCAACCACAGATTAGTGTGTTGGCTTTATGATGCAAATAGGAGGTAGGGGCAATGACTGTAAACATAAAAAAAACTGTAGTGAACTTGAACTAATAGGGATTTGCTTTGTCTCTCTCCCTCCTGCTCTCCTTCCTGAGGCAGGGCTTTAAAAAAGTTCAGTACAAGCAAACAGCTGCTTACTGCAGCAATTCTTACTCTACCTTATATAGAGTAGGCATCTATTTTCAGACAGCTGGAAATAACTTACAGCAGTGTTTTTCAACTAGTGGTACTTCTACCACCAGTGATACTTGAGGTGTTGTCCAGTGGTATGTGTTGCTCCCATGGGACACTCGCCACCTGGCAGCGAGGCCACAACATGAGTGGTAGAAGGCTTGGCTGGCAGAGCTTCAGTGCACAGTTTTCATGTGCTTGAAAAAGTCCACCTGCTCACCCTGAGTCTCTTACCAAAGTCTGGTAAGACTTTGGTCATTTGGTGGGCCGCTGTGAGATACAGGAAGCTGGACTAGATGGGCCTTTGGCCTGATCCAGTGGGGCTGTTCTTATGTTTGTAGCATTGTATCTAGCCTCCCAGGCTGGAAGTAACTGGCAATTACCACTTCCTACAGCGGTACAGTAGCACACTATACAGAGTCATGTTTTGTGATGCTGTCATTCGGGTTGTGCTACTGGAACACAAGACTGATGATAGGATTGGGCTGTTCAAGTGCAATACTATACATGTGTATTAAGTCACATTGTATCTAATGAATTGCAGCCCTGGTTGTAGTTCTTGAAGGTTCTATTTTTTCACTGGGAATCAGTGCTAATATGAGGTGTGTGTATCAAGCAACATGCTAGAAGCATCAGAAAAAGCAGGTAAGTATCATGGCCAGCCCAAACATTTGGTCACCTGAAACAGCTGCCTCGGGCCACAGATTGGCTGTGAGCACAACCTCTACCCACCCACTACTCCTTCCCCTCCTCCCCTAACTTTGTTCTCTGATATTATTGCAAATGAAGGTTTTAAAAATAGGTAAACAGGGACCATTAATATGGCTAAGTGCAAACGTCTGGTATCCTTTGCAGATTGGTCTGTGTTAATTGTCTGTGGGACAAGAGACCATTTGTCCCCAAAATGTGGCAAGTTAGGGTTTAAGTAAGAGTTCAGAAAAAAAAAGTCTCCATGTTTGGTCATTTCAGACCCATCAAAAAGTGGGACTAATGGAGAAGTTTCCATCTACTGATTTATCAAGTGCAGAATATACTTACAGTTTCCTGTGTGCAAAGGATGCTCTGGTACAAGTCTTCAGGGATCTTCTTTTTAAGATAAAAATTGGCTACATACATTCTAAAAATATGAACAAGTGCCTGTTTTAAAAGACAAAACAGACAGGAATGTGATAAAGTGGCCCTAACCTATTTCATATTATCACCAGTATCAGTCCAGTGGTAATGTATGGATAGGTTTTACAGCACTGGGCATTTTATCAGTCAAAACAATTTGAGATGCAGTTAGGACTCAGTCAAGTGCACAATGGAAGGGATTCTATTTGTAGCTCCTGTTCCACCCCCCAAAATATCCTGGGCCGATCACAGCTCAAATGAGCACAAGTTAAAATGCACCTACCACATATTTCTCTTTCCTTAGTTCTGCATCCAGAAGATGAAGATTCTTTAAAAAGAGGCTGTATAAGCACATTTTTACATCAAATCTAAAAAGGTCAATAATACGTTTTATTAATCACACGTCTACTGTAACACTACAATGACTGAATAAAAAAAAAGGCAAAACTATTAAATAAAATTGCTGATTGTGGGTCTAACCCCTATAGTCTTGAAAATCTTGAATTAATCACCTCCAATAGAGATGGGGAGGGTCTCGTCACTTATACCCAGCATCTCCCAATATCAGTCCAAATGTGATTCACTATTAGTTCATGTTAATAGTATACTAAAGTCATTATTACTAATAAACTTAATACGATTCATAGCTCAATCTTATCTCTTGCCTCTCCCGCTGGTGTAGCCATGCCTCTTGCCCTGCAATAGTTCTCCTCGGACCTGTGCCAGCAATTTCACTGGCTCAAGCTAGTGCTTGATGGAGGATAGAGGATAGAAAAGGGGCAAGGAGGCGACCACCAGAGGGGCTAGAATCTAGCGTGTGCCATTGCCACTGGATCCACCTCTTCCAACAGCCTAGCCACCCCTGTTCTCTCACTTCTCCACCCAGTTTTGCCCACTCTCTGTCCCTTTTCCAGCTCCGGCCTACACAAGAGCTCTAGGAATGATCCTTCACATGCCTCCCCAAAGCTCAGGGGGAGAGCAGAGAATTGTCCTGGAAGGTGTGCTATATTTTGAAGGTAAAGTTCAATTCAGGGACAAGATCTTGACTCATGAGGGAGGAGTCTGAAGACCACATATTTTTGAGTAGCCACCAATGACAGCCAAAATCTGTTGAACCCTGAATATAACCTGTCAGACTTACACATCACATGTCAGCACTTCCGGAAAAGTGATCACTTTGAGGAAGGCCTGGTCCTGGTATCTGTCATCGCTTGCTGCAGAATGTATTGTGGTGGATGAAGCACCATCCTCTTTTTCTCTCTGACTAAGGGATTCAAGGCTGCTTGAAGTGGTCACTTCCAGAATTTGATTCGGCAGAACAGCCTGCTTTGGATTTTCATGCAGTGATGGGTTGGATGAGCCGTCTGCAAGGGGCTTTGGTTAAGGACAAATTTTCCAATTAGTAGATCACAAAAGCTTCCCCCTCCCTTTTATAACATGACACCCTGCAGTTGTTCCTCCACTTATAGGCTAATGCCCAGTGTGGCCAGCCTCTGACACCACCCTTGCCAAACGTGTCTTGCTTCAGACAAATGCTGTAAGTACAAAGCTTACAGCCTGCAGCCTAAAAGGGACACTAAGAGCAAACAGGAAGCAGGAAGTTAATGTCTGCTCTTAGAGCCAGCGGAGGAAGAGGGACTGACAACAGATGGTTGCCCTAAAAACGGAGCCACAGAACCAGGAAGAATCTCCTGGAAGCTGAAAGTGACATCACAAGGAAAGACCATAGAGGTCAGTGCGACATGTGAAGAAAAATATTGAAAATCGTTGCTGTACATTCTTTCTTTCCTTCCCCCCCCCCCCCACTAAAATACCAATTCCCCCTAAATGTGTCATGACCTGGGCCAAAGATCCTTTAATGTGCTTCTTTGGGGTACATATGTAGGTCCACACTCATGTTTCTGAGCAGGTGCGGTAACAGCAACCCATGAAAATGAACTTCCTTTTCCACTTTAAGCCTCTGATGGGCTTGGATTGAGAACCAAGTTATTTCCTAGTGAAGCCAGCTCATTTCTAGTTGCAACTGTCAAGGATTTAAAGCAGTTGCTAACAAAAAACATACCTCAGTTTCAACTGATTACCTATAATGACATTTCTTCCATGTTAATTCCCTTCAGGCTACTTTTATGTTCAAAAGTGTGCCCCCCTTTTTTTCTGTGACATTGTCACAGAAAAGTTAAAAAGTCTTACCCTGAATTTTTGATTGATTGGATAGATGACTTTCGCTTTTATGGCAAATTCTGTAACAAAAGTGTCCAAAGGGGGCTGACTTTCCTGCAAAGAAAAAGAATACAGGGAAAAAAATTACTCTCCCTCATTTACTGTGTTTCTCAACCAGTGGTACTCGAACCACTAATGGAACTTGAGGTGGTGTCTGGTGGTACATATGAAACGCCCAGACCCTGCCACCTGGCAGCAAGATCAACCAAGCAGTGCAACAAGCAGCAGTAGAAGCTTTGCAGGCAGAGCTCCAGCTTGTGCGTTTCACATGATCAAAAAAGCCCTCCTGAGACTCTTACTGGTGTTTGTTGTGTTGCATCTGGCCTCTCAATCTGGAAGTAACTGGCAATGACTCATAGCCAGTTACTTCTGGTGGTATTTCCACTAGGTGGACCATGCGACATGGTACGGCAGGGGACAAACGTTAAGAAATGCTGGATTAGAAGGCTCACAGATTATGAGCTGCCTGCTAGCCTTATACCATAACTAGTATCCAAAATAAAAAGCAATGTATCTAAGACACAGAAAAGGTCAAATTCCCCTCCCTGCAAGGAAAATACTAGCTCACACAGTTGCAGCATGTAGAATTCTGATACCCTTGGTGTGACATGAAACCTCCTGTCTGTATGTGACAAGGCTTCCCCTACATCAAAATGTTCTTAATATGCACTGTTACTAAAGAGTGAAACAATTATTTCAAGAACCACAATGAAATAGCATAATATACAGGTCTTGCCTGATTCCGGAACCCCCAGTGGATTAAAAAAATCCGTGGATATCAAATCAGTGGAAAAATAAAGACTCACTTCCAGGTTTCTTGCTCCTCTGTTGTCACCCCAGAATGGTATTGTCACCCCAGAATTGGTATAGACCGACTGGGGTATTGCCACCCCAGAATTGATATAGACGCTATACTACGTTCAGTCACTAGATAGAGTGAATAATAGAATTTAATGGAATGAAATTATAATTATTTAACAGCACAAACATAGGAAATTGGATTTTGGTGCTATTTTCCTTGTTACAAGGCATTTAAAGGTGGACCTCGGTATCAGTGGTGAGTCAAATCAGTGGATATCAAATCAGTGGTTAAAAAGCACAGAGGTCTCACGTGTACATTCATTTGGACATTACATATTTTTTGGGAGGGGAGGGGGAACTGGGAATGTGGTAGGTTTGCACAAGATATTGCCAAACTCTCTAACAGGAAAACAAAAACCAGAAAGAGTTCTAAGCCACGATTACATCTATGGAAACTTCACACCTGCTCAAGAATCTGTGATTTAGTACTATTTAATATCTAGTGATTATTATCAATAGTTTCACTTCATTTTTGAAAAATGAATTCTTACTCAGTTGGGCTTTAACCAGTAATGGTGGCATAGCTGAGGGGACAGCTTCATACGGCTCCATTTTGCCGCCACCCCCCCCACTGGGAATGGCTCCGAAGGGAGAGGCCGCTTGCCCGCTGCGCTGAGCCTCCCTGACAGGCTAAGCACTCCGCCTCCCCAGCTACGCCAGCGACCAGTACCTGTAACATCTGAAAAAATTGCCCAAGTTCTCATACCATTTCTGTGGCCATCCCAGTGACTGTTCCCTTTTTTTCTGGTAACGGATAATCTTCGCAAAGATGATCTTCTGTCTCAGAGTGATCACCTTCCACCAGTCTTTGGGAATCATCCTGCTGGAACACCCAAGGCAAGGCTGTTTTTATGAACAAGAAACCACAAATGCATTCATCAGAGCGACAGATTCGAAGGCCTCTTCACTTATCTCTGAATCCAGGCAATTAGATGAGAATGATGCTCATTTAGGAGTTCAATATTGCTCAGATAGTGAGCGCACAAATTCTGAAAGTGTTTCAAAACCCTTGAGTTCTTCAGTGTTATAGAAAAAAATCACAAGAGAGGTTGTTCATCTGAACATTTTGCTGATGCACACTTTGCATATAACTTGTATATAAACATGGAGCTGACAGCATATCACTTTGTACTTGAAGAAGGACTCAGATTTCAAGTATAAACACCAGCATTTTACTGTGTTCTTTTCAGTGTTGAGTATTCCATGTTTACAGTGTATGTTTGAAGACTTTGTTTCTAATATTACAGTCACTTCTCATCAGACCAGTTTCCCAGGAACATGTTTTGAGGCATACAACTCGTCTTTTACGCATAAACAGAAAGACGAAAGGCTGTTTCTAAATGACAAAACAAAAAAAGGACATACAGAGTGGTGTAGCTAGATGGGGTGCTAAGCACTAAGTTTGGCAAGGAGCCGCACTGGGGAGGGAGAAGAGCAAGTTCAGGATTGCACTGGCTGTCTCATTCCTGATCCCCAGATGTTCAAAGTGTCACTTGCACAGAAGCCGTTTCCTGAGGCCACACACAATTGACCCCTTCCATTTTGCAGGATACAGACTGGATGCACGAAGGACGTATACAGGAGGAGGTTCTGTGCTGGTGGCAGCTTGAAGTCCTGAGGTTGGGAACAGGGCTGGTGCATGTGACCCCACCCTCCTCATTCTCCACAACAGCAACTGTTACCCTGCACATGCCCAATCTCCTCTGATCTTGGAAGCTAAGCAGGGTCAGGCCTGGTTAGTACTTGAATGGGAGACCGCCTGGGAATACTGGGTGCTGTAGGCTTATACCATAGTCTTTCCAGACTGACGGTTGCCAACCATCATTTCTATACATGATTGGAGGAGCTTGCTCAGGCTTGCAGGCTCCACACAAAATGGATTGCCTGAACTAGGCTAGTTCTGGGGACGGCAAAGAGGCCAGAAAGAATTCTGGGATGTAAAGCAATTCGTATCCCTGTTCAGGCGGCACCGACAGCTCGGAAATTCTTAACCCTGGGAATTGCACTTAGGAGATGGGAATCCATGCCAAGCCAGGCTCCAGTACCCCCGTTCCCCTACATCAGTGGTGTAGCTGGGGGGGTCAAAGCCCTAGGTTTTGCAGGGAGCCTCACCGCAGCCTGCAAAATTTAGTGTCCCCCCCTAGCTACACCACTACCTTGCATCCAACAAGGAACGTCCAAGGAAATTTTTGAGAGCATCAGCAGCAGACGAAGGGGGGGCAGATGAAGGCGGGGGGGGGCAGAAGGTACCTTTGGCTGGAGCAGGCGGGGCCCGATCCCGCAGAGCCATAGCAGGCTGGCCGCCCCGAGCCCCAGCCCGAGCCCCAGCAGCACGGCCAGCGCCAGCAAGCCGGGCGAGAGCTGGTCCAGGAGCGCACCAAGGGCCAGCTCGATCTGCGGCAGGCAGGGGCCCGGCGGCGTCCCGGCCATGGCAGCAGCGGTGGAGACTCCTCGGCAGTCAGTGCCTCCCGGGGCTCACTCCCGAGGAAGCGCGTCCGGACCCCGGAGAGCGCGGACGGGCGCCGTCGGAAGCATCTCTCCCCGGGAGCGCCCCGATCCTGGGGGCCGCCTGGGCAGGCTGGCAGGACAGGCGTCTCCCGGGCGGGCTCGGCTGTCCCGGCCGCTCCGAGGAAGGAGGAGCGGAGAAGCCTCCCCCGCCTCGGCCCCTCCCTGCGCCCCGCGGTGGGCCGGCCTTGCGCTGCAACCTGAGCCGCTCGCCTTCGGAGAGCCGCTGGAGGCGGAGCGCCTGGCCGCGCCTCGCCCACCCTCCTCGGTGGGGCGACCCGACCGCCTCGCGGCAACTGGGCCCGGGCCCGGGCCCGGGCTGGCAACCCTGCGCACACTCTGCCGGGCGCCGCCGGGCTGCGCGCTGCGCTGTGCGAGCCGAGCCGAGCTCTGAGTGAGAGCGAGTGGAGAGCCCGGCGCGTCACTGGAAGCGTCATGCGGGGGCTTCTCCCGGGCGCCTGGCTGCGCGAGGGCGTCGCTTCCGCACGTCCGGGGGACGCCCGCCGCGGCCGGCCATGCCGAGCGCCTCTCGCGGGGAGAGCGGGCGGAAGAGCCCCCCCCGGCTGCCCGGCGCTGCTGCCCGTGTTTTTGCCTCTGCGCATGGCAAGAGTGCCAGGGCTGGGACGCTGCTGCCCAGGCTTTTCCTCCCAGGCCTCTGCGCGTGCCAAGAGTGCCAGGGCTGGGACGCTGCTGCCCAGGCTTCTGCGCGTGGCAAGAGTGCCGGGGTTGGGACGCTGCCGCCCAGGCTTTTTCCTCCCAGGCCTCTGCGCATGGCAAGAGTGCCAGGGCTGGGACGCTGCTGCCCAGGCTTTTTCCTCCGGTGGGAGGGGTCTCCAGCCTTGCTGCACGTGGCTTGGCAGAGCCAGGACTCTGGTGGGGAGGTTGCAACAGGAGAAGAGAGCCCTTGCCAGGAGGGGGCTGGTTGCCCCCCAGCTCAGGGCTCCTCTCAGATCGATCAGATGCACCACTTGACCGCTGCCTCTTCTCCGCCTGAATAGGCAGGTCAACTCAGAAGTCAGTAGGATACCCTCCCAGGATAGTCCTCCACCTAGAGGACTGCAGCAGCCAGAGCCCCTACTGGTGCCAGCCCCAACCTCGGTCCCCCTCGCCGGCTTATGATCCTGCTGCACTTCCGGGGAATATCGGTGAAGGTCTCCCTCCTGAGAAAGGTCTGGCCAGGAGTCTCCTCTGGGAAGTGGCCTCGATCCACCCGCAGTCAGGCCGGCAGGAGACTCATCTGCAGCGCTGGAGGTTTCCAGGGGGCTCCCGGACTCACAGCCCAGTCCTATGCATGTCTTTTCAAAGTTAGTCCCATTACAGTCAATGAGGCTTACTCCCAGGAAAGTGCATAGGATTGCAGCCTCAGCCACACGATGTCAGGCTGCTGGGGAGAAGGGGCCACGGGAAGAGCCTCAGTCCGAGTTGCACCCCCCCCCCAGCCTGGGGGAGAGAAGAGGGTCAGCCCTCAGAAGCCCACAGAGCCTGGGATCTGGGCGGGAGGACAAGGGGGCCAAGCCGGCTGGAGGAGATGCGTCCCCCCATCCCACCTGCACTAGGTCTTCCATGATGCTCTGCCACGAGTCCTTCCTCTGGGCGGACCAGCACTAATTTGGTGCAATGCCAGTGTTGGTGTTTCACCTGGCCACTACTATGGCTTCCAAAAAGTCAAAGAAAGCAAAAAGAAAATTAGTGGGGGATTAGATAAAACAGAGCATGATAAGATAGAGGCATTACTAGAGGCAGTGCCACCCAGGGCAGTGATGTCATGACAACACTGAGTGACATCATGACATCACTTCCGGTTCTCCTGGCGGAGGAGGCAGTGGTGGCGAGTTGGCTGCCGCCCCCATTCCTTCTCCTTTAGAGGCTCTCATTTAGTCTCAAAAGGAGAAGGAACTGGGGCTGGCAGCCAGATTGCCAAGTCACAAAAACATGAGGAGGAGGTGGTGGCCTCTACATACTTGTGACTACGGTTTGTGCCACTGCTGCTTCTTTCATCGTTGTCATCTTGGTGGGGCCTCACAGGGCATCTCTTTCTTACCTGGTATCCCAACTGCCTTCACTTGCTGCACTACTGCGATGGGGTGCTTTGTCTTTTCCTCCCATTGATTTTCTTGACATCCATCCTGATGGAGAGGCATGGAGAGTTTGAAAGTTTGCTCCCTACTTTATAATTTAGTTCAGTGATCCCCAAACTGTGGGTCAGGACCCACTGGTGGATCGCAATCTGATTTTTGGTGGGTCCCCAAAGGGTGATGGAAAAATCAGCTAACTCATTGCCTTAAGCCCTTAGGCCAGGGCTGTCTAAACTTTTTGGCAGGAGGGCCCCATCATCTCTCTGACATCGTGTCAGGGGCTGAGAAAAAAAAGAATTAATGTATATTTAAAATTTTAATTTATGTAAATAAGTGTATTAGAGATGGAACTTCCATGAATGAATGAAGGTCTTGCGCAAAGCAAAGCCGGCCTTTGCAGCAAACAGTGCAGGGAGCCCTCGGCCCACAGCTTGCACAAGAGGTTGAACAGTCGGCCCTTGCACGGAGAGCAGTCACATCAGACAGTGTGGGCTCCAGCAAGTCTCCAGGGGGCCAGAGGCTCATTGGAGACTGGGGGCTCCCTGCAGGCCAGATTGGGGGTTCCCAAGGGCCACAAATGGCCCCCAGAACGGGGTTTGGGCACCCCTGCCTTAGCCTATTCAAAAATCGGATACTGTGCCTGCTAATTACCCTGCAAAGAGCTCGTCTCCTGCAGTTTCCAAGCATGTGTAAATATAGGGAGATAAATGTTTAACATTCTTTTTTCTGGTTATCATGTAAGTAGTATATATAAGAATATTTTTTCTTTCTAGATCTCCTTTTTAAAAGTCTAGTAGACCTAGGTGGGTCCCAATAGAGTGTCATAAAAAAAGTGGGTCCTGGTGCTACAAAGTTTGGGAACCACTGTTTTAGTTTTTCTTACTAAAGGTATGCCTCTTCTTTGGCTTTTGGGGTTTTCTTTCTTCCTAATGGTCTACCTTGACTACATGCAATTTTTATAATAAATGTAGGTTTTCATAAATTTTAATAAACAAGTGTCTTTAATACTGTCTCATCATACATCACTTGTCACTTGACCTCTGATCATTACAAGCATTGGCAAGGCAAACTACCAATTCCATATACAGGCTTCATTCAGTTGAAGGTTAGTGTTTTTGAGCTCCACTGATTTCAATTTTAAAAAAGAAAAAAAATCAAAGCCAATGTTAATAACAATGCTTATATAGTACTTTCAGTTAGGTTCAAAGTAATTCACATACTTACCTTAGTAATACTTACAACAACCCCTAATTTACAGTCCTGGGTGGGGACCTCTGCAAAACAGAGGTAAGTTTTGAACTGGGTGCCTCCTGGTTCACACCTCTGACTGTTAGCCATGAAGCCACCAAAACTAAACTGTCCCACTGAAATCAAAGTGCTTAACTGTGGCTGGATCATGTCCATCATCTTTTTGCATTGTTATACATTAGACCCTCTAGCAATAATTATCAAGACACCCGGTCACTAAGTAACATGCATCAGGGCTGTCCTAAAGCAAGCTGAAAGAGTTCCAGGTGCATCTGCAACTCATACCCATCTGACTATGAGGAAGATATACTAGCCTCATTTCTGCATGTTTTAGCAAAACTCAGCCTGACCCAACTCAAAAGGTAAAGGAGTGGAATTTCAGGGGCACCAGGTAAATTAGAAACATGCACTTGATTACTGCCCATGTAGATCCTTGGGACGAAACCATCCATGGTGGTTGCAGGTGTGTTTCACGCCTCCCATTTTTCCAGCTGCTACCTTTTTTTTTGCACACTTTTGTTCCATTTACTTGAATGATCAGGCCAAAGGGACTCGTATTGGGAAACTCCAAGCAGGAAACAATTTTTTTCCCCCTTGTCCCAGAGCCTTGGAGAGAAGCAGGTCTGGTAGCTTCCCAATCTTTGCATCTTCTCAAGGGGATGTAACAGCAAAATGTTTAAAGATAAAGCACGGTTGTCCTCCCCACATACAACATGATGGGGCAAGCAGATGTATGCATGCCAGAACCAGAATACAGTTTTGCTTAGGGTTGCAAAATAGATGGTGCTCAGCAAACCCTGTGGAAAGATCTTTTAAATAAAGCAGAAACTTGCATCTTCATTCATTTTTTGCTGCTTCTCATAATTTGCAAAGCTCCCCCTAAGGACCAAACTAGGCATTACATTAAGCACAGTCTGTCCAGCCGCACACTTGGATTTTCCACTTTTAAATTGGTGGGGGATCCATATTGCAACTGAGAGGAGACTTTAACCCTTTGCCCCCACCTGATTACCCCTCTGCAGTTACCATTGGACCAGGAAGAAAAACTCCTATTGGCATAAGTGGGAGCTTTCTTCCTAGGGCAAATAGCAGCTATGACCTCCCACCCCAGCTGGGTCAGGACCAGAGAGAGGACAAGGGCTCTTACACCCTGCCATAGTCCCAATCCATAATAGCCTACTCCATGCATTCTGGTTGGTTGGCAACCTTCAGTCTCGAAAGACGATGGTATAAGCTTACAGCACCCAGTATTCCCAGGCGGTCTCCCATCCAAGAACTAGCCACGCCTGACCCTGCTTAGCTTCCGAGATCAGACATGTGCAGGGTAACAGTTGCTGGTCCATGCATTCTACTTAACAAGGAAAAAAGAAGCAAGAAGTAGCCTTTACTTTCCCTTTAACCTTCAGAAGCTTATGACACATCCTCCACATGACTATACCATATCAGAAGGCGAGATTGCACATCTCAATGCTTGCCCACATCGAAAACACCTTGCACATGCAATGCTAGCATGATGGGTCTCCAGCTTAATGGTCTTCTTTCCAACATGCTCACTTTGCACATGCAGGTTTATACAAGAGCCCTCTTACCTATTAGCTTTGTGGATTTTAGTATCTGCAGACGCCCAGCCCATGGCTGGAGGAACACTTTCCAGACATGACTGGAAGCACCTTCCGATCATATCCATAGGTGTTCTGAGACCCTCCAGTCACGGATTGTCTGCGGAATTTGGAATCTGGGGGGGGGGGTCCTGGAATAGATCCTCTACTGAGCGCCCACTGTATGTGAGAGAGTCCTCAAAAAGCCCAGCCTCTACCCCCCTGCATTCTGAGTTGGAATCATCCTAAGAAGCCTATACCATGTACATTTCTGAAAGCGATGCATCAGCTTTAATTAAGTAGCAAAAGTATAAATTACCCATTGTGCAGCATATTGCGCCTGAGGTAAACTTCATCCCAAGGCTGGCTCTAGAAGAGCGGTTTTCAACCTCTGTGTCACGGCACATTGGTGTGCCATGAACGGTCCCCAAGTGTGCCACAGGAGTTTGGGGGAGGGTTATTTATTAGTAGGGCCATTTGGGGATGTAAGCCCCCCTGCCGGCAGTGCAGTGTGCCTTGTCAATGGTCGAAAACAGATGGGGAGCCTTGACAATTTTAGCGCTTTGTCCTTGTGCTGTGAGATGAAAACGGTAAAAAATCGCTGCTCTAGAATTTGGGCTGGAGTGTTCCCTGCTTCACCAGCAAGGGGAAGGGCAGAGGTCTTCTCACTCTGCGCTGGGCTCCAGGAAGGTTTGGCACAGCATAAGGACAACTTGAGCTGCTTTTGACCTTCCCAGGAGTTTAGCAGTCATGGGAGTACTGCAGTGCAGACCTGGTGGTGGCTTTTGGACTCTGCATCCATCTGAATCCGTCGCACATGGTGCTGGCCTTGTACCCTCCACACTTGTCAGTGCTCAGTTTGTTAAAATAACATTGACAGACCAATCGAGCAAGTCTAAAACATGTCTGCACCTAGTACATGATGTCTTCAGCCGTCACATTTGCTTCTTCTGTCTTCGTCTTCCGTGATGGGAAACGAATCAGGCTGATGGCCGCAAGTAACACGTTCACACCGTGGATCGCGGCACTCGCGACGCAAAGCCAAAAGCAGTATTCATACTGTTCTTCCAGTAGGACAAACCGGAAGATGTTTTCCCGGAAATTGGCAATCCTTTCCGTCAGATTATGTAGCTTAACTGCCGCCATGAAGCTGGTCGCTGCCAGGACCACAAAGCCCCCTGCAAGAGAATTCAAATCCAAGTCACTCATAAATTGGAATGCAAAATAGTTTATTTCGAAGCTGGTTATTGGTTTGCTATGTCTTGAGCAGCCACCATGTGGCCTGGTCTCTTTTCATCTATAGAAGGCGAATTTGCAAATTTCCCTACACCAATATGTGTGCATTCCAAATGTATTTGGAACTAATACAATTTCAGCCCAGGTTTCCCTTTCCGCCCATAAAGCAGTCAGCACCTGTCACAGAAGGTGCTCCAACAGGATGCAAATTAGCACAGCTCCAGTGAAGCAGGTAAGATGATGAGAGAGGTAAGAGGGAGTGGAAATCATGGAAGGCCTATGCTATCCCCTATCCCCTCTGCAGCTGCCTGCCTGCCCCCTTTCTCTCCTTATGCCAGCAAAATCGCCAGTGCAGACCCAAGGAGATCCATTGCAGGTCAGTAGGCTTAGGCAGGAGTAAGGGGATTTAAAATCCTCTTTCCCTGCTGAAGTCTCCTGGCCCGCCCACCCCATTAGATGTTTCAATAAAACAATGCAACTATGTTTATTTCTGTCTGTTACTTCCTTGACCATTTTTTGGTAACTTGTTTATCAGCTTTTCCATTTACCTGCAATGAAGTTCCACAAGGCGATTCCTGTTGGACCTGTGATAGCCCGATAGGGAACTTGCATGATGTTTAAGACGCAAAATCCCAAACTGACCAGTGCAAAAGAAAATGCCACGCAAAGGAAGACGATAATCGCCACATGGAGAGGTGTGTTCAGCTTCCTCACCAGGTGTGGAAATACTGACATGCAAAAAAGAAAACAAACATTGGGTTACCCATTGCTTAAACGCAGCAGGTCATAGAGGGTGCATTGAAAATTTTCCATTCTCTGCAGCTATTGCCTTGGATTGAATTCCATTGGTTTAGATCAGTGGTTCTCAAACTGGTGGTTCATTACCCACCAGCTGGAGGACTAGGGGACCACTGCCCCCTTTCCCTTTAATGGGCGGGGGCATGGGGAAGGAAGTGATGTGATCCTCAGGATCATGCCACTGCGTACGCCTCCATTTTGCTCCCCCCCATCTGGAATGGCTCTGAAGGGGAGGGGGAGCATTCAGATGAAGAACATGACATTGTCTTAAAGGCTGCACAAATTTGGCAGAAGACATTGAATTCTTCCAAGTATACAGAGAATTCTGGCATCATTGTAGGAAAACATACAACTTCTTCTTGTTTTAATGACAAATTAGGATGGCATACTAATTCTCAAATTATGTGCCTCAAGAAAAAAAAGTGCTGCCACATCTCTGCTTTGCACATGAAGACATAATAATAATAATAATAATAATAATAATAATAATAATAATAATAATAATAATAATAATAATACATGTATTTATATACCACCTTTCTTGGTCGTCAGATTTCTCCTCAGACTTTAATTCAAGGCGGTTTACATAGGAAGGCTGTTTAAATCCCCGTAGGGATTTTTACAATTGAAGAAAGGTTCTATCTTTCAAGAACCACACAACATTTCAGATGGAACTTTTGCAGTCTGTTATCACTTTCTGGCCTCCTCCCACATAGGGATTGCCGGTGGCCTCGAACTGGCGACCTTCGACCTTCGGATGTTATCTTCAGGCAAATGGAGGCTCAACCCTCTAGACCAGACCTCCTGCCTATCATCCAGTCACTTCCATTGCAGACACAGAGCAAAATTATTCACCTTGAAAGGAAGCCATTCATTGTGCTCATGAAAAACCCAGGGCTTTGGTCTTGCCTGTTTCCAATCAGGCACAACCAGTGTCGTAGCTAGAGGGGGTGCAAAGCACTAAATTTTGCAGGAATTTACAAAATTTCTCAGCAGCAGTGTGCAAGGGGCCGCTCCCCCTTGGAGCATCCACCCCCATTTTGCTCCCACCCAGACTGGCTCTGACGGGGAGGGGCTGTTTGCATGCTGCAGTAAAGCTCTCTGCAAAACTTAGTGCTTTGCACCCACTCTGGATATGCCACTGCTCCCAGGGAAGGGTGCGTGGGATTGCAGCCTGACAGCGCAATGCTATGCACATCTACTGAAAAATAAGTTGACTGAGAATTGCAGCCTCAGTGGGCTGCTGGTGGAGGAATGGGCATGACACCATTTCATCAAGACCATAATTTAACCTGTGAACCAGGCACTCTGATCAGAAAATGGTACACTTGTCACTTGCATCCATCTGGCCCTCTGCCAACCACCTGTCACAAAGGTCACAATACATACAGGGCACCTAGAAGGATCACGGGCCGGTAAGTGCTTCAACCAGGCCTTAGAAGAGAAGGGAACTCTAAAAGAGTTCCAAGAGACCCGGCAATGCGCATCCCAGTTTGGTTCATTTTAAACAGATAAGCCCTATTTATAACAGGCCGAGGTAATTTAATCAAGCTCCAGGGATCTGAAGCAAAGGATCAGCTGCTTCTACTCTGATGATAATGTAATCCATCTTCTGAGGCTCTGAATAGCAGTTTCACGATTGTCTCCCCAGCAACTGAAGTCAGATGAGCTTTTCAGCTTGCCATTTCAGATAGCCATGCATTTGGGCAAGAACAAGTCTTAAAAAAATATTCCAAGGCAGTGGAATCATGATGGGCCAAGGTCAAATCTGTAAGGATGGGGAAAATGCAAAATTTTGGACAACAGTGCTCACACACACACACACACACACACACACACACACACATATTGGGGGGGCTGTTTTTTCACAGGTGTCGGGGCTACCAGGACCCCTTGAGATTTTGTTTCAGCCCTGATGCCACTGGTAGTAGCTCTTCTGAGGAGTTTTAAGAACAAAAGCAGGACCCCCATGTGACATCCTTCCATTCTTGATATCTAGCAGCAACCAGGAGAGTGGACAAGACACCTGAAGGCTGTCTCTAGTCTTTTTTTGAAACTGCATTCTGTTTTAATCATGTCGGTTTTTTAACTATTGCATTTTAGCATTGGCTCTATTTTGGAAATCACGCTGTCTTTTTCATTGTTACCTGCAAACGTGTCTTAAAGATAAAAACAAACACAAGCCTGGCCTATATGGATGGTGGAAAGGGAATACCTAGGCTAGTCCTAAATAATTAAGGACTGGTTTTTGTCTTTTGTTAGATGGGGGGGGGGGAGAGAAAACTCAATTCCTTCGGCAACCAGACAGAAGATTATTGTCCCTCAGTGCTTCTCCATGGGTCCTGCCGCCTTCTCATGGACATCCTCATCCTCGTTCTTCCCCAGCCTTTTTGTGTGTAGCTCTCCAGCCATGACCATTTCCTGCTTCTCTTTCTTATAAACACATTGTGACTCTCTAGGTCTGTCCCAAAGATCCCACCTTTAGGAGCCCATGGACCACTGAGGCAAAAATTGGTATTGTTGTGGACCACAAACTACCTCCCATTGCCAACCCTCCTGCGCACAAAAAATCCAATGAAATTTGTCATAATTAGAGAAGATTTATTAGAGATTTATAATTTATACGTATATAAGATTTTATTGTGGGCAGTGGCTGCAGGCGATCTGTTCTCCGCTGGTGGTCTATGGAGAAGCGTCTCCTGAGCAAGTACTCCCCAATGGACTACCAGAGGGTAGGGAACAAACTGCCCATAGCATCATTCAACACTTCAGCCCTCTTTGGTGGTCCATGGATGAGTGCTCATTCAGTGAGATGCTCGAAGTGGTAGAAGGCGGGTTTTTTTTTTCCTGAGACCTTGTGGACCACTTCTCAGGATCTCATGGGTCACCTGTAGTCTACAGACCACAAGCTGAGAACCAGTGCTCTCAGTCAAGGAAAAGTTTTGGGCCACTGTAGTGGGAGTATCTACTTTTTTCCCCAGCCAGACTGGTAGAGTTGCCAACTCTGACTGACACAAGTCCTGGAGATTCTCCCCCCACTAAGACGATGCAATGTTGGAAGTTCCTAGAGAGCTTGTGAAGATCTCGAGGGTTTCTTTCAATAGTTTCCTGGAAATTAATGCTGATTTCTGGAGACTCGAGGTAAATCCCAGCAGGTTGGCAAACCTAATGGTGTAAACCACCACCCCCCTTTAGTCACAACTTTTCTCTCTGCCTGTTCCTCTACCTTCTTATTTCCCCCTCTGTCTGGGTCTCTACATTGGCAAGATGGAGCAAACCCCCAAAGGTTAGCCAAGAACAAATATTTTAAAAAGTCACAATTTTTATTCAAATTTTTAAAGTAGAAATAACACCAGATGAATTCACACAAGGTGCAGAATTACTGAGCATAGGAGACTTTTCGGCGAGGCCTGAAGACCTTGCTGTTTAAACAAGCCTTCTTATTTCATGGCCTTTTTAACATCTTTTATACATCTTTTAGTTGCTTGTTTACAGGCCTGATTCCTCTAAGAACTGCTGTTTTATGCTCTTTTTTATTCTGACTTTTATCTGACTACTGTTTTTATGGTCTCTGTTAATGTGTTTTTAATATGTTTTTATCTGTTTGTTAAATTATGTTTTAATCTGTTTTTATATGTTGTAAGCTGCCCTGGGTCCCTTTAGGGAGAAGGGCGGGATAGAAATAAAGTTGTTTATTATTATTATTATTATTATTATTATTATTATTATTATTATTATTATTATTATTATTATTATAGAAGAAGTAAACTCAACTCAGCAAAAATGCATCTAAGGCTGCAATTCTATACACACTGACCTGGGAGTAACCTCCATTTAACTCAATGGGACTCATTTCTAAGTATTCACTCAATCCTAATGCTTTGGACTGCACTGCCAATGCATTCAAGCATTTGTCCACACACACACCAAAGCCAAAATGACATTAAAGTGCGCTACTTACTTCTGAATTTGGAACGGCGCCCGCCCAACCCACACTGGCGCATTTTACCCCCTCCAAAGAGTCCGTAGTAGATCTCCCCCATGAATTTGATCAGCTCCGGGTCGGTGGCATTGACCAGTTCGGCGCCAGTCTTGCAGAGGATCTTCCCAGTCATCCATTTCGGGGAGCCCATGGCCACAAGGATCAAGATGAACGATGCAAAGCTCAAGACAGCAATGGAAGCGAATAAGGTCTGTTTGAAGCAGCCGGGCATTCTAGTGGCTGGCAGGAATCATTTTGCAAGGCCTCGCGGCAGGAATGCTAAATGCTGAGCCTTTTTCTGGTGCTTGGAAATGAGCCAGCGGAATGCCCATTCTGTCCAAAAACCTCCTTTCACATGCCATCTTCTTTCCCAGCTCACAGGTTAAAGGAGACAGGTAGGCTTCTTGCAACACCCCTCTGTGATAGCAGAGAGAAGCATCATCATTCTGCAGCCTGATGGTGCTTGTTGCTGAAGAAGTAACCCCATCTCTCTTACATGACTTATGTTTCATCCAAAGGCTCCAATTCTTTTCCCGTTTTAAATATTCAGATGACATCCATTTCTGACCTGAGAGATGATGAGCTGCGAGTCCCATTGGCTCAGTTTGTTAAGAAGTGCCTGGTAATTGTCCGGAAGCAAACATATATTAACATGTTAGAGAACTGAAACATGAGCTCCTCTGAGTGCATGAAATCAAATGACCATCTCTGGGTTTGCTTGATTTTTTTCTCCCCTAAATGTCATTACTGTCATCCCACCCAAACGGACGACCCTCTGCTTTCGACTATTAATTGAAATAGATAAATAATCATTCTGGACGTCAGAGAGGAATTTTCTGGGCATAAAGAAGGATGCAAATTAATTGTAGCAGGGTACTGCAATGTACTGTTGTCTGCTAAAGCCTCCTCTTTGGGAAGGCGAAATGACCTTCTTGTAAGGTCTTTGCGTAATTTGCCCCCGGAAGATGTGTGCATCGATGGCTCTTGATAACTGGTCACTAAGCTTATGCAGACCCTTCACCTGCTTGTGACGGGGATGGAAAGGAGCAGATTGGCAGTCAACTAATTTTTTAAATGGTTGGTGGAAAGGTAGCAAGGTATGGTGGTGTTTTTGGAGAAATCACTGCTGCTTTGAAGACCAGCCCATTGTGTTTGGGGCTTGCTTGTGTACATCAGGTGGTGCATTGGGGACCAAGTAGACAGGTGGTGAGCAGATGCCTGCTACACCTCCACTCCACTGCCGCAGATAGAACCAGCTTCCTTATTGGTCCCTCATTGGACACACCCCACATTGTCTGCTTTGTGTAAAGCAGCAGTTTTCAACCTTTTTCCATCTCATGGCACACTGACAAGGTGCTAAAATGGTCAAGGCATCCCATCGGTTTTTGGACAATTGACAAGGCGCACCACACTGCTGATGGAGAGCTCACATCCCCCAATGGCCCTACTAATAAATGACCCTCCCCCAAACTCCTGTGGCACACCTGCGGACCATTTGTGGCACACCAATTGAAAATCACTGGTGTAGAGGCCACATGGAGGAAGAAGGGAGATTATTGCATTCCGATTCTCAGAGCACAACAATCCGGCTCCCTTACCTTATGAGGAAAGGCTACGGCGTTTGGGCCTCTTCAGCCTAGAAAAGAGGCCCCTGAGGGGGGACATGATTGAGACATACAAAATTATGCAGGGGATGGACAGAGTGGATAGAGAGATGCTCTTTACACTCTCACATAACACCAGAACCAGGGGACAGCCACTAAAATTGAGTGTTGGGCGGGTTAGGACAGACAAAAGAAAATATTTCTTTACTTAGCGTGTGGTTGGTCTGTGGAACTCTTTGCCGCAGGATGTGGTGATGGCGTCTGGCCTGGACGCCTTTAAAAGGGGATTGGACAAGTTTCTGGAGGAAAAATCCATTACGGGTTACAAGCCATGATGTGCATGTACAACATCCTGATTATAGAAATGGGCTATGTCAGATGCAAGGGAGGGTACCAGGATGCAGGTCTCTTGTTATCTGGTGTGCTCCCTAGAGCATTTGGCGGGCCGCTGTGAGATACAGGAAGCTGGACTAGATGGGCCTATGGCCTGATCCAGTGGGGCCGTTCTTATGTTCTTATGTACCTTCCTCCACCTGGTCCTCAAAAAAAGCCCAAGATCACTACATACTGCCTCAAGGAGCCCAAGAGGTGCAGCCAGTCCTGCTGTTTTAGGGACAAGTGCAGTGGTGTAGCTAGAGGGGATACAAAGCTCTAAGCTTTTCAGGCACCTGAATGCACTGTGCAAGCATCTCCTCCCCTTTGGAGCCAATCCGGGCAGTGAGAGCAAATATAAGCGAATGCTGGAGGGGCTGCTTGCACGGCTCATTCAGGCACCTGCAAAACTCAGTGCTTTGCACTGCCTCTAGCTACGCTACTTGACAGGTGCAGGTACAATCAGTGTTTGTTCACTTTTAATTTAAGTATATTACATTTAACTGAACAAACATCTAATTAGGTGCATTTTTCTAAGTTCATGTTGCTCAGAGATTTAAAACAAAATGAAGCATTGCTCTCCAAAATGGCAGCCTTCCCCCACTTTGATTTTGCTAGACTTTGGATATGCTGATCAGAATATCTTTAAAGATAAACAAAATGTATCAGTTTGGTTGCAGTTAGTTTGAGGTTATTTTTTTTTCCCTCCATAAAATGGAAAATGCCCAAATAGGGTAGTAGTGTTTTGTGTCACATGAGCACACATTTGCATGTACAATA
The DNA here is from genome assembly GCF_035046505.1 of Tiliqua scincoides. Lineage (NCBI taxonomy): Eukaryota > Metazoa > Chordata > Lepidosauria > Squamata > Scincidae > Tiliqua > Tiliqua scincoides. Next base: position 80,428,176 of record NC_089826.1, read on the forward strand.
TGCACGTACCAAATTATGCAGGGGTGACAAGCTATATGCAAACATCTGGCTTTAGAAGTAGGGTGTCTCTGAATGCCAGATGCAATGGAGGGCACCAGGGTGCAGGTTTCTTGTTGTCTTGTGTGCTCCCTGGGGCATTTGGTGGACCACTCAGATACAGGAAGCTGAACTAGACGGACCTTTGGCCTGATCCAGTGGGGCTCTTCTTAAGTTGTTATGTTAATTTCCTTGTTAATTTCCTCACTGGAGTCCAGAACCAGGGAACGCCCAGTGATACTGAGTCAGAAAAGACCAAAGAAAACATTTCTTTACCCAGGGTGTCATTATTCTGTGGAACTCTACTGTTAATAATAATAACTCTTTGCCACAGGATGCTGTGATGGTGTCTGGTCTGGATAACTTTAAAAGGAGATTGGACAGATTTAAGGAGGAAAAGTCCATCATAGGTGACAAGCTGTGATGTGCAACCTCAGGTATGGGTATGTGCAACCTCAGAAGGCCAGGTGCAAGGGAGTGGCACCAGGATGCTGGTCACTTATTGTCTTGTGGGCTCCCCGAGGCACCTGGCAGGCAGGGTGACCAGACATCCTCTTTTCCCAGGACATGTCCTCTTTTTTAAGCCTCCTGTCCAGGAAAAGAAATTTCCCTGTGAGCAGCCCCTGCAGGCAGCGCATAACCTTCTTGTAATTAAGAAATGGTATGAAATTGTAAGTAATATAGGCTCCAATCCTATGCACACTGACTTGGGAGTAAGCCCCACTGAATTCCATGGGCCTCACTTCCAAGTAGACATGCATAGGATCGGGTTGATAGTTCTAAATTTAGTGATATCTACAGCCCAATCCTATGCATGTCTACTCAGAAGTAAGTCCCATTAAAGTCAATGGGGCTTACTCCCAGGAAAGGGTGGATAGGATTGGGCTGATAGTATTTAAGTTAACCACATGGAAACCATGTATGAGTGTTTTTAGCTTTCCTTCTGTCGTGCCCCACATTTTTCTTGGATGTCCTACATTTTGGGTGCCTGGTCCTCTTCTGTGGTCCTGACATCTGCTCACCCTGGGCCTGATCCTGTGGTCTGATCTGCTCACCCTGGGCCCGATCCTGCAGGGCTCCTCTGATCCTGCCACTAAAGGGGGTCCCTGCGTGTCCGCCTGCAGAGATCAATCCCCCTTCCAGCCAGCAGATGGGGCTGTTGCTGGCAGCCAAGCCCGAGCGGGGCGGAAGGCCAGGCGATTGGTCTGCTGCCTGCCGGGGGGCAGAGCCTGCCCCGGTTCCTGGGAGGCGCAGCTGCCGGGCTGGCTTGCAGAGCCCTCGCGGGAGGCGAGCCATGGCCACGGCGGAGGCGCGGCGCGTGCTGGTCTACGGCGGCAGGGGAGCGCTGGGCTCCGCCTGCGTGCGGCACCTCCGAGCCAAGGACTGGGTGAAGCCTCCGCTCGCTGGGTTCAGTGGGGGATCCGGCCCGGGAAGGGATCTCAGCTGGCTTGTGGGGAGGGGGCTTGCAACACCCACCCTGCATTGCATGCATCCACACCCCCCCCCGCAAAAAGACTTTGCTCTCCTGGCATGCATTCCCCCCTGCAAAAAGACTTTGAGCCCAATCGTATGTATGTCTACTCAGAAGTAAGCCCCGTCAGAGTCAATGGGGCTTACTCCCAGGAAAGTGTGGCTAGGATTGGGCTGTTTCTCTCCTGGCATGCATCCCCCCCCCCAAGACTCTGCTGTCCTGGCATGCATTTGCCCCTGCAAAAGACCTTTCCTGAGATGTGAACGTGCGTGTTGATTCTGGTGAATCCTGTTGCGATGGAGAACAAGACCCAGGGCCAGGGGAGGGAGAGCAAAAACCCCCTGAAATGATTTCTCTGCCACAGAGTCTCTGGCTGGCCTTGGTCACATCACTTTTGCTCAGTTTCAGCTCTCCCCATTGATGAAGCAAGGCTGGAGAATGGGGACCATCAAACACTTTGTACACTATATATCCATCCTTTGAGAAACACATATACAGTGTTTCCCAAACTGCGCGTCGCCATCAAATTTTTTGTGGGTGGCAAAACAGACAAAGCTGATAGTCAACATGGAAAATGTATTGGGCCCTATAGCAAGTGAAACGGAGCCACTGCGCCATGGTCCACTGCGAAGGGGAATGCAAGGCCACCAGAATGCTCCTGATCCTGTAAATGTGGAACTCAACAAAAGCTCCAGAAGGTGGTCCCCCCCCCCCCAGTAGTAAAAAAGGTCAGGCTTGAGGGCAGGAAAAGTGAACCTTTTTTTAAAGGCTTGTAAAGCTAAGTGGGTCCTGATAGTGTGTTGTTGTTGGGTCCCAATGCTAAAATGGGGAGAACCACTGGATATGAAGTAATAACGTGAGAACTTGCAAAGACTTACTGGGGGGATAGGGAATGCAAAGGACTCTTTTTATCCTTTGCCCTTTCTCCTTTTCTCTCCCCCCCCCCCAGAGAAAGAGAGAGGTAATTGTGTCTTTAGCCAGATTCCATCTTGCCAAAGTCAAGCCCAGTTGTCAAGTTCGAGTCCTAGATACTTGTGGATGAATAAAGCAGGAAAAGTAACAGACTAGCCATTTGTGCAGACAAAATCTGCAACAGTCTTGTGGACACTCCTCTTTCTCTTGTGCAAGCATCTTTGAAATGTATTTGGAAAAGTTTTGCATGCTTAAAAAAAGAGAAGCAGCAAATCATGAAAAGTGATTTTAAAAATCTTATTTTGTTTTATCAGTGGGTGGCCAGCATTGATTTAGCAGAAAATGATGAGGCATGTGCCAATATTGTTGTGAAAATGAGTGATTCCTTCGTTGAGCAAGCAGATCAGGTAACCAGACTTCTTTTTATCTTAAACCTCCTTTTTGGTATTTTTATTTTGGAGCAATTAAAATGAAATCAAGGACTAATTTCTTCTTACCACCACCAAGTTTAGTGGTGTAAATAACATCCAATATAGGAACTTTTCTTTCTTCTTGGGCAGGGTTTCTTGTCAGCTTTATAATAGGTAGAAATTCATTAGGTGTAACTCTTTCCATTATTACATCTCTGTGTTGCCAATTGAATTTCTTCATTTCATTCAGTTCTTAAAGGGCACTGTGCCAATGTCAGCCAAAAGTAGTAATCTTACTCCTGGAGTCCATTTGGGGGCCTTGCCAGCTGTTGGTAGGCTGACTCTCCAGCTTTGGAGAAAAGAGGAATCCTTCCTGTTGTAGTATTGCTGTGATCTTGCTGGACCCATGCAGCCCTATTGATATAAACAGATCTATACCTCCTCTTAACTTATTTACTTATTTTTCACTTGAATAGGGTAGACATTTTTCAGCCACACTAGACGCTGTGCCAGAACCACCATCCAGAGCACGATACCATAGTCTTCCGAGACTGAAGGTTGCCAACAAAAGGGCAGACATGTGAACAAACAACTGATATGGTTGCCTTTCATCTAGATTGACTCTCAGCTGAGATGGTAAACCTGTGAAAGGGCAGTGCTGCTTCAAAGTGCAGGCTGCAGAAGTACTATAGAGTACAGCTGATTTATTGTGGAAGAGCTTCTAATCCTGTGAGCCACAACCTAAAGTAGTACAACCCAAGTGCTACCACTTGAGTGACATCCAGGCTTGAGGGCACCAGTTGGTTGAATCTAAAGGTTTGCACATGCCAGGCAGTGTTCTTGGAACCGACTGTTGTAACATCGTCCTCTTATGTGTACATTTGAAGGTGACGGGAGATGTTGAAAAACTCCTGGGTGAGAAGAAGGTGGATGCCATCCTTTGCGTAGCTGGCGGCTGGGCCGGAGGCAGTGCAAAAGCAAAATGTAAGCTGCAAAACCCGTTGAAGGGATTCTTTCTGCCTTTGGCTAACTTTTGGAATAGTCTCTTTCCTTTTCATCCAAAAACAGGAAATAGGTTTAGCAGCTCCATTTGATCTATACCAGGGGTGTCCAAACATTTTGGCAGGAGGGCCACATCATCTCTCTGACACTGTGTTGGGGGCTGGGGAAAAAAGAATTAATTTACATTTAAAATTTGAATAAATTTACATAAATGAATTTATTAGAGATGGAACTTATATGAATGAATGAAGGTCTTGCAGTAGCTCAAGGCCTATAAAAGGCCTTGAACAAAGCAAGGCCAGCCTTTCCTTCACTGCCACTGCTGCATCACAGACATGAAAAAGCAAGTAGTGGAGGGAGCCCTCGTCCCACAGCTCAGGTGAGGGATAGAATAATCGTCCTCATGCTGAGAGCAGTTACGTTGGGCCAGAATGGGCTCCAACAAGTTTCCAGAGGACCAGAGGCTCATTGGAGACTGGGGGCTCTCGAGGGCCTGATTGGGAGCCCCTGAGGGCCACAAGTGGCCCCCGGGCCAGGGTTTGGGCACCCCTGATCTATACAGTGGGCTCTCCTGGATTTCCACGGATGCTGAGCCTGTGGCTGGAGAGTCCCAGATGACCTCCTGGACATGACCGGAAGGTGCTTCTGGTTCATGCTGGCAGCTTCTGGTCCAGAAGGTCCTCCGAGGCCCTCCAGCCACAGATTTAATTACCTGCAGAATCTGGTATCCATGAGGAGTCCTGGAATGGGTGTTTTTCACTGAGCTTGAGCAATAGCTCACCAGCAAATATATGCAGTATTTATTTGCAGTGTTTATTCACCCCTGTTCAGCGGTTATTTTTTCTTGTGGCGATGGGGAGTGGTGAACAAGAACCTTAGAGTCAGACCTAACTAACATTCTCCAGGACATATATGTTATTAAGAATATTTATATACCACTTTTCACTAGAGTAGTTTATTTATTTTTATTTACTATATTTCTATCCTGCCTTTCTCCCTGAAGGGAGCCAAGGCAGCTTACAACACAAAGTTCGCAGGTGGCTTAGTTCACAAAGTGGTTTACGTGGAAATAAACCAATAAATGGTTCCCTGTCCCCAAAGGGCTTACAATCTTTAAAAAAAAAAAAAAAAAGCAACAGCCAGTGGAAAAGACACCATGCTGGGGTGAAAAGGGACAGTTCTGTGATGGTTCTCAGACATAACATCTGAACAGTCTTTAACAATATTTAGGCTTAATTAAGGTGCACTAAGACCATTCGGTGGAGGAGCTAATGCTGGTCCTGGCACAGTTGTGTGGAGAGATAATAAATTCAAGACCATGTTCCCACTGTGTTTACACACATCCCTGTCCAGAAGCAGTGCCTGTCAATTGTGTTGCAATGTTAACTTCATCCAGCTGTGTCTATGGGAATGGACAGATTAAGGGAATGTTTGAACTGCTGTGGCCATAGGACTGCTTCATGAGAACTTCTGAGCAACTGACACGGTCTGTCTGCTTGCCTGATGATACCTGGCCAGTGATTCTAGAATGAGATTCCAGGGCCATCCTGTTTGCCGTGCTATCTTACAATGTGTGAACGTTACTGTGTGCCGTATTTTTCATATTGGAGCAAAGTTTTATTTGTACAGCAAAGAGACAGTGGAGAGAACCTCTTTCCTCATAGTTGCACAATGCTTTTTTCCCTTCCTCCTAGTGGCATTAATTTCTGTTTGACATTTAAAGAGATCAAAGCCCACTGGGAAAAATGTCTCTCGCTCTCTTTAGTGCAGTGTTTTTCAACCTTTTTCATCTCATGGCACACTGACAAGGCACTAAAACTGTCAAGGCACACCATCAGGTTTTTGACAATTGACAAGGCACACCATGCTGCCAGTGGGGGCTCACATCTCCCATTGGCCCTATTAATAAATGACCTTCCCCCAAATTCCTGTGGCACACCTGTGGACCACTTGTGGCACACCACAATGGTTGAAAATGGCTGCTCTTGTGGGGTGGTGGTTTTCTGTTTACGCTAGTAAATTGCGTCTGAAATCAAATCCAGGTTTTCACTTAATGCTACAAAGCACTTCCTGCTGACCCCCACTGAGTAAAAGACATCAAAGCAGAACATTAAACTTGTTTTAAAAAATCAAACTGGTAGATCCTCCCCCAAAGATCAAGTGGATCCAAAGTAGGTCCCTGAATCTGAACCACCAGTGCAATATCCCCGAGTTCCTCACACCATTATCTAACAAAACAGGCCTACTTATTCTTCCCCACCCACTGAATCCTTTCCTGGGCCTGATCCACCTGCATGGGGTCAGTGCGGAGTTGTGCCAGTGATTTTGTTGGTGTAGGTCCAAGCTGACCCATACCAGCTGCTGAGGCTTACCCTGTGGCAAAGGGACAAATGTCCGTCTACTCTGAGGAGACCTCCAGCAGCCAAAACTCCCCCACAGATTGCAGGATGGTGGTGGTGCTGCATCATTGTGCTGGGGTTTCAGTTGGACTGGGCTGCACAAAGGGGGGAAAAGGTGGATATGACCATTCTAGCAGAAGGTTTCTCATGCAGGTCAGAGCAAGGAGTAGTGTGAGTTACTGCCCTTTCTATGGCTGACTTTGTGTAACTTCTTTGGCCATCAGCATTGTACAAAAATAGCGACCTGATGTGGAAGCAGAGCGTCTGGACATCAACCATTTCTAGTCACTTGGCCACCAAACACCTGAAGGAGGGTGGCTTGTTGACCCTAACAGGGGCGAAAGCAGCATTAGCTGGAACACCAGGTAAAATATGGATGGTTGCTTTTTGATCTGGTTGTGTAGTCTTTATGGCTTTAATGATTTACATTTGAGAAAGCCGGTTCTGGGCTTCCAAATACCCTGCCATGCAACTGAGTCTGCCATGTTAGCTGATCTTGGGGAAGATTTTGGCTCCTGCAAGCGAGTTTCCACTTGGGAGTGGCAAGCTAGTGAAATGTTTTTGAGTGAAATGCTTTGTACATTTAATTAACCAAATGCACTGTTCCTTGTAGAAGTGCAAAGGCTATGTATGGCAGGCCTTTGTTTCTAAAAGTGCAATCATGAGCATGTCTATTCAGAAGTAATCCCTACTGAGTTCCCTGGGACGGATTCCTATGTAAATGTGTATCGTATAGGATTGCAGCCTAAGGGCCCAATCCTGTGCAACTTTCCAGCACTGATGTAGCTGTGTCAGTGAAGTATCTGCTTCATTCTGTGCTGGTAGGGCAGTCCTGGAGGCCTCTTCAAGGTAAGAGAACATTTGTTAGCTTGCCTTGGAGCTGCATTGCGATTGCTTCAGCACTGGAAAATTGGATAGGATTGGGTGCTAAATCAATAGCAGCTGGGTCAGAGAGGGCAGGGTGAAAGCCCCCATTCTCTTCTCCCCCCCCCCATTCTAGACTGGTTGCACTTAATTAAAGAGAAAAAAAATCTTGTGAAGTCTTGTAACGCTTTACACATTGCCGGTGCAGTTGTTTGGCCCTGAAATAGTTTACTTATGTACCTTGGATTCTGAGTTTATTTTGCCCTGTTTGAAAGACAAATGACCTTCACTCCTTCTTATCAATACTTTAATCTTGTGAAATTGACCTATGGTAGTCATCCTTGTGTGATCTCCTCCCCCCTGCCCCCATGCAGAGCAGAATCTAGAACTAGATTATAGATTATAGGGTGGGGAAACTTTCAACTTTAGGTCTCCTGGACTTCTAACGATTGTGTAGAGGAGGAAATTTCAGCAGGTGCAGCTTGACAAGCTATACCTGTTGAAATTCCCTCCTCTATGCAATTGTTAAAGGTCCAGGAGAAGTTAAAAGGTTGGCCACCCATGTTGTTGACAGTACTCTGTATACTGAGTTCTAAATATTAGAATTCTATCCAGCATATTCAAGGTCTGCATCAGGGAAACAGTCCATTCTGTGACCTGCAAAAAATGATGTAAGTGGGAAGATGTGTGTAATTAATTCTGATTTGCTAATCATGGGAAGGAGCAAAGTGCTTTATGGGATGATAAAATCCCACCTGCCATTGCAGGAAATTGTATTCTGTTACCTTCTAGTATTGGAGATTTTAAGTGCACATGTATGCTTTCAAGCATATCTTCATTAGATGCAAGGCCTAGAAACATTTTAGAACAGAAGTTGAGATTCTCAGGAAGCTGATTATGCACTCAGTATCAGATGCTACATCTTTTCTGTGCTGTTGTGCAAGGGTCTCCAGACTTTTCAGTACAAGAGCCACATTGTATATTTTACACACTTTCACAAGCTTCAAACAAAGTCGAATGTGAATGCCCCCATTTTGCTCCCCTAGCCCAGAATGGCTCCAAAGGAGAAGGGCCATTTGCATGCTGTGGGGAGGCTCCCTGCAAAACTTAGCACTTTGCACCCTCTCTAGCTATGCCACTGGTTTCTGCCTCTCCTTATCTTAACATTTGATCATACGAGATGAATATTTTCTTCTCTTCCTTTTCAGGAATGATTGGTTATGGCATGGCCAAAGGAGCAGTCCATCAGCTTTGTCTGAGTCTGTCTGGTGCTAACAGTGGTTTGCCTCCAGGGTCTGCTGCAATTGCTCTTCTCCCGTAAGTAGTGGAAATTTTTTACATGTTGCTCTTGTATTTCATTTTGGCAAGGAAGGGAAGCAGGATACTTGCTGCTTCGTTTTTGATTCTATTAACTTTCGATTTTACTTTGCCAAAGTAGTGAAGAACCTTGAATGCTGTATAAATGCTATGCAATTATTATTAATCTATTGCTTCATCGCAGCCTATGCTGGGCTGGTTATAGTCTACAATTCGGGATCTAACCAAGATCCTGGGAATCATAAAGATAGCTTTGTAGAATTTGCGCCTTTCCAAGCATTAATTTCTGGAGTTATTCTGGAGTTAACTTCTGAAAGCACTAATTTCTGGAGCTAAGCTAGTGTAATTTGTTTAAGGGCCAGAACATCTGGCTGCTAGGCACTCCTCTAAGGGCTGCAATAACAATTTACAATATTGACCTTCTTCTTCCAGAGACAAGCAAGTTCTACTCACAGGTCTTGATATCTTGTGATCGTCCCATGTTCTTTATCTTCAATTCTGCTGTCACCTGGGATTGCAATATCTATGAGCCAAACTTGATTTTTCTTTTTGTCAATGACTGTCATATCTGGTGTATTGTGTTCTAGATGTTTATCGGTCTGAAGTCCCAAAGGACCTTTGCTTGGTTGCCCTCAGTGATTTTATCAGGTTTATGATCCTAGGAATTATTATCATTATCATTATCATTATCATTATCATTATCATTATCATTATTAACAACAACAACAACAACAATATTTATATACCGCTTTTCAACTAAAAGTTCACAAAGCAGTTTACAGAGAAAAATCAAATAACTAAATGGCTCCCTGTCCCAAAAGGGCTCGCAATCTAAAAAGATGCAAATGAATACCAGCAGACAGCCACCAGAACAGACACTGCTGGGGTGAGGTGGGCCAGTTACTCTCCCCCCTGCTAAAAAAAGGAGCACCCACTTGAAAAAGTGCCTCTTACCCAATTAGCAGGGGTTTTGTGCTGTGAATTGTGATGTGAAGGAAAATTGTGTTGTTTGCAAAGATTCCAGTGAATTATTATTACCATCAACTTTAGGCTCTTATAATCATACCTTCTGGCCAATGCAAAAATTTATTGTACCTGTACACACACACACACACACACACACACACACACACACACACACACACACACACACACATATATATATATATATATATATATATATATATATATATATATATATATCACATTTGTATGTGTGCTACTGACAACCTGATAGTGGGCTCATACAAGAAACTGAAAACAGTGTTTGAAATGAATGCTGTAGTTATAATGGGTAGAAATATTTTAGAGGCAGTCCTTGAAATGGGCATAGGAATAATGGAGATGAAGGGGAGGGGGGAATCTACTTGTCAGTTCCCTGTACAGACATAAACACCGATATTTTAGAAAATCTTGTCTCTGTCCTAGAAGCCAGCTGATCCAGTTGTCTTGTTTAGTAGTTATTGTATAGCATAGATGGTGAGTTAAGGTAGATTCCTTTCCCATCTTTTGTGCTCTGTTTAAGATATATTCTGTAAATGGAAAACTAGTGACCCAGTTCTGGTGATATGTATACCTGGCTGTGAGTTGGTATGTTCTTTTTCTGCTTGAAGAAAGGACTTGGTTCAAATAGTTCAAAATATACTCAACAGAACATCCAAGTTGTGTTTTTGCTGTGGGGATGTGTTTTTCTTCAGAAGCCGTGTTGAATTAGCACGTGAAATCAGTGGGATTTATTCCTGAGCATCTGTGTGCGTAAATAAGACACTGGACCAGGGCAGAAGAATTTCAGCTTGCGAGGGGCACACTATATGTACGTGTAAAGAAGCCCTGTATGGGAAGCTAAGCAGCTTCAGAAGGGTCTGATTCTTATTCCCTCCTGATGCTGTATTTCATTTAAAAACTGGCCACCTGTGTATCTTTTGTATGCTGTTTTTGCCCCTCAACAGCAAATGCTTGCATGCAAATAAATTTGTATTCGACCAAAGTGCACCAGCAGCTTCTTTTGGGGGCTTTATAGTTAGTGAGAAGGATAGATCTTAATAAAAAGAATAGCCTACTGTGAGCACAACAGAAAGCATTCAGGATTCAGTGAAGAATTGGCTGGATCACCTATGCATTGTGTTCTGCGTGTGTTGTGACGAAGATGCAAGAACGTACAAATGAAGGGCTTATCTGTCTCCATCGCAGGGTTACCTTGGATACACCGATGAACAGGAAATCCATGCCTGATGCGGACTTCAGCTCCTGGACACCGTTAGATTTCATTGCTGAGTGAGTAAACAGAAGCTTCCTTGCTCAACAGCAATGCTTGTGATATGACTTACTTACCTCATAGTTGCCAGGAGACATGTTTCCAGATAGGGCAATTTAAAATTCAATTTTGCTCTACATGTGACCTTCTTTCTCCTTTATAATAGGCAATAGTTGTAGGGGTTATTCCCATTGAGATGAGATGAATGTTGACGTGAGCTGGCATCTTCGTGCAAACCCCAAACTCCTGTCGGGTCCTATAGTAATGTCCTTAAAACCTTATGGTCCAGAGCAGGGGTGTCCAAAGTTTTTGGCAGGAAGGCCAAATCAGCTCTCTGACACTGTGTCGGGGGCCGGGAGGGAAAAAAATTGACATCTAAAATTTGAATACATTTACATAAGTATACATAAATGAATATATTAAAGATGAAATTATATGAATGAATGAAGGTCTTGCAATAGCTCAAGGCCTATAAAAGGCCTTGCACAAAGCAAAGCTGGCCTTTCCTTTGCTGCCGCTACTGCATCAGAGATGTGAAACAGCAAGCAGTGGAGGGAGTCCTCATGCCACAGCTCATGCAAGAGGTCAAACAGTTGCCCTCACGCTGACAGCAGTTGCGTTGGGCCAGTGCGGGCTTCAACAAATCTCCAGAGGGCCAGAGGCTCATTGGAAACTGGGGGCTCCCTGAGGGCCGCATTGAGAGGACTTGAGGGCCGCAAGTGGCCCCTGGGCCGGGGTTTGAGCACCACTGGTCCAGAGCAGGGTGCCCAAACCCTGACCTGGGGGCCATCTGAGGTCTTCGGGGACCCCCAATTCGGCCCACGAGGAGCCCCCAGTCTCCAATGATTCTCTGGCCCACTGGAGACTTGCTGGTCCGACATGACCGCTCTCAGCGCAGGCTCTGACTGTTTGACCTCTCACGTGAGGTGTGGGCCAAGGGCTCCCTCTGCTGCTTGCTGTTTCACATCTGTGAAGTGGCAGCAAAGGAAAGGCTGGCCTTGCTTTGCACAAGGCCTTTTATAGACCTTGAGCTATCATGAGACCTTCATTCATATAAGTTCCATCTCTATTTTATTCATTTATGTAAATTTATTCAGATTTTAAATGTAAATTAATTCTTTTATTCCCAGCCCCCAACACAGTGTCAGAGAGCTGATGTAGCCCTCCTGCCAAAAACTTTGGACACCACTGGTCCAGAGTCTCATAGATTCTGAAAGCTTCGGTTGAGACTGATGGAATCCTAGTAAAACCTCCTGAACTTAGTCTTGGTGACTAGTCCTGAAAGACAGAAGGCTTCTGGGTGTGTGAGCAGGTTGATGTCAGGCCAACGTGAAATTACTTTGCCTACCTGTGTACAAGTAGCATAATTATCTGTACATGCATTCCCTGGTAGCCATGGAAGGATACATTCCTGCTGCTACCATGGATGGTAGCGAACCCTACTCAAATTCCACCTCTTTGTGCTCATGATTTGCCTCTCTTCATCAAACACTTTGCAGAAGGCAACTTTTTCCTTTGCCTTGGAATGATTTGGGAATGGAAGCAAACAGTGAGAACCTAGACTCGTAGCTGCTAGAGGAATGGTAGAGGAGTTACTCTGTTTTTTCATATAGAATAGTGGTTAAGAACAGAAGAACAGCCCCACTGGATCAGGCCATAGGCCCATCTAGTCCAGCTTCCTGCATCTCACAGCGGCCCACCACACATTTAGCACTGGGACCCACTTAAGAATATAAGAACAGCCCCACTGGATCAGGCCATAGGCCCATCTAGTCCAGCTTCCTGTATCTCACAGCGGCCCACCAAATGCCCCAGGGAGCACACCAGATAACAAGAGACCTCATTCTGGTGCCCTCCCTAAATATTCTCAAATATTTTAGCACCAGGACCCACTTTTTAGAGTGAAAATCTATTGTGACCCACCGGAACTGATGTCATTAACCTGGAGGTGATGCCATGGCCGGAAGTGATATCATCAAGCAGGAAAATTTTTAACATCCTCCCCCCATACAACAAAATCAAATTAAGTATGTAAATTAAAAGTTTACAATAAGCATAAGTTAAAAAAATATTTAAAATCACCACCCTATCCCTCCCAAGCAGTGGCTGCTCTGTCTAAAAAAAATTCCCCACGCATCTCAAAGAACCTGAATCTATTAACAAAATTTTATGTTTTTTCTTAACAGAACCTTGTATACCTGGATCACTGGAAAGAATCGGCCGTGCTCTGGGAGTCTGATGCAGGTGATAACCACAGGAGGAAAGTCAGAGCTTACAGCTGCCCATCTCTAAGCTGGGGGCGACCCTTTGTGCAGAGTCATGAAGTCATTGAAACATACAGTATGCCTGTTTCGCCAGCATAGTTGTCTTTTTCTGCCAATTAAATGTTCTCGTTTATGAAGGAAGATGTAGAGTACTTGTGTTGACGGGTGTGATTTGTATCTAAATCAGGGCTGTATCAAGTCTCACTAATGGCCCAATATACCACATTTTCTGGAGCAGGGCCTGCCTTAACCTTTCAGCCTGTGAGGTTGACCGCACTGGCGAGGTTGCACTCCAGAATATCTTGCAGGGGCCGAATAACACTCTAGAAAGCCTTGCAGCGCCACAGCTGGCATTGGCTTGAATTTTTTTTTTAAACCAAAAATCAGGTTGCGACACACAGGTAAGTCGCTGTTGGGAACCGCTGTTCTAGAGCTGTGATTCCCAACCTTTAGGAGCCCGCAGACCACTGAGGCAAAAACTGGCATCATTGTGAACCACATGCTATCTCCCTGCCCCCACCCCTGCACACAAAGACAATTAAATTTGTAATAAACGAAGAAGATTTATTATATTATTATAGAGAAGGTTTGTGAATTGCTGCTTTTGTTGGCGGTTGTGGGCTGTCCATTCTCCACCCTCTCTTCCGAGGGTCTTCCGAGTGAGCACTCCCCCATAGACCACCAGAGAGGCTGGAGAACAGACTGCCCACAGCCGCAGCCTACACTTCAATGCCAGCTGTGGGTGGTTTGTTATCTACCCACTCTGGTGGTCCATAGGACAGTGCTCACTTGGCAAGACACGAACTGATAGAAGGCAATCTCTTTCTATTCTGAGACGTTGTGGACCTCTTCTTGGGGTCTCGTGGTCCACGGATCACAGGTTGGGAACCACTGTTCCAGAGGATTACTTTTAGCCTTATGAAAGCAAACAGTTACACTTCTAAGTAAAACTGTGTTTAATTGTATGAAATTCATCTGACTGTTGTGGCAAGTCGACTGTATTTTCTGTATGATATCCATGTGACTGGTGTCAATGTGGTCTTTTTGTCAGAGATATTTCTGAGTTGTCGTAGGTGAACCCTAACCAAAGATGCAGTCACCCTTTTCTCTGGAGCATTCTCTCCTGTCACAAGGAGACTATGAGACAAAGTAGGCTAAGCAAAGCAGCCTTGTTTTAATGTGTCTGCTTGTGGACTGTACCACTTCAGGCTGTGTGTGCGTGTTGTGGCAAGTTGTGTTTGAATCCCCTTCATCTAAAAACAATGCTCCCTTCAGGTTCCACATTAGCATGTTAGAACGTTGTCCCTGACACGTGTGCACCCAAGAAACTTTTCACTTGAAGAAATACTCAGATTGGGTTTCCTCTGGCCCCAGCCCTTTCCGTCTGACAGCACATTAATCATCTGCACATTGTCTTTGTGTGAATGTGTGGGAAGGGGGCTGTTCTTGAGAGAGTTGCAAAACAGAAACCTTATTTTGCCTTAAAAGCCATGAAACCCTTTGCTAGCACAGCCTGCACATGCTCTGATCCACTATGGAAAAGGGTTCTTTGACCCCCCCCCCATGAATACCAAAATATGTTGATATTCATATCTACGGGGGCCCTCAAGAGAACCTCTGGACGCAACTGGAAGACACTTCTGGTTGCACCCAGAGGTGTTCTGAGGCGCAGGGAGGCAGTGTGTGGCATCCTTATGCCTCCGAACACCTCCTGAGCATGACCAGAAGGTCTCTGAGGCCCTCCAGCCGCGTGTCAGCACCTGCGATTAGTCAAATCCTGTGGTTGGTCCAAGGAGAGCCAACTCTACAGTGAAAGAGGCCTAACCTATTTTTATATCTGTTTTATACACTAGTGGTTAAGGTGGCAGTTTGCACACAAGTATACTCTGTGCTGAGGAGGGGACGTAGCCTGTTTGGAAGGGGAAGTAGCCACAGTGGAATGGTTGCTGACTGACTAGCAGCCTTTGCTCATGTTGATAATCATGCTCAAGGGGAAAGGTCAACAAGGGGACAGTTTCAGCAGCCATGTGCTTACACAGTGATGTTTGAGTCTGTCGCTGGGTTGTGATGTTGGCTGGTGATTTTCTGTGGTCCCCTTATGGATGGGGTATATTGCCAGCAAACTAACTTGTTGCTACACTGCTATTTGTGTATGTATCTTGTGTAGAAATTATTTTTAAGACCTGAATGAAAAGAGTGCCTGTGCTCGCTTCGGCAGCACATATACTAAAATTGGAAAAGAGTGCCCTAAAGTAGCCAACCTGTGTGTAAATCTAGTTTGCCAGATAATTACGTTTGTGCTAAATAAACGCATTATGTCAAGGCTGCCTGTCGTACGTTTTATTGTGTGATCTTGGGTACCCTTCTGTCGTCAGATGGTCTCTTGTAAATCTTTGTCTTCAGAGCAGAAAGTAGCCTTTAATAACACTTCTTAAAAAGATGGACAAACTGGCAGAAGGAAACCAAGGCAGCAGCAGACCTCCCATTCACTGAATGGGGCAAATGCCCTGGGCATGGAACTTGCATGCCTCCTGACTGCACAGGAAGCCTTAATGAGACTTCCAGCGTGGTCAGAAACTGTGCTTCCAGTTTGCCAGAAGTACAGTTTAAGACTGCGGGGAAGCCTCAGGTGGCTTTTCTCATTGGTCCTGGAGCCGTGCAAGGCTGTGTCACTCCAGGTGAGTGGGGGGGGCCTTCATGTTGGGGGGGCAGCTTCACGGACCTTTGCCCCAGGGGCCTAGAGGTGAGGTCTGCCAAGGCACTAGTCCTCAAGGCTTGGAATAAAGGAAAACAGCTGTACCTTTGGACTTTGTCCATCACTTTGCAACTCAGCAGTTGAGAGCTGCTCTGCAAAGTGAAGTCTCTGCAGAAGTGCTGCTGCTGGAAGAGTGGCCCACATGGTAATTGGGTTCTCCCAGTACCTTGGCAGTGTCTCCCTCTCTCACTCCTCTTGATCTTCCATGGTGTTCCTTGCCTTCTGAGCCCAACTTCTGCCTCTCCCACCCAGGGCCTCAGCAGACGTGGCACTGCTGTAAGCATGGCACTGGAATAGTCCATTAGCATGCGAGCCGGATAAAGGACTTCCTGGGGCTATATCCAACCTGCAGCCTTATGTTTGACACCCCTGATCTAGGTTGAAAGAAGCAAAAAAAATAAAAAAATAAAATTCAAATACGTTTGCAAGCCTAGCGTGCAAGAAAACCTCTGCTTGAGTTTTACTGTCTGCATCCAATTTAGAAGGGAGAGAGAATGAAAGGAAATATGTTCTCAAATGGCATCCAATCAATCAGTGGCACTTTTGCAATTGCTTGGTAAATACTCCATTATTTGATGTTAGAAATGGCTTGCATGGCTTACTCAAAGACATGTGTGGGGTTAGAATTCCATGTGGTATTCCCATGCATCCTTGGAATGCAGGTCTAATTGAACTCAGGCAGACTTGTTTTGGAGCATTTTTCTCACAATTTTCAACCAAACAGTGACGTGGTTAAAATGTTTCATTTGGTTAAAATGTTTCATTTGGTTTTATTAGTTTATGCGCAAAAATTATGTTACGGCACATTAACATGGACTAGAAAGGCCTGCTGTTCTTCATCATGTGGGCTGTACAGCTCCTGCTTAAGCTGTACAGCCCACATGTGTTCTTATGTGTTCAATGGAGCCAGGGGCTGTTAAACACTGGCGAACCTCTAGAGAAGTGGCACCCCCCCATGACCTGGAGGCCTGGAACCTGGGGCTCTATACCCCTGTGGCCCCCTAGCTATTCTAGTGGCTGGATGCCCAGCGTTCAAGATTACAGGGAGAATGTCTTCCCAAGTACAGAACCTGTCCCTGTACGTGCAGGAGGCTTGACTGTGGGTCCAATCCTATCCAATTTTCCAGCACCGGGGCAGCTGCAGTGCAGCCCTGAGGTAAGGGAATAAATGTTCTCTTACGCTGAAGAGGCCTCTGTGACTGCCCTTCCCACCACAGATTGCAGTGCACACCCCACTGAATGGCCGCACCAGCACTAGAAAATTGGATAGGGTTGGGCCCTGTGTCAGCTGTTGCTCTACACAGCCTGCAACACCCCAGACTAATTTGGGAAGCTGGAATCAGGCCCAGGAAGGTTTGTATAATTACTTGAGCATCCTCAGTTGGAAGCAACAGGGTCTTGCCTTAACCAAGCTGCTAACTTCTGTGGTGGTGAGGCAACCATCCCAGCTACTTTCAAGACTTCAGCAGGCCTTTACCTCTTATGCCGATTTGGGGATTTATCAGCACCTGAGCTATGGGGCAAAGCTCTGGCACTCTGTGTTGGGTCAATCTTTTTTTTGTTATACCTAGGAGAAATAGGGATTCAAAAAAGGGATTTGAATCTGTTGGCTGAATTCCTGAATGAAAAAATTAGGGCGAGGAAACCACTTGCCTCCCTGAAGTCTTATGCTCTTCCTTACCCCAACTCTCTCCCCTCTATTACCTCTGTGTTCACCATGGGCTCTCGTCCTTCAAGGCAGCGGCATCATTGGAGGTCCTGTCACCCAGAGCAGAGCTTTGCAACCTGGAACTTTGGGCGTAACATGATGACCTCATCATGGCATGTCTGAATTGGGAACCTCCAGGTTGCTAGAGGGAGGAAGATGAATGCGTGCGGGGAGGGAGGAAGTGAGTGTGGATGTGCGTCAGCTATGGCCAAGGTGAGCATCGTTGGCTCTTCTGCTAGGCTGGTGCGGTGGGGTGGTAGCAATGCTGGCACCCCCTTTGCACTTTCTTTTGCCTGGTACCTGGGGTGGACCACATCTTCTGCCCACCTCTCTGTTGCTATGCCACTGCTTCATGATTTTGCATTGGTCACACAGAGTAACTTAGGGCCCAAGCCTATCCAATTTTCCAGGACCAGTGCGGCTATAACAATGGGATGTGTGCTTCATCCTGCAGTGGGGGGACAGTCACATAGGCCTCCTCAAGGTATGAGAACATTTGTTCCCTTACCTCTGGGCTGCATTGCAGTTGCACCGAAGCTGGAAAGTTGGATAGGATTGGGCCCTTACATGGCCCAACTTACATAAATGGTCTCTCTGTTACATACAGTGTCTCACGGTTTGATACGCCTGTGAGTTGTCTCTTTACAATTATTTTCCCTAGGAAATTACATGTTTCACTGAGCTTGTGGCCATCACCAAGGAGAAATAACTGATTACAGACTCTTGGAAATACCGTATTTTTCGCTCTATAAGACGCACTTTTTCCGCCGCAAAAAGTGGGGGGAAAAGTGTGCGTCTTATGGAGCGAATACTGCAAAAAAAAACAAAAAAAACTCTGCCCCGGCCCTGGCCCCACCCCCTGCCCGCTCGCTCTGCTCTGCTCTGCTCGCCCGGGCAGTCAGAGGCTGAGCTGGCTGGGGGGCTCCTGCATTCTCTCAGTGCCCGCCCGGACTGTGGCAGCACTGGAGGGAGCCCAAGCCCGTGTGTCTACTCAGAAGTAAGTCTCAGAGTCACTGGGCCTCACTCCCAGGAAAGCGTGGGTGGGGTGGCAGTCTCGCTGCCCAATCCTGTGCATGCCTACTCTGAAGTCCCATTAGAGTCAGGGGGGCTTACTCCCAGGAAAGCCTCTCTCTCCCCCCCAAGCCTAGAGCATCACAGCCTCTCTTTCCCCCCACCCCAAGCCTGGAGCATCACATCCTCTCTCCCCCCAAGCCTGGAGCATCACAGCTTCTCTCTTCCGCCCCCCAAACCTGGAGCATCACAGCCTCTCTCTCCCCCCCCCAAGCCTGGAGCATCACAGACTCTTGCTCCCCCCAAGCCTAGAGCATCACAGACTCTTGCTCCCCCCCAAGCCTAGAGCATCACAGACTCTTCCCCCCCCCCAAGCCTGGAGCATCACAGCTTTTCTCTTCCCCCCCCAAGCCTGGAGCATCACAGACTCTTGCTTCCCCCCCCAAGCCTAGAGCATCACAGACTCTTCCCCCCCCCAAGCCTGGAGCATCACAGCCTCTCTTTCCCCCCACCCCAAGCCTGGAGCATCACAACTTCTCTGCAACACAAATACTTTCCCCCCTCTCTCACACACACAGGCTGCCCCCTTATCTTACACACACAGATGCTCTGCCCCCCCACACACACTCACACAGCAGCACTCACCTCATCCAGCATCTGAATGTAAGCCCCCCCCCCCCCATCACAAAGGAAAAACTGTCTCCTTGGTCAGAATGCCACTGTTTGCTTATTGCACAAGCCCCAGGTAAATCACCATAAATCCAGAGGTTTGTTGTGTCTTGAGAATTCAAGTTGTGGTTGGACTTTCCACTTGTTCATTTGTATTGGAATCACGGAAGAACTGGCGAGGAGGTAGATGTGGTGTCAGCAGTGGCCCCTTTAAGGGTAAGGCCTGGGCATCCAGCAGAGTGTGCTGCACAGCTGCAGCCACTGGAAGGCAATAGGGCCCTCAGGGATATAAGGAGTACCTGAGGCAGAAAGGGTTTGTGGGTTTTGAAGGAGTGCAGGTTGGAGAGGAGACTGACTGGGTTTATTGAATTTGGAATCTGACTGTGGATTGTGACTGGACTTGGATACCCTGAAGGATTTGACTAACCTACCTGGAACCTGACCTTGGACTCTAATTTGGCTTATTGGTTCTGGACTCTGATCTGGCAACTCTGATTGATGGGACTGATTTACTTGGCATGTGTGGACTAGAACTAGACTCACTTTTGCTTGCTGCACTGGTGAGTTGCACAAGGGGGACTGATCAGCCTTAAGCGGGCACGAGGCCCAGTGGATTGGGATTTGGCAGAACATCATTGTAGCAGGAAGATAATGTGATCCCCTATTTGTGTGCACCTGCTTTTGTGAGCTTCATAAATTCTGACTCTAGCGATGATGAGTTCTTGGGGTTTCCAGAAAACTAGAGTACTCAAACCTTTAAGTCTCTCCATTTGTTAATGACAGTGATAATGGTTCTTAATGCCACTGTTGACTGCTGTTCACTTTACATGGTTCAAATGTTATTCTGTTATAGTTTATTAAATATTTTATTACACTATTTGGTTCAGAATATTTTTTTCCTGTTTTCCTCCTCTAAAAACTAGGTTCGTCTTATGGTCAGGTGCGTCTTATGGAGCGAAAAATACGGTATTGGGGGGAGGGGAATCTGTTCCCGAACCCTCCGTGGATACCAAAAACTGCAGATAATCAAATCCGTGATTTTCTTCCCACCTGGGCTTCCCACCTGGGCTCCAAGCCTTGCACCGATTGGGTCCAGAGCACTTCTGAGCCTTGGAGAGGCTGTGTGCCACGATTCATGGGTCCAGCATCTGTGGTAAGGCAATGCTAGATCCGTGGATAAAGATGCTCCACCTGTAATGTGCATAACTGCTATATATTGAACTAGCTAATGGTTCCCATATAGCCTAAGACTAAGAGCATTGGGTGGTATGTATATTACATCGTCTTCTGTTAGATTTGCTGCTGAATATGCTCCTATCACTATAAGGTTTTGATGTTACCAGTGGTAGCTAGCATGTTCCCTCTAAGGCGCACAGCCGCACACCTCTCAGCTGGGCTCAGTGCAGCATGGAGCTCAGCAACCCGGAATCTTGGTGGTGACACGATAACACAATTGTTGCACATCCAGAGGTGGCATTGTGATGAGTCATGCTGCTGCCCAGCTGCAAAAGGGGACCATGCACCAGTGGCTGTGTGACCCCCTAAGAACAGCACTCTGCTGAAGCTGTGTTGGTTTCAGGTAGAATATAAGTTAAGCTGCAACCTCATTGCCATTCACCTGGGACAAAGCCCCATCAAATTCTGTGGAACATGATTCTGAGTAAGCAGGCAAAGGCTTGCTGGGGTTAGTGTGCTTTTGTTGCCACTTTATTGGTTATTTATTGCCCAAGCAAAGTGAGGCTTCTGGCTTTACTCCCCAGTAAGGCACGCTCATGATATTTCCCTTGAATGTGAAGACATCAGAATGAAATGTGGTGTGCCAAAATATATAGTGTAATAGATCTCCCTTGAGCACTGAGATATCACAACAGACGTCTATGAAAGAATTTGTTGTTCTACTCCACTTTCAACTGGGGGAGGAAAGGTGTAAAGTTCGGGAAGGTTCACTGATCACATTTTCCACGTGGAAGGTCTGTTTCAGGCTGGCACATCAGGCTAAAAAGATCTCATGTATTAGAGTCAGAAAAGTTCTCTGTTTGAGATCTTGGAGTCACCACCAACACAAATAGACGCCTCTAACAGAAAGCTGTTGGTATGACCTGCAAGCCTTCCATTGGTCTGGGCAAGCGCAGGTGGAACACTAATTCAAATCACTCCTTTCCCTGTACTGAATCCCCTTTACCTACCTTAGCAGTGATTTAACGGCCCAATTCTAACCATTATAAACGCTGTTTGGGAAGCGCTTGGAACCATGAGCTTCTGGGCCGCCACCGCAGATAGTGGGCAGGACCCTGTGTACCATGGCGGTGGTGATAAGGAGCCCTACTGATGTTGGGAAGTTGACGAGGTGGGCAGAATAGGGGCGGAGTGGTGGAAGGGTCAGAAGTGGGAGGGAGTGATACCTGGTGCCAGTGACTTGTGCCTGATGCTGTCCCCTCTGGAGCCCTGCAACATGTCCCCTTTATCTCCTTGGGTTTGCTAAAGAGCTGGTGCAGTTCCAAGGAGACCCATTGGCAATTGGGGGGCTTACAGACGGATAAGGAAAAATATTTTCCCTTTCCTCTCCCAAGCCTCCAGATCGGCCCCCCCTCTCCCGGCATGCAGTGTGGCCTATTTTGCCACAGTTGCTTGCTATGATAGGGGAAAGCATAGGATTGGGCTGTCCCTAATGGGGTTGATATTAATTGCAGGAATTTGCAGCAACTGTTGCCCTGCACATGCCCAATCTCATCTGATCTTGGAAGCTAAGCAGGGTCAGGCCTGGTTAGTACTTGGATGGGAGACCGCCTGGGAATACCAGGTACTGTAGGCTTATACCAGAGTCTTTCGAGACTGAAGGTTGCCAACCACTGCTCCAGTCCAGGGAAGGGAAGGATTTTTCAGGAAGGCAGCAGGCAGTCTTGGAGCTGGCAATGTCTCACCCATAAAGGTGGCATGTTGGTACTCACCTCTGCATGGAAGAAGGTAGCTTAAAAAAATGAGAGGAATCCTCAGGGTTATGCAAGAAGCACGCATGGATTGTCTTCTCTGCCTGTTTAGCACTAAAAACGCTATCAGCGTACAATGTGGTCATGTTCGTACTACGTGTTTAGTGCTATCTTGAAAAAAAAGTTATAGAATCAAGATACTACATGCTAGGGCTATCAGCACTATAGATAACAGCAGAAAATAAATCAGCCTTTATGTCTAGCGTGAATATCAGCGTATCTCAAGTCAGGGCTTTTGAGAGGAATTTTATCAGGAGGTATGAAATTTTTGGGGAGGCCTCCTTCCCAAGTGGGGAGAGGCAAAACAGAGCAGCAGGGTGGGGTGATGGGGTCAGGTAGGACAGGGCAGGAAGGAGACAAAACAGGGCAAGGGGTGGCAACAGCCAGAAACGTTCCCAGAGCCCAGGTCTACTTGCCCAGTAAACCTGGCCTCTCAATCACCTGGCCTCCATCTTTTGCATTCCACAAGGCCAGTTGAGGTCCCAGGAAATTTCCAGGTATCAAAACTTACTTCTGCAGCAGCTGTAGTCCCACAACTGTGCCTCTGAGCTCCTATGCACTCCTTCATGGCAAGTGGATCCACAAGCCAAAGTTCTACTGTAGCAGGCCACTTTCCTCCTGATCTGACACTTAAGGACTGTCATGCATGCATTCCACAGCCCAGTGTGTACGGCTTGCGGGTGCCGTCTCTGAGGCGCAGCCCACAAGGGCACCCCCAGCAAAACCTGCAGGAGGCTGGGTTGGAGAAGGTGTGGTGTCAGCAGCAGTGAAGGCCAAGCAGTGAGAGCCGCAGAGATCCCATATGAGCAATGAGTCCAGGTGAGGTAGGGAAATGGAAGATCCTAGGAAATTTCCAGGCCCCCTCCTTTGGCTCCTGGGCCCCCTTTGACCCTGGGCACAATTTACCCTCTGTACCCCCTCCCATGGGCTTTGCTGTGACAGGGCTCCTCACCTAATTGAGCACCTGGACACCCACCACAAATATATACTCATAATGCCTGGACGAGACGATTCAATTAAGAGCTGCTTTAGACCCCTGACTTCGGCGGTATAAGGAGCAGAATGAGCTGTGGCTCCAAATAATGATACCATCTCCAGCTCTTCAAGGGGACTGGTGAGACAGTGGGCATCTGACTGCCTGTGGGTCTGGTTCTGGCCCTCAGGAAGGCACAGTCATGCAGCAAGTTCAATTCCCACTTGTGAGCTGGGCGTTTCAGAGCTCAATCCAAATCCTGTCCATTGCGCCGCCCTGGAGGTGTCACAAAACTTTTTGCACCACTGGGAAAGTCAAGAGGCCTGCACATAGATACCAAATCCAGTCTTAAGGTAAGTCCGTGCTAGCTGAGTCAGGCCGGCATGGGGGTCTAGGGAGGGCAGTGCTGGGGAGCCCGATCACCAGCTACTGACATCAGGACTAGGTGATGACCCAGAAGACTCTGGAGACTTCCAGCAACCCCCTGGTCCTGGCGCCAGGACTCCCCATGTGGCCACTGCTGAGTCCTGCTCGCAGCTGGCTGCCTGGCCTAGGTGCGTGGTGTCTTCCAGTGTCCCATGGTGGCCGGCCACATCCCCTGGTGGGCCAAGCTGACAAGGCGCTGCCGGAGAAGCCCTGCTGTCGGCACCCGGGTGCCAGCCCTTTCCACAGCTCTAGAGCCCTGGTAAGTTGGGGGACCATCCCCAAACATGACAATCTGATAAATTGAGGGTTCAATGTATCATAGTGGTTGGTGCTGGACCTCAACTTGAACAATGACTGAGCCAAGTCCAGGCCATAGACTCTAATAAACAGTGACAGGGCAATTTTGACACAAATTATTCTTTGAAAAACAAGAACAAGCAAGATACTTCATCTACATTTCAAATGAACACTTCAGAAATAGCAGGAATTTTTTGAACATCAGTTATCTGATACAAACACATGACTCAATTTCTGTGGCCTCAATGAGCACAAAACCAATTTTAACACTCCTAAGCTCTCTGAGGTTTCTCTCCCAAGTGGGTTCTCCGGTGGCTAATAAGATGACAACTCTGGCGAAAGGCCTTTTCACACTCCTGGCACTTGTAGATTTTCTCCCCTGTGTGGGTTCTCTGGTGGGTTAAAAGATTACTACTCTGACTGAAGACCTTCCCACACTCCTGGCACTTACAGGGTTTCTCCCCTGTGTGGGTTCTCAGGTGGGTTATAAGATTACTACTGCAACTGAAGACCTTCCCACACTCCTGGCACTTATAGGGTTTCTCCCCTGTGTGGGTTCTTTGGTGGATCTTAAGTATACTACTCTGACCAAAGGTCTTTCTGCACTCTTGGCACTTAAAGGGCTTCTGCCCCAGGTTGGCTTTTTGCTGTGAAGACTGAGTCTGTTCCTTCTTTCTTCCAATCTGGTCCCAAACTGATTCTGTTGAAATAAGAAAAAAAAAATGCAGTAAGGCTGCAATCCTAACCACACTTTCCTGAGAGCAAGCCCCACTGAACAAAACAGGACTTACTTCGGAGTAGACCTGGTTAGAATTGTGCTGTAAGAGATCTAAGGAAGAAACTGCAGCTAGCTGGGAAAGTGTGATGTCTGTGACCCTGGTGCCCAAGAGGTCTCTGATGGATGCAGTTACCTGAGACAGGGATGTCATTTGTGCTTCCAGACAAGGCACTTCTTCCTATTGTTCAGCATAGTGGGCTCTGCAGAGTCAATTTAGGAGACAAGACCAAAGGGAGATTGGAGGGTCTTTCCAAACCTCCCCTCTTCAACTAAAAAGGCAGAAACTTCCCAAAATTCTACTCCAGGGTTGCCACCTGTAGCAGACTCCTGGGTCTCCAAGAGGATTTTCTCCAAGGAGGAGAAGGTGAAGGTAGGAAAGTGATTTCCCCTCATGGGAGTGGGTGTCCCCTATTATAAGGCCTGGGCTGTCTGAGAAGCGGGGAGAGGAACCAAAGCCTATCACAGGGCCTAAATTAGATCTACAAAAAAGACCTACAATTAAAATTTCAATAACAAAGGAAAAGCTTTTGTTTGACCTACCCCATCTCTAATCCAAAACTGTTCCATAATTCATGCTTGAAGAATTGTGGGATTGTAACTTAATTGAAAGAGGCATCCCTTTTATTAAAGCACTGGTTCCAAATCTGTGGTCCGGGGACCACAGGTTGTCCATGGGATCCTGAGAAGTGGTCTGTGAGATCACAGAAGGAAAAGATCACCTTTGATCACTTCAAGCATCTTGCCGAACAAGCATCTCGCCGAAAGCCCCCACAGACTACAAGAGAGGGTGGAGAAAAGTGAGTAGCCATCAATGAAGTGTCAGCTGCAGCTGTGGGCAGTCCATTCTCCATCACCTGGGGGAGGCACTCGCTTGGGAGATGCTTCCCCATGGACCACCAGAGAGAGCAGAGAACGGACCACCTGCAGCCACAGCTGGCAACAAAAGCAGCAACCCAGAAATCTCTATAAATAATAAATCGAATAAATATCTAATAAATTTTCTCTAATTATTACAAATTGTATTTTTTGTGGGCAGGGGAAGTAGTGTAGTCCCACGATCATTCCAATTTTTGCCTCAGTGATCCGCAAGCTCCTAAAGGTTGAGAACCACTGTACTAAAGGGAAAGATGTCAGACTCTTGGAGAGAGGTGAACATTACATTGATACTGAAAGAAGGACAATGGTTGGATAATATAAAAAGCTATAGACCTAGATCTGTACAGTAATGACTACAAGATTCTTACAACAATTCCAGCAGAAAGAATGAAGCAGATTTTACAGAATTTAATTCATGAGGACCTAGCTGGTTTTCTACCTAAAAGTTATATGAGAGAAAAAGTTAGACCTGATAGAACATTTTGATAAATTTACAGATAGACAATTGGCATTGATTTTTTTGGATGCACAAAAGGCTTCTGACAACCTAACTTGGAGTTTTTTATCTGAAATTTTGGAGAATATGAACTTTGGGGATAACTTTTTGAAATGGATAAAATCCATTAATACTTCACAATTGGTGTGTGTGGTGGTAAATGGAGAGTTAACCAAGACCTTTGAGTTACAGAAAGGAACAAGACAAGGATGTCCACTATTGCTACTTTTATTTATATTGGAAGTGTTAAATAGCGATATTAGACAAGATGAAAGGATACAGGGGGTGAAGATCAAAACTGAAGCTTTCAGATTGAGAGCTTTTGCAGATGATATGGTAATTTCATTAGAAAGTCCCCTGAGAAATATTGAATTATTAATGATTAAGTTGAAAGAGTTTGGAGCTTTAGCAAGTTTCAGAATTAACAAACAGAAAGCAAAAAATCTTAACAAAAAATATGAGTATACAAGATCAGTTGGATTTGATGAATAAGACAGGTTTTAAGGTTGAAAAGAAGATTAAGTATTTAAGTATTAATTTTACCAGTAATAATGGTATGTTATTTTAAAATAATTATATTAAAGTATGGAATGAAATTAAGAAGGATTTTATAAGATGGGAAAGATTGAAGTTGACTTTGTTTTCTGTAATCAAGAAATTTCTTGATTCTGTAGAAGAATTTCTGTAATCAAGTTACAGAAAATGTTGTTTTATTTCAGACAATACCAGTTATCTGATGCTCCATTTAAGCAATGGCAAAGAGATATTTAGAAATATATAAGGCAAGAGAAAAAGCCAAGAGTCAGATTTAAGATTTTGCAAGATGCGGAGAGATGAGGATTAAGCCTACCAGATTTGAAGACATTATGCAGCATTATTTGGTTAAAAGAATGGTTGTTGCTACAAAATAAGAGACTGTTGGAAGTTTCAGCCATGAGGCTTGGATGGCATGGATTTTTTATGATATGATAAACTAAAAGCAAATCTAGAATTTATAAATCACTATGTTAGACATGCTTTGTTGAGAGTATGGAGTAAATATAAAAACAGATTCTATACAAAAATACCATTATGGATCTCTTCACAAGAAGCTTTCTTTGGTCATCATATAGGTTCTACAGAAACTTTGTTAGCATATAGAAATTTAATAATTTTTACACAAACCGAATACAGGATAAAGACAAGAGAGGAGCTTTTAGAGGAAGAATTCAGTTGTCAATGGTTTCGGTATATACAGCTTTTGGAGAGATTCAAAATGGATAAGAAAATGTATGGTTTTGAAGATCGTATGTCTCTATTGGAGAGTCAACTATTTGTGGTAGAAGAACAAGCCATTACCAAAATGTATAACAGCCCAATCCTGAGCTGCCCTGGACGCACGCAGGGCTGTGGTGGCACAAAAAATGGCTGCTACTGCATCCTGCGCGCTCCGGGCAGCCGCCAGCAGCTCCTCGGGAGAAAGGGACTTTTGCCCCCTTCCCCCAGGTAAATGGAGTAGCTCTGCAATGGGGCTACTCAATTCACCACCAACCAAAAGGTCTGTGGTGAAGCAAGAGCCTCCGTGTTGGGCGGTGAGCCTGATGCGGAGGCCCCGGATCCACCAGTCCGGCCTCCCTCCCTCTCTGCTCCCTTCCCAGGAATGCCTCCTCCCTGCCTCTCCCCGCCTCCCTGTAACGCCTCCTATCACAGCAGTACACTGACATAAGTCTGCAGTGAATATATTTTCCTCTTTCTGTGGTCAATACTCCAACCTCTCCGTCAAGGAAAGACATTTTTCATCCTTTTACGCTCTACATGAGGAAGTTCCAAAATACCCAGAGACATCTGTCCCCTGCTGCTCTCTCCCATCTGAACTTTCAATGCCACTGCACTATTTATGTAGGAATACTTGGGCTGTTTCTCTCTCAGGTGGGCACTGCACACAGAATAAGAGCCAAAACACAAGGGGAAGTGCTCTCCAAACCACATCCACCTCCTCCAAAGGGCAGCCAAGCACCATGTCCTCAGGCTGGGATTACCCTCCTCATCAAAAGACCCAGATCTTGGCTGGCCAGAAGGGGAAGATGTAGGGCCATCAGGCATACCAGCAGCCATGCCCAGGTCATGCAACCTGGCCACCAACTCCCCTTGGCACTGTCCAATGGAGCAGAGGTTCCTACCTGGGGCATCTATCAATCCAGGGCCAAAGGATCCTACTTACCTACGAAGATCACATTTTCGTAATTCTCCATCATGACAGTCTCATATAGGAGCCTTTGACATGGATGCAACAGAGCCCACTCCTCACTGCTGAAATACACAGCTATCTCTGTGAATGAAATCGGACTCTGAAAGAAAAAGGAGAAATATCCTGTTAGCAACATTGAACCTGCCTAGGTCATGGCTGCAATCCAAAGGGAGAACTGGATTCCAGTTTGCATGAAAGGACAAAACATTTCTAAATTTGAAATCAGATTCTCACACACACTTCCTCTCAACTTTGCATTTCCATCTTTTGGGCTCCTAGCTCCAATGAAGATTCCCAAATTCCCTGAAAGAAGGCTCAGAAGATCCTATCCTTCCAATCCAGTTTCCAAACTGACAGCACAGTCCCATGCACATAAGCCTAATAGCAAGCCCCAGTGCTTCCAACGGAACGTATTCCCAGGAAAGCATACCCAGGACCAAGAACTGTGTACATTGTGCAGCTTCTTTCACAACTTATAATCCCCATCACTTTTCCCACTTTCAAAAACGTGACGTCACTTTCTGCTGTGGTGGAGGCTTGTCCAGGTGGGTATCTGCCCACTTGAGTCCCCGCACTATGTTACGAGCAGTGCTTTTTACATTGTATTGGCAACCTTCAGTCTCGAAAGACTATGGTATCGCGCTCTGAAAGGTGGTTCTGGCACAGCGTCTAGTGTGGCTGAAAAGGCCAATCCGGGAGTGACAATCCCTTCCACACCGGGAGCAAGTGCAGTCTGTCCCTGGTCTGTCTCCCTGGCTATGGGCCTTCCTTCTTTGCCTCTTAGCCTCAGACTGTTGGCAAAGTGTCTCTTCAAACTGGGAAAGGCCATGCTGCACAGCCTGCCTCCAAGCGGGCTGCTCAGAGGCCAGGGTTTCCCACTTGTTGAGGTCCATCCCTAAGGCCTTCAGATCCCTCTTGCAGATGTCCTTGTATCGCAGCTGTGGTCTACCTGTAGGGCGCTTTCCTTGCACGAGTTCTCCATAGAGGAGATCCTTTGGGATCCGGCCGTCATCCATTCTCACGACATGACCAAGCCAACGCAGGCGTCTCTGTTTCAGCAGTGAATACATGCTAGGGATTCCAGCACGTTCCAGGACTGTGTTGTTTGGAACTTTGTCCTGCCAGGTGATGCCGAGGATGTGTCGGAGGCAGCGCATGTGGAAAGCGCTCAGTTTCCTCTCCTGTTGTGAGCGAAGAGTCCATGACTCGCTGCAGTACAGAAGTGTACTCAGGACGCAAGCTCTGTAGACCTGGATCTTGGTATGTTCCGTCAGCTTCTTGTTGGACCAGACTCTCTTTGTGAGTCTGGAAAACGTGGTAGCTGCTTTACCAATGCGCTTGTTTAGCTCGATATCAAGAGAATGAGTGTCTGAGATCATTGAGCCAAGGTACACAAAGTCATGGACAACCTCCAGTTCATGCTCAGAGATTGTAATGCAGGGAGGTGAGTCCACATCCTGAACCATGACCTGTGTTTTCTTCAGGCTGATTGTCAGTCCAAAATCTTGGCAGGCCTTGCTAAAACGATCCATGAGCTGCTGGAGATCTTTGGCAGAGTGGGTAGTGACAGCTGCATCGTCGGCAAAGAGGAAGTCACGCAGACATTTCAGCTGGACTTTGGATTTTGCTCTCAGTCTGGAGAGGTTGAAGAGCTTTCAGTCTGATCTGGTCCGGAGATAGATGCCTTCTGTTGCAGTTCCAAAGGCCTGCTTCAGCAGGACAGCGAAGAAAATCCCAAACAAGGTTGGTGCAAGAACACAGCCCTGCTTCACTCCGCTTCGGATGTCAAAAGGGTCTGATGTGGAGCCATCGAAGACAACAGTGCCCTTCATGTCCTTGTGGAAAGATCTGATGATGCTGAGGAGCCTGGGTGGACATCCAATCTTGGGGAGAATCTTGAAGAGGCCGTCTCTGCTGACCAGGTCGAAAGCCTTTGTGAGATCTATGAAGGCTATAAAGAGTGGCTGTCGTTGTTCCCTGCATTTCTCCTGCAGTTGTCTAAGGGAGAATACCATATCAGTGGTGGACCTGTTGGCTCGGAATCCACACTGCGATTCTGGATAGACGCTCTCTGCAAGTACCTGGAGCCTCTTTAGTACAACTCGGGCAAACAGCTTTCCTACAACGCTAAGGAGAGAGATGCCGCGGTAGTTGTTGCAGTCACCCCTGTCACCTTTGTTCTTGTACAGCGTGATGATGTTTGCATCCCTCATGTCTTGAGGTACTCCACCTTCTCTCCAGCAGAGACAGAGGATTTCATGCAGCTCAGTGACGATGATCTCTTTGCAGCATTTTAGGACTTCAGCAGGGATGCTGTCTTTTCCAGGTGCCTTGCCAAAGGCAAGGGAGTCCAGGGCCACATGAAGTTCTTCTAGGGTTGGTTCACTGTCAAGCTCTTCCAGCACAGGCAGGCACTCAATGTTGTTCAGTGCTTCTTCGGTGACTACATTTTCTCTGGAATATAGCTCAGAGTAGTGCTGCACCCAGCGTTCCATCTGCTGCGCCCGATCCTGGATGACCTCGCCTGTGGCAGACTTCAGAGGGGCAATTTTCTTCTGTGTTGGACCTAGGGCCTGCTTGATACCATCATACATCCCCTTGATGTTGCCAGTGTCAGCTGCTATCTGTATCTCGGAACAGAGCTGGAGCCAGTAGTCGTTAGCACATCTCCTGGCAGTCTGTTGGACTTTGCTGCGAGCAGTTCGGAGGACCTGCAGGTTGCGCTCACTGGGACAGGCCTTGTATGCTGCTTGAGCTCTCCTCTTTTCCTCAATGACTGGTGTCAACTCCTCAGAGTGGGCTTCAAACCAGTCTGCCGCCTTGTTGGTCTTCTTGCCGAATATGGACAAGGCGGTGTTGTAAACGGTATTCTTGAAATGTTCCCATCTGTTGGATGCGTTTGCGTCGACCGGGCCTGGAAGAGATTCCTCAAGCGCTTGTGCAAATTCCTCCACTTTTCTCTGATCCCGGGTCTTGCTGGTATCAATGTGAGGTCTTCCTTCCTTTTTCGTGTGATACAGTCGCTTTGTTTGCAGTTTCACTCTGCTGCACACCAGGGAGTGGTCAGTGTCGCAGGCAGCACCATGATAACTGCGTGTGATCTTGATGCTGGGAAGGCTGGAGCGTCTGGTGAGGATCAGGTCGAGCTGGTGCCAGTGCTTTGATCTTGGATGTCTCCAAGAGACTCTATGTTGGGGCTTTGTGTTGAAGAACGTGTTGCTGACACAGAGACCGTGATGACAGCAAAACTCTAGCAGGCGTTGGCCATTTTCGTTCATCCTCCCAGTGCCAAACTGACCTAAGCAAGTGGGCCATGAACTGTTATCAGCACCAACTCTAGCATTGAAATCGCCGAGGATGAACAATGGCTCTTTTACAGGGATTTTCAGGGCTCTTTTACAGGGCTTTTTACATACACATGTAAGATGTGCACACAAGGAGGAGAGCAATGGTGTGCAGGGATCTCATTTTGAAGATAATGGCAAGTCTACGTACTTTGGCAAGAATTAAGGTGTACCAAAGTTTAATGGAAGTGCTTAAGAACCAAAATGGGGTTTCAACTGGGACTCACAATGCTGACACACTACTCTTAAACTATATTGGGGGTCTCCTACCACCAACATGTACACATGGTGGAGCCCTAAGGAAGGTTAGCTAGAAGGAGGTGGAAAGGATTGGGGAGGAGAGAGAAACTCCTCTGAAGGTTAAGTGCAGAGATGGGGAAGATGCAGTGGGAGAAGGGATGGAAGGAGATTAGCGGGGCTTTCCAGAGGAACCCTGGATGACTTTAGGGTGAATGTTGGGGGGGGGGGGGGGGGGTAGTAGGAAGGAAGGTATAGTACAGCCAGACTGAGGTGTAAAGCCTTTGACTGGAAATGTTACAGGAGAAGCCCAAGCTGTAAATCTCTCTTACCTGGCCTGAACGAGCAGCAGCCATTTCTGTTCCCAGTTTGGTTTGGTGACTATCTGTCCGGAAGAGAAAGGACACCTGTATGAGTTTTTTAATCTTTTATACGTGGTTCACCTACATGCTTGAATTCCCTCCCACTATTTGAGCTGATGACTGGAGAGGGAGATTGGGCAGATTCACAGAAGAACGTCACAGCTATTAGTCCTGACTCCTGACGGCTAGAAGCTAATTAACATTAGTCCTGATGGCTAGAAGCTCAGTCCTCAAATGTAGGCTGTGTTCATTTTTCTGCTTCCAACACTAGAAATGCTGGGTTTTTTCCTGCTTTGAGCATGCGAGGGTCACATTTGTTTTTCATCTTCTACCACACTCGCTAAGCTAGCTATTTTTCTTTTGAGCTTGAGGCTAGAACAGGGTCTTGCAGCGGGTGGGGAGACAGGTGAGGCAGAGCCTGCCCACCGGAGTCCTTTGAAAAGCACTACCACAGTGTGAGGCACCCAAGCACCCACAACCCACGCGCTCTGAGGGCAGGTTGTGGATGCTTGGGTGCCTCACACAGCAGCAGCACTTTTCAAAGGACGCCGGTGGGGAGGCTCTGCCTCACCTGCCTCCCCACTCACTGCATGTCCTGGGGCTAGAAAACACGGCAGCCTCCACGCCTTTGAGCTCTAATGGTGGAAACATGCGATGTTGGACTGCGTCAGTGGCGTTACTAAGGTTCACATCACCCGATGCGGGATGCCAGCGCGTCAACCCCCCATGCAGTGGGCGGGGCAACACCCCAGGTGGTGGGCGTGGTGATGTACCATCACTCCGCCTCCACTGATCTTTTGGCTGTACCTTTTGATAGAACAAAGATAGCACACATTCTGCATGAAATTACACATTGATTGATATATAACATGCTGGTATTATTCCTCCAAACTGTGATTTTAGTGATTTTGATCACTAGTGGTGTCACCCCCGCAAGGGTGTCAACTTACTAACACCTTATTGCAGCAGTTCTCAAACTTTTAGCACTGGGACCCACTTTTTAGAATGACAATCTGTCCAAGACCCACCAGAAGTGATGTCACGGTGGAAGTAACATCATCAGGCAAATTAAAATAAATAAGTATAAATAATTAAAGTAAAACAAATAATTAAATAAGCAGAAGCCAGCCCTGGTCCACCAAGTGAATTTCCTCTGTAGCCTGCCTGCAATAAGACCCGCCCGCTCCAAAATCAGTAAGGTTTTCAGTCCCACCCAGTGCCCAGTTCAATTTAATAACTTCTGTTTAAAGCAGATCACTGTCAGGATCCACCTGGCTTTGCAAGTCTCAGAAAGGTTCACCTTATCAGCTGAAGCCTCTGTTTAGATCATTTTTAGTGGGGGGGGGGGGAGGCTGCCTTCAGGAGCACTTGTTTAACTCCAGGTGCATAGGATCAGGACCATTCTGGTAGCCTTGCACTTTCCTTCACCTGATCTTCCACATCAGCCAAGGCATGTTTGCTTACTCGTGAGTAAACACGACTGTGAGGCTTAGTTTTGCTTTCCATAGGGTGCAATACATTCATCTGCTTGGAGGGAGGGCCTTCTCAGGTGTTTTTGGGGGCTTCATTCATTGGATCAGGACCATTCTGGTGTCGTTGGATTCCTCTCAGCCTGCCCTTTCTGACACACTAAGGCAGGTTTGCCTACCTGCGAGTAAATGCACAAAACGGCTCACTTTCACTTTCCATAGGGATCCATGAGCTTTTTGGTTCTCCGGTTTTTTGGCCATAACTTTTGATAGAAATGAGATATTTCACCCTGGAATTTTGCATTGCATTCTTCTTGAAATTCCGCATCCAACGGTATATAACATGGTGGGGTTACTCCTAACCACCGCGATTTTAAGGTGTCACCTCCCCCAGTGCACGTCACCCCCCTGTGCGCATCACCCGGTGCGGCCTGCACCCCCGCACCCCCCAGCGATGCCACTGGACTGCGTAGTCCGAAACGGGGTCTGGATCTGGTGGAGCAGAGCTCCACCGGTCCTACCCCCTCCCTCCTCATGCCAGGCCTCCTGCCCTCCGCCTGCCTCGGTACACCTCCTCCCCACCTCCCCCACACCCCCACTCACCACTCCTCTGCCAGGCGATCCAGGTGACTGCTGGGCAGCGGAACACAGGCCTAGCACCGTAGTTGGCCCAGTGCAGGCTCGTGCTGGGTAGCTCTGGTGCTGGGCCTGGGGTAAGGGCTTGCAAATGTGCCTTACGGCATGTGAGTGCCAGCACTGAGCTGGTGCGCACTGTTCAGGATCAGGCCCTTAGTAGGTCAGGGCGAGGCAGGGGGCCTGGCAATCCCTGGAGGGGGTGGGTGGGGAATAAGAACCCAAAGGGGCTGCATAAGGTTCCTGTGGCTGCCAGTCCAACCGAGGCTCACTCCATAGGTGCAGAAGGAGGTCCTTCTTTCTGGCCTTCCCTGGTTCAGCCTGTGCAACCAGAGAGCCTCTGCTGCACTTCTTCCTTTGCAATCAAGAACCTGCCAGGTCCATCGCTCACTGGGCCTTCACGCACCTGCTCCCAGGCCCTGCCTCTCTCCCTGGGCTCAGGCCTTCTGATTCCCTCCTTTTTCCAGCCCTCTAGCAAGACCTCCTCCCCCTTGCAGGGTCAGAGTCCCAGAGCACAGCAGGGCCTGTTAGGAAATGTAGTCCCTGGGCCCAGCAGACACCCCCCTTCTCCTGCACAAACTCTCATTCTCCTCGCCCAGATCATAAGTTTCAAAGCACTTACCCACCCCCACACGCCCACCCAGCAAGGGGATCTTGGAGTTTGCTGCCAGGCACAAGATTCTTTTCAGGCTATGCCTCTAGTTACAGTGGATTTCTCATGGGGGGCTGGAGAGTTCCCATTCAAGAGAGCTATGGGTCAGTCCTGGTCCCATTCAGCCCCGTCTTCCCCCTGCAAAACCTTGTTAGAGGTTTCCAGGAGGGGTGACCGGGGGCAAGTCTCCCCCCATCCCACCTGAGCACTGAGAGAGCAGCAGCTGTTATTTGTGCATCCGCCCACCTCTCTGGGTGCCTGCCTGGGCTTTCCTCCTGGGAGTGGGTGCCCCAGTACAGCCCCACTTCCTTGGAGTCCTCCTGCAACCAAGTCCTTCATTTGTGACTCACTGCCTGCCTTGTCTCTGGTGCACAGCCTGGTAGGAACATGAAGAAAAAGGATGGCATTGGCCTTTGTTGCCAGTGATCCCAAAGCAGGCTGCTTGCCTTCCACTTGTCTCCAGGTCTCTTTCCCCAAAGACCCTGCAAAAGGCTGCCCTGCTTGGGGAGGGGAAAGTGCAGGGCCTCTGAAAGGATTTTGATCAGGGGGTACAAGTTTCTTTTGGGCTCTTCCCTCCTCCATTGGATTGTAATTTTCAAATCCATTGGATCAGAATTTCTACAAACTGCAATTATAAAACCATGTAGGCTTACACAAAATGTGAATACTAGTCTTCACACAATATATGCAAACATTTTTTGAGATCCCACAAACTTTCCAGATCTCCTCCTTTGACTTCCAGGTCCCTTATTTACTCTTTGGGTCCTGGGCCCCCTTTTTGACCCTGGGCCTGGGTACAATTTACGCCCTGTAAACCCCCCCCCCCCCACGGGCCCTGTCTCAAGTAAATGTTCTCCTCTAATAACTAAACAGGACCAGTCTTCAACGTGTGCAAGATTAGGTATGTTGTGATGGAAGCCTCATTAGATAGGTAGTGAGATTTGGGAAAACTTACAATGTAATCCTATGTGTGGCTACTCAGAAGAAACTCCCACTGTGTTCACTAGGGCTTACTCCCATGAAAGTGCTTATAGCAGTGGTTCTCAAACTTTTAGCACAGGGACCCACTTTTTAGAATGAGAATCTGTCAGGACTCACTAGAAGTGATGTCATGACCAGAAGCGACATCATCAAGCAGCAAATTTTTTTTAGCAATCCTGGGCTGCAATCCCACCCACACTTACTCAGGAGTAAGTCCCATTTACTATCATAGTTAAAAGCATATACACAATAGCCTGTTAAAAGTACAGATCTGTAGCATTTCTCCAAATGCAGTCACATAGCATCAGGTTTAATCTATTAAAAATTGAAATGAATGGGGACCCACCTAGTGGGTTGTAACCCACAGTTTGGGAAATCCTATAAGCTTTATAGGATTGCATCTTTTTTCTGCTCTTAACTCCCCATTAAAAGCCATAAAAATTTTAATCATAGGTCCAAATCTTGTAAAATGCCTAAACCACCTCATTCATACTTTCAAGACAAAACCCAATTCAGTGGGAAGCTCTTATCTCCAGTGGTCTATTCATGTGCATCCTATCCTCCAGAGAGCTTAACTATGGAAACAGCTGAATGGCACGGAAAGAATAATCTCATATTATGTCTCTGTTTCTTCAGTGCCAGTACTGTTGGAATGGAAGGAATATCTCAGAGGGAAACATAACCTATAAAATGTAATGTATTCTTTGTCTGTTAGTAATTTCTAAGCAAAAGACAGTACAAATAATTTGATTTCTAAGTGAAAACATCCCTGGCATGAAATGACTCCTTAACTTTGAAATCAATAAGAAAATAACACATGTAGAATATGTATCTGGTTTCAGAATTATTCATGGTAAAAGGGCAGTCCTGTACGCATGTGTATATGTGGGTTTGTGTGCATGGAATATCTTGTGTGTGTATGGAATTGCAACATAGAAAACCATGTAGGCTTACACAAAATGTGAATACTAGTCTTCACAAAATATATGCAAACATTTTCTGAGATTCCACAAAATTTCTGGCTCTCCTCCTTTGACTTCCAGGCTCCCTGATTTACCCTGTGGCTCCTGGACCCCCTTTTTGACCCTGGGCCTGGGTATAATTTGCCTCCTGTACCCCCCTCTCCCGGACCCCGTCTCAAGTAAATGTCCTTCGCTTCTGCTCAAATTTACATGCACACTCATCCACATTAACTCTACTCACACGCACTATCCATATACCCCTTTCTTTCCCTCACAGTCTAACAGCCATGTTCAACTGGTGTGCCGTGGCACACTGGTGTGCCATGAAAGGTCTGCAGGTAGGCCATGGGAGTTTGGAGCACAGCGGTTGAAAACGGCTGAAACTCGCCTGCAGCTCTGTTTGTAGGGCAGCTGTCTGTCGTAATGAATTGTCTGTCCCTTTTCCTCCACCAGCTCTTCTGACAATTCATTATTACAGACAGTTGTTCTAGAAACAGAGTTGCGGAATGTGGAAGAGTTTTCCAGCCATTTTCAACCGCTGTGCTCCAAACTCCCGCGGCACAGCTGTAGACCTATTGTGGCACACCAATGCGCCGTGGCGCACTGGTTGAAAATCACTGGTTGACTTGGCTACATGGGCTTTTTGATATCTGTAGGCCTCATGAGCTGAGCCAGAACTACTCACATTGTTTCCATTTTTGTTTTGGCTTGTCCTGGAAATATTTCTCCCTTCTTGGGCATGTTTTAACACTCCTTTCAAACTTCTTTTGCTCATTTTCTCTGGTTTTTCAAGTGTACTTGAGCTTGGCAATGTCACAGTAAGGAAAAAATATTTGATGATTTTAGATGCTCTTGTGTGAGCTTGAATACAACAGAAACATTCATAATTCATCGAGGCTATGCCTTGCGTGACAGACCAGGAAATTTATTTGAAAGAGTATGCTGAAACTGGCAGGCATAGATGACCCCCATCCTCATGAGGCCCAGGCTCCCTCAGGGCAAAAACAGGAATCTAAAGAATTTTGGCCTTTTCCTCAGTTTAATAATAGAAAAAGGAGAAGGAGAAAGGGAAGGGATGCTTAAGTTTTCATGGAGGCTTCCGCTTCATTTCTAGAGACCCCTCCGCAAAGCCAAAGGGAGAAGGGCTTTGTGTTTGCCCCATCACAAAGGTGCTGCAAGGAGGCTTAGGTGGCAGGATGGAGGGGGGGAGCAGAAGGAATGAAAGTGACTTAGGGCGCAATGCTAACCCCTTATGTCAGTGCTGGAAAGCACTGGAAAGTGCTGGAAAGCACTGACATAAGGGCAATGCAGCTCTGAAGTAAGAGAACAAACATTCCCTTACTTTGAGGAGGACTTTGTAAGTGACACCCAACTGCAGGATGCAGCACATGTCCCACTGGCACTGCGATGCCAGTGCTGGAAAGTACTGACATACGGGGTTAGGATTGCACCCTTAATAAATTTTCATTATTCACTCTGTTGCCAACCATACTTATCCACTCACAAACATGCCTGTTCTTACGTGAGATGCACACACACAAATATTCAAATTGACTCACAATGGGGAAATTAGCAATACTTGTAGAGCGTCAAATTTAGCAGGGTCTGACAGTTTGGGGAGTGCTCTTTTGGGTGAACGGTGCAAACAACCTCAAAGTGTTTTAAAATCTGACTACCAGTCATCAGAAGACTGAAAGCCCAATCCAGAGCTTCCAGGCACCCAAGGGAGTAGTGGCGCCAAAGTGGCTACCACTGTATCCAGTGGGTGCTAGGAAGCAGCCGGAGGTCTCCTTGGGAGAAGGGGACTTTCATCCCCTTCCTCTAGGGAAAGCCCCAAGCCCCGCAATGGGACTTCTCAAGTCTGCGTTTGCTATTTTGCCGGCGCAGAGAGATTCCTTGTCGGGCCTTTTGGCCCAAATATAGAGTTCAGGATAAAGTAGAGCAGAACTCGATTGATCCCACCCCTCTCCCACCCCAGTTTCTCCCCGTCCTGCCCCAGAAGTTGCACCACCGCTTGGCAATCACATTTACCCCCAGTGGCGGCGTGTCCTCCTTCTCCCGGTTCGGAGCCCAGCACCTGATTGGTGCAAGCCCAGTGCCAGCATTCCCTACTCTCAGGGTGCTGTAAATGTGCTTAATGGCATGTTTATGGCACCCAGTGCCAGCACTAGGACTTAGCACCGTCTCTCGGCCACTTTCGGCTTGGGCCTTGAGCTTTTCAAAAGAAGAGAGAGTTCTTTTTTGTCCTAGTGATTTTCCTGCGTCGGTGCGGGAGCCGCTGTTCTGCAAGCTGCACGCCTTTTGGTACAGTCCAGGGCATCTTCTGGGGCAATGTCAAGTGCCTACATATCTTCTTTCAATCGGTCGAGCCACTGCTTCTTTGGTCTTCTTCACGGACGCCGTCCAGTTGGTCGATATGCCATCTTCGCCGTGCTTGCCTCATCTCTCCTAATAACATGGCTGTACCAGCGGAGTCTTGCCTCGCACATCTTGTCGGCAATCAGCGTAACCCCCATAAGTCATCGTACGTCCTCGTTCATGACTCAGTCCCACCGTGTGAGATCAAGGGACCAGCGGAGCATCTTCATCTCCATAACATGGAGAGCCTGTTCATGTTTGGTAGACGCTGGCCAACACTCGGAGCTGTATAGGGCAACTGGATGGACCATGGTTTTGTAGATCTTCCCCTTGAGTCATGTGAGAAATACTTGTCATCTAGAATGAACCTTAGAATGCTTGTATGGCAGGCAGGACAGTCACCATGTCTTTTGCCACAACATTTTTTAAGATTTCTCACTGTTCTTTTCGTTTTAACATCTAGCATGTCAAACATTCTGTGAAAGTTGAAGCTAGCTCACTAGTCTGACTTTCAGTTGGGCCCAATGGAAGTCCTTAGTTGGCAACCTTCAGTCTCGAAAGACTCTGGTATCGCGCTCTGAATGGTGGTTCTGGAACAGCGTCTAGTGTGGCTGAAAAGGCCAATTCGGGAGTGACAATCCCTTCCACACCGGGAGCAAGTGCAGTCTGTCCCTGGTCTGTCTCCCTGGCTATGGGCCTTCCTTCTTTGCCTCTTAGCCTCAGACTGTTGGCCAAGTGTCTCTTCAAACTGGGAAAGGCCATGCTGCACAGCCTGCCTCCAAGCGGGCCGCTCAGAGGCCAGGGTTTCCCACCTGTTGAGGTCCACTCCTAAGGCCTTCAGATCCCTCTTGCAGATGTCCTTGTATCGCAGCTGTGGTCTACCTGTAGGATGCTTTCCTTGCACGAGTTCGCCATAGAGGAGATGCTTTGGGATCCAGCCATCATCCATTCTCACGACATGACCGAGCCAACGCAGGCGTCTCTGTTTCAGCAGTGCATACATGCTAGGGATCAAAGCACTGGCACCAGCTCGACCTGATTCTCACCAGTCGCTCCAGCCTTCCCAGCATCAAGATCACACGCAGTTATCAGGCCCAATGGAAGTACTATGCTACCATTGGTACATAGATTGTGTATTTTCTTATACAGCAGTGGTTTTCTAACTGTGCATTGCAACACCATGGGGTGCTGCAGGCCACCAATCTGCCAACAGCAAGACTTTGCAGTAGGAGGCTCAGTGCAGTGGACAGAGGTCCTGTATGTGATTTTAGTGCACTCTGAAGACCTTTACCTCTTACCTGCGTATGTAGGGCTCCCACATGCCTCCAAACCCAGACTTAACTGGCAATGACATCTGTTGTACACAATTGTCACACATTTTTTGGCACTATAAGTATTTCTACAATTAATCTTTCCTCGGCTTTCTTTGATTATTAGAATAACTTTGCATTAGCAATTCAGCGTTGTGCCCAGCTCTCCCCCTTGCAATATTCCTACACTTTTCTGAACCTACATAATAGTAATTTGTAACTAGCCATAGAGAGTCTTACATGTGAAGAAAAAGCAATTCTTTTTAAAAAAAAAAATAAATAAAAATAAAAGCTTCATAACTTATTGTGAAACCACTGGATAGTTTGCTTGGCTCAGTCTGCCATCTGGTTAGGGATGTGTTAAACCACTGCAAATGAAAAGTAGCAGTTTAGCAGATTGATTTCATGAGAATGTAAAGACTTCTTATTAGCATGTAAACCTTAAGACAGGAGTGATTTCTCACCGTTTTAAAAATCTCTCCTGTTGTGATTTATTTATAGATAGAAGGAACGTGGCAGATCTGGGAGCTCTGGATCACTCAGAAGCACAAAATTAGTCTATTGAGGTCAGCTGATTCCCCTGATCAGAAGGATTCTGGGCTGTCTGTTCCAGCCAGAGGCATAACTAGGGCAGAGCCTGAGGGGCAACTGCCCCAGGCACTATGCTGGGGTGAGCGCATGACTGCCTCTCAGATTCCACTCTACTTACAGTAGAGGCATCAGCAGCTTTATGCTCCCTGTTCCTTCTTCTTCTTCAAAGGGTACCTTCACAGGAGAAGGAATGAGGGTTGCTAAGTCACAGCATAAAGCACCCCTCCTTCGGGGAGAAGGCAGAAGTAACTTCTAATTGGGTAAGAGGCACTTTTTCAAGTGGGTGCTCCTCTTTTTAGCAGGGGGAGAGTAACTGGCCCACCTCACCCCAGCACTGTCTGTTCTAGTGGCTGTCTGCTGGTATTCATTTGCATCTTTTTAGATTGTGAGCCCTTTTGGGACAGGAAGCGATTTAGTTATGTGATTTTTTTCTGTAAACCGCTTTGTAAACTTTTAGTTGAAAAGTGGTATATAAATACTGTTGATTGATTGATTGATTGACTGCCTTCTGGGATCTTCTCAGAGGAGGAGGCGTAGTTGGCTTCATGCCCCCCTTCCCTTCTCCTGTGATGGCTCCTCTTCAAGCAAAAGGAATGGGGGTGGGCACAAAGGTGCTACAGCTCAGTTGGGCATTATCCAAGTGTAGTTCTTGAACCTGTTCAGTTTGTGAGCCTTCCAGAGCTTCCAGAAGCAGTGCTGTTTTCACCAGGCAAGGCTATGAGAATCTGGAGGCACCTTGTGAACTGGGACTTGTAGATAGCCAGGGATGCCAGGG
This sequence comes from Tiliqua scincoides, assembly GCF_035046505.1. Classification (NCBI taxonomy): domain Eukaryota; kingdom Metazoa; phylum Chordata; class Lepidosauria; order Squamata; family Scincidae; genus Tiliqua; species Tiliqua scincoides. The sequence goes on from NC_089826.1 coordinate 80,469,982, forward strand.
CAGAGTAATTTCGCTCCCTTTTATTAAGATTGGGCAGTCTATTCTGTATCCTAGAGCAGTAGCACAGCTGTGCCATCTGGCACCCTCAGAAGGCAGGGGTTAAAGGCCTTAGAAAGACATGTCCAGGTTTTTTTGGCAAAAACTGTAAATGCCTTTCTAAGGCCTCCAAGGGGCCTACTGAGGGTTGGGAAGGCTGTACAAGCCCTTCCCAAGCCTCAGAAGGCTGCTCTTTTGCCTCAGGTCCACTGTTGGGGGCATGGGTTGGCACCCCTTCAAGGGATGGTGCCCTGGGCAATTGACCCCCCCCCCCAGCCCTCCCTTAGATTTGCCACTATCCTAGATTTCTTTGGGTTCATTTTGGACTGTACTCATTGTCTGACTTCTTCAACAATGAAGATATGTGTTAGAGAGGAATGTGGTGATCTAATGGTTGCAGTGGCATCGCCAGGAGGGTGCGGGAGATGAAGCTGGTGCAGGGGGAGGTGACACCACTACCAAACAAAATTTTTAAAATCTTGGTATTTTTGAATAATACCATCATGTTATGTATCAATCAATGTGTCATTTCTTGCAGAATGCAATGAAACAAACCATGTTGAAATATTGCTATTCTATCAAAAGTTAAAGCCAAAAAACCACTGTGGTGGGACGATGGTGCATCATCACACCCAGTGCCCGGGAGGTTGCCCTACCCACTTCATGGGAGGAGGTCCATCAGGGCAGTGATGCGCTGGCCTCCTGCACTGGATGACAGAAACAACTAGTGACACCACTGAATGGTTAATCTCCTGCTGAGCTGTTGGTAGTGGAGTAGATTATTTTTCTACTTTCAGAAAAATAATTCAGAGTGTTCAGAGTACGCTCTGAATTTTCCTTGCAAGCTAGGCCCAGCTTACAATAGGGGGATTGGAGAAATGTAAGTTGAGAGCAAGCGGCTAAACTGAGTGGGAGAGATGCAAAAAGGATAGGAAAAATGTTCGCACGTTGCCTAGGCAACTTGGTTCCATTGAAATCAGGAGGCCTTGGAGCTATAGGCCAAGTAACCATCATCATTCTAATATTTATTATTTGTAACATGTCTCCAAGTTCAAAATGCAGTGCAAAAATAAAAATTGTAAGACATTTCCTGCTGCAGGCATGCAAATCCGACCATCTTAATAAGTACCTTCATTAATATGATGCTGTTTATAAATATAGGAACCATAGCATGCATTTGCTCCTGATCACTGGAAATCTGATTCAGAAATTCTCTTGGCTTTGGAGATTTCACTAGATGTTGCCCACATACTTTCACATATGTCCTTGCAATAACAAGGACCAGAAATCTACTTCTTCTCCCCCACTTTTTTTTTAAAGCAAATGAAGGGTTAGATAACCAAGAAGTGCAATTTTACACCCACTTCAATATTCTGTGTTTACATGGAATTACTACACGCAATGGCGTAGCTAGAAGGGGTGCAAGGCACTAGGTTTTGCAGGGAGCCTCACTGCAGCGTGCAAACGGCCCCTCGCCTTCGTGGAGGCGTGCACATCCATTTTGAACCCACCACCCAGAATGACTTTGAAGGGGAAGGGCCGCTTGCATGCCACAGTGAGGCTCTCCATAAAACGTAGTGCTTTGCACCTCCTCTAGCTATGCCACTGACTGTTCATGCAGCCCTATAAGGTGCCGCTGTTTTTGGTTCAGAACTGCAGCAATGGTGTTAGATCGTTGATGTTTCTTGAGGAAAAATAATGCCTCCCAACTAACATGTTATTAATCATTTCATTTTTCTGCATTTGAAGTTCTTTGAGTCAGCCACCGGGTAGATGGGACTCGTCAGCCTGGGAAGGCAGCTCATCTGAGAGAAGGAAAACTCTGATCCCAAACCTCCGCTGCCTTGTGGCTACATCCAGTTATGGAAAAGGCTTCAGGAGTCAACCTCGAGGCAAAATCCAGAGCCGGAGTCCCTGAAGCAGTTCATGGCTGAACACAGTCACGTTCTGGCAACTCCTGCAACGCCGCTGGAACCAACTGTATTGGCCTCTGCCTTTCCATTGGACTATTTCAGTGACGTGGAAAGGGGGGATTTGCTGCATGGGAAACAGCCTATCCTCCATACCTACTTTACCCAGGCTTTGCGCACTGGAGAGGACACTGTTCCAGAACCACCATTTAGAGCGTGACACCATAGTCTTTCGAGACTGAAGGATGCCAACAAGAAGAGTCAATTTATTTTTATGATTCAAATTTTAAAGTACATAGATGATTATTCTGTCCAGATCCTTTTTGTTTCTTTGCTTAATATGCTGCTCAAACCAGATAACCTGTTTTTTTTTTTTTTTTTTTTTTTTGGCAAAAGTGACTGTGGTTTCTCCCCCTCTTCACTGATGCAGCCATGCCAAAACAACTTGTGCTGCATCCTGTGGCACAGTGGTTGAAAATGGCTGATCTAGATAATGTCATTGTCGAACTATCACAACCTAGTGTTTTCTGTGTCATCCCACAGTATTTTTTGTGGCAATTTGTTTGCAGTTAAATGCTGTTGTAATATGGTCTTGTCCAGTGTGGACAGGCAAAGTGCTGTTTAGATCTTAAAGACTGTTTTGCCTTTAAATCAAGCACTTCCTCTCTACAGGTTCAGTTCACCTTGTTACTTACTTCTTGTTGAGGACTGCTGGAAGATTGGTGATGAATTGCCCCTTAATTTCCCCCTGAACTGAATTGCCCCCCTCCAAAGTCGGTTTCTGTTCCTATAAGTTAATTTCTGTTCTTGTAAACTGCCTTGAGTGTGGTAGAAAGGCAGGGTATAAATTCCTTAAATAAATAAATAATGGGGAAAGGGTTAGATTTAGCAATTGATTTTCTACTATTTTTCCTCCTTTTTATTATTTTTTAAAAATTGGAGAATAAACTCTATAAAAAAAGAAAAGGCATAAAATGAGAGGAAATCAGTAATTAAGACATCTTTCCTCATAGGAAAAGCTGCTGATATTAGGACATTTCAGAAGGTCTAGTCAAGGGTTAATGAACAGCCTATTAAAACACTAATGCTTTTAAGTATGATTGTTTTATATGGTTTCATTTATTGTTATTGTTTATTTTAATATCTTTAGCCACAGTGGGAAGTTCTGTTCATAAGGTGAAGTAAAAAAGATGTATAAATAGACAGAGACTTAACACCCTAGCTGGGAGCAACAGAGAGCAATAAAACAGGCTGAACCTACAACCTACTTTTAGTTGAAGTTGCCAGGAGGAGCCTTTGTTTTAATGGGACTTTTTGTAAGTAAACATTATAGGAAGATCTTGAAAGTGGGAAAGCATTGCTGGGTAATACAGGTATATTGCTGTGTGAAAGCTCTCTTAATTTTACTTCCACCGAATTGCGGAGAAGCAATCAATGCCTTAGCAGCACTAAAGGTTTCCAAATGGAAGCAACCATCCTTTATGGCATATCTACATACTGTATTTGGATGTATTTTCAGCAGTTTAACTACAATTCACATTAATCATGTTGAAATCGCCAGTAAGAGTGTTCAAAAGGATTAGCAAATTTATACAAATTATGCCGAATGTAGAATTTGAAACAGACAACACACTGCAAATCTTGTTGCAGGTTAAAAATGGGGAAATTTTGTTGTAGCAAAGAATAATCATAATGCTTAACAGTCAAAGAGCTTCTGCTTTGTAACCCTTACAACAAACCTGCAACGTAGGTACAAGCGATTATCCTCATATTGCACATTAAGGTGAGGCTCAGAGACAGCTCTTTGTCATGGACAGTCGCCCTAGAAACAGAGCCACACAACCTGGAAGAGTTTTTCATCGATTTTCAACACTGTGTTCTAAACCCCCTAGGGCACACCTGCGCACTGTTTGCGGCACACCACAGCACACCAGTTGAAAATCAATGTTCTTCACCAGGGGTCTCCAAACTTTTTGGCCAGAAGGCCGCATCAAATATCTGGCATGATGTTGAGGGCCGGAAAAAAAAATTTAAATATAAAATTTATATAAATAAATTAGAGAGAGAACTGAGATGAGTGAATGAATGAATGAATGGGCTCATTTATTCAACCTCTAAGGCCCTTAGAACACCCTCCAGACACAACCAGAGCATAGTTCCTGTCATGTTTGGCCAAGTGGGCCAGAGGCTTTCAGGGGACAAGAGGCTTGCCATGGGCCGCATCTGGCCCCCGGGCCGGGGTTTGGAGACCCCTGTTCTACACCATGTACGCGCTCTCATTTTACATAGTTTTATTCTGCATATTTTCAAAATGGTTTTGCTGTCTTGCAAGTCTTGGGAAGGGGTAAGAAAATACATAAAGTGTAGCAGCTCCTTCCTTCAGCCACCTCTTTTTCTTCCTAGAGTTTTGCAGGCACCAAGCTCAGAAGAACTAGGACTGCTTTGAGGTCATTTTTAAAAAATGTTATTTTATCATGTCAGTAAAATTTAAGCATATTCTGGTTTTCCTACTGAGCAGTTGTCACCTTGGAACAATATACAATAGTGATTACAAAGTGTCTTTATTCCATGCATTCTGTGGCACTATTAAATTTTGCCACTGGGAGTCACTAGTGATCTAGAAGAAGAAAAAGTCTGTTTTCATCTTATTCAAATATTGCAGAGGCACATTCTATTTCTATCAATCTTTTTTTTTTAAATATAATTTGCTGTTTTTTCCTTTAAACTATGAAGTGTTTTTTTTTTTTTTTTATGATTAGAAAACAGATGACCAGTTCTTTAATCTGCATAGGTCACATACTATTGTAGCTATCTTCTGTATTCGCAAGCTGATTTTATTTAATATTATTGGTCTAATTATTTGCCACTCTCATTCTGCAGTTCCAGAACTGTAATAAGGACCATAACTGACTGAAAAGTGTTTACAAAGCTGATTATTTATTAAAGCAAAAATGTACTCTAAAAAAAATCCAGCAATTATTTATAATTGCTAACTAGCTCTGATTTTTAAATTCTGTGAAGCTTAAATGTCCCTTAAAAAAAAAAATCCTTAGTGATACAAACTGGGCAGTTAACCAAATCCCCATTCAAAAGCATCAGTCAGGGCTAATTTGCTGATCCATGATAATTACTTGGTGACTGTTATATTAAGTGGTGTGACTCGCCTCTATGCATTTTATTGTTGTGTTATTTTTTAAATAAAATATTTATATGCCACTTTTCAGTGAAAGACGTTCACAAAGTGGTTTGCAGAGCACAAGAAATTTTAAAATGATTCCCTGGTCAAGAGTGCTCACAAACAGAAGAGCAGAGAAAGAGACCAGTCAGCAGCTGCTGGAAAAGCTGCTAATCTGAGATAAGCAGAGACAGTTGCTCTCCCCTGCTAAATGTCAAAGAACCACCACTTAAAAGGTGTCTCTTTGATCAATTAATGAGGACAATGAGTGATTCCAGTTCTAATTGAACAGGGGTGTGAAGAGGCACACAGTTAGTTCTTGTTATAGAACTAGTTCTTGTTCTTGTGTAGGGCTAGGTTCCTGGTGGATACCAAATCAGTGGATACTGAATCCTAGTGGATATTGAATTAGTGGACACTGAATCATTGAGCCCATGGAGAACTTGGGATTAGGTTCCAGGGACTCTTTTCACTCTATGAACCTGAATCTTAACTGAAATATATGGGGATGGGTGATAGTGAGGGCTCATCTACATCTCCAACATCCATAAGAACAGCCCCACTGGATCAGGCCATAGGCCCATCTAGTCCAGCTTCCTGTATCTCACAGCGGCCCACCAAATGCCCCAGGGAGCACCCCAGATAACAAGAGACCTCATCCCGGTGCCCTCCCTTGCATCCGATGCTTCTTCCTCCTCATCAAGGCTATCCCTGGATGCACTGAAGGTTGACAACGGTTATGGCAATTTCTCCATACTGGCTATCCCTCCACTCAACCTTGAAGGTTGCTGACTCAACACTGAGGCCTCAGAGATCAGCAGTGGGGAGGGGGCTGGTTCACCTCCTCCTGTCTCTTGGCTCCTTCCCTTGGCTTGCCCCAGCCCCAGAGCAGCCCTCAGGCAACCTTCCAGAGACCTCTCATCATCAGTCTCTCATCATTGCCAGGGTTGTGAAGGTTCAACTGGAGTCCCCGGGATGATGCCCAAGATAGTTGACCAGGTTTGGAAGTGGACGAAAATGTGTCTGACAATTCTCCACAGGCCAATGCCCATTTGATGTGGCACCAGCACAGTATTAGTGGATAATGAAAACAGAGTCATAGATAACAAGAGGTAGCTGGCAGTTCTGACCCTCACAGATAAGCAAATTCACATATTAAGAGAACTGATTGTACTCCACTTACCCTGTTTGGGTCAATCTTACAAAGTTCCTTGCTGGATAGAGCTTGGGGAAAAACCATTTCTGTTGTAGCCCAATCCTATACATATCTATTCATAAGTCCCATTATAGTCAATGGAGTTGACTTCCCAGTACTCCCAGGTGGATAAGCTTGTGGCCTTAGTTTCTATCAGAAGCTGTCTGTGCATAGCACTGATTGGCTGGCCCTTGAGAATCACAGTACCATCTTCCTTTGCTTCCCCAGAGTAGCTTTTCAGGTTCAAAAAAATCTGATTGATTTTTTTTAAAGCAAAACAGCCTAACAAAGCAGTTACAGCATGTCTACTCAGAAGTAACCCCTGTTGGATTTGGTGGTTTTTACTCCCAAGTAAGTGTGCATAGGATTTCATTCATAATTGAATGACCTTGCAAGGTGCTTAAGGCTGCAAGCCTATACACACACTTTCCTGAGAGTAAGCCTTGTTGAACACAATGGGACTTACTTCTGAGTAGACATGAACAGAATTGCACTGTGAAACATATTAATAGGAAAAACAAGCTGCCCGTAGTAGAGATTTGCAAGCATGTGAAAAATAGCAGTTTGCAAGCATGTGGAAATATAGGGAGATAAATGTTTGAGCATCTTTTTTGAGTTTATTTTTACTTGTAAACAAATAAAATATCTTTCTAGATCTTTTTTTAAAGTCTCATAAACCCAGGTGAATCCCAATAGAGTGTCGGTTTAAAAAGTGGGTCATAGTACTATAAAGTTTGGGAACCAATAGAAAAGACCACACTAACTCCTGTGCATGTGTATCCAGATAAATCTTTCCTATCACCTAATATCACCTCAAACCTCTTATTTTCAATTCAGCCTGCAATCCTATTCACACTTTCCTGGGAGTAAACTCCACTGAACACAACGGGACTTACTTCTGAGTAGATGTGCATAGGATTGTGTCCTAAGTCAGTTTACACACACACACCAGCCTGTAATCAAATTTTGAGAAATCAAGGGGTATATGTGAATGTGTGAAGCCACTCTCAGTCACCGTGTGAGCATCCACTTGGCAGTCATGATCTCTGAGAGAGCTTCTTTAGTCTTCTTAGCAATGAACTTTGTGAAGCAGAAATTAAAGCGGACCGGGAGGGACCTAAAGAGAGTCTTTAACGTGGATTTTAGAGGCCTGGCAAAATGAGTGAATGCAGTGGCGTAGCTAGGGGGGTGCAAAGCACTAAGTTTTGCAGGGAGCCTCACCGCAATGTGCAAGTGGCCTCTCCCCTACACAGCCATTCCAGGTAGGGGGAGCAAAATGGAACTGAATGCCTCCATTTTTGCTCCCCCTGCCTGCAATGGCTCAGAAGGGGAGGGAGTCACTTGCATGCAGCTGTGAGGTTCTCTGCAATATTTAGTGCTTTGCATCCCCTCTAGCTACACCACTGGGTGAATGAATGAATGAATGGCTAGAAAAGCTCTTGATGCAGGCAAATGTCAAACTTAGGGACATTTGGAGGCCAAAATCCAGTATAGTGCGTATGTTTCATTGATTTCAGCTGGAGTACAGTAGGCAAAGTGGAGGACTAGCTTGTGGCTTGAATTTTTTTTTAAACTTGGATATCAGGGAGTCCTTAACACTAAAGTGCTTCATACGCCCATTAATTGATTAATTTATTTACCATCCTACCTTATAGGAGGGTTGCAAATGAATCCATGAAAGTTACTAGCCCACAGAATCATTTACCTTTCTATCATACACACCTATTCTAATAATTTGCAGTATAGAAGGGGAAAAAAATGAACTTTTGTAAAAATCTCTAACCTGTTGCAGGATTCTCTCATATGCCTTAGGTAAGCTGGTAGGTGGCTGTGTATAAGCTTGCTTTATAATGTATGTAACATAGGACTTTGTGCATCACATACACATAGTCTGATAGCTCCCAGAATCCCCCTCCCACATTTTCATTTCCATTTCATTTAGTTTGGCAGCCTCGCTCTGCATTGCTCACAGACGATAGAGAGTTTGGCTTAGAATCAAGTTCTTACGCCTGCTATCCATTCCTAGCATTGGGCAAAAACAAGAATCTTCCTGGAATGTACATTTCTTTGCTACGTAAATGAATCCTGGCCTTTGGGTGCAAGCAGCCTTTGCTTCCTTGCCGGGGAGCTTTAAAACCATCACCTTGCATTCGTTTTTTGAGCTCTTGGAATTCAGCTGGGGTTAAGAAAAAACATTTTCCCTGGGAAAAGATTTCTGATGCCGGCCAGACACCTTCAGAATGTAAATTTTAACTAATCCTTTATAATTATAATAGTCATTGACATCTAAATGAAACCCATCCAAAGGCTGGTGTATACTGTTTGCTTCCCTTCATCTCCTACAATAAAACCAACAGTGTTGTGTGATTCAGATTGTATTGTTTATAATTCTTTTCAGTGCAATGACACCAACCATTATACTTTTTTGATTACTTGCTTTCAAAGCATGTGTTTGAACCTTCTTCCATAAACCTCTTTACTTTAAGCCTCCATTTTTAAGTATCCCTGTATTGTTCATACCCTATAATGTGACTCTGGCATTTCTTCACCTGAACCTGATTCATGGTTGGTTTTGTTGTGTTTGTTGACTCGCCACCATAGCCAGTTTCTTTGCCATGCGCCTGTATTTTAACACCGTGCCAGGGAGGAAAGTCACAACTGTTAAAGCATTACACTCAGGGCTGTCAATTAATTGAAACGGTTTTACTTAATTACATTCTTTTACCTTCTAATAAATGAATTAATTGCTATTACAGATCGTTCAATTTATGTAGATATTATCAAAATTGTATTATGCCACTTATTAGTGATACCGAAGATACAAAACAACTTTCAACAAAATGAGCAGTGCAATCCTATACATGTCAGTCATGTGCGGCCTGGGGGAGGGGAGGCAGAACCTCAATAAACCCAACAAGTAAAGAGAAAAAAATACCTAACCTTTCTACACCACTCCTTTCTTCTCCAGCACAGTCAGTGAGTTAAGCAACACACACATTACAGCACATAGGGAGGAAGCTAGCAGCTGATTTCGGGCAATCATGGTTGGCTTCCAAAAAGGCAGGGAGGCTGACTTCCATCAGCAAGCTCTGGGAAGGCAGCAGGCAGAAGTGCCTCAATCAGGATGCAGTCATCCAATGAAAAAAAGGCAGGATGCCTATATCACCAAACTCTGGGGAAGCAGAAGGCAGAGTTGCTGCAATTCTGTTCTTAAGAAAGCCATGAGAACACCAGGAAGCCTGTGTGAAGGGACCAGGCTTTCTAAAGCACTAGGGGAGGCAGCTATTGAGCTGTGGAAAGAATGGTGAAAAGAGTTGTTGGCCAGTCCAAGTGATGCACAACCACTCTGAGCATGCCGTAACATGGAAGCAATAGGTGGTGATGTCACTGCAGTTATTTCCAGATCAGGCACTTCTGGGGGGTGACGTCATGAGTCATGGCCCTGGGTGCTAGAGGGGCCTGCTACACCACTGCATACCAAGTTGTTTTATGCTGTCCACTGATTGATTGCTCAGTTTGGCTTGAGTTCCCTGCTCCATCTGGCAGTTATTCTCCTGGTTCACTGTCTGAGGGGGATCTTCCCCAGCACCACAAGCTGTGGTCCTTTAACTAGAGATACTGGGAACCAAACCTGGTGCATTCTGCATAAAAACTACATGCTCTACCCTAAAGCCCCTGTCTAACCTAGGTTGCTAGATGGCATCCAAAACATTCACTATGACCTTTACTGAATCCACATTAGCTTCGCTGGTCCTAATATTTTGGGCTTTTAGAAAAGCGCTATAGTCATTCTTTAAATAAGTAAAATAAATAAAAATTGTATGAATTGTCGGTAGCTTTATACTTCTGGAATAACTGAGGCATTAATCTGCACTCTCACATGCTCCAGTCCAATTAGCAGAGGTCGGAGAAAATGGTGATAACAAAATAAAAACACATCACACCTATTTCTGTGCTTCTCATTTTTGTAAAAAACAAGCAAGCAAGCAAGCAAAACTACCCATAATCTGCCAAAAAAAGAGTTTTATTTGGTTTTTTATTATTTAATGTGGGGAGTGCATGGGTAATGACTGTGGCTGACTCTGCTGACTCTATACCCCCTTTATCACCTACATGGTCCACTTTTCAGTGATTATAATTTGCAATCATAATGCAAATGTTGAATAAGAACACATAACGAGGCTTTCTGCACTTCAAATTTTGGGCAATGCCAAAATCCGCGGAAAAATAAAACCATTTTCTTCCACCTCTACCCATGAGGCAATCCAGGAATATTTTCATAATTATGTCTAATCATGTTACATAATGTGGCAGAACTGAGCAGGAGTAAGAAAACATTTCCTTAACTGAATTTTATATAGGCAGCTCTTTTGGAAAAAAAGGTTGCTTTTCCAGAGGTCTAAGATTACATGCCTGCCTTAAGATTTTTGACCAGGAGTCAGGCTGTCTTCCTTCCACTGATCTTCCCCCTCTCTTGAGTGCTGACTCTCCACAGGCTTTCTTCCTGCCTTCGCTGAGGTCACTGCATGTGTTTTCTACGTAGAACTTGTCCTTAATTGTATGACAATTGCTGTGCATGTTGAGATACAAAGATCCAGGGAAAAGCAATATAGGTTTTTATTTTTTTAAATTTCATAGCCCACCTAAGGTAGACATGTTTAACTTCCTCCATATTATGGGGGTGAAGGCCAATAAATGTTCTAAAGTGTGGCAGAAGTAGTAGAATAGGTAGCAGCGTATATATGTATTATGTAGAATATGTAGTAGCAGAATACATAAAGACATTCTCTACCCTGAAGACGAATGACTTGGAATACCGCAAATGTGGTTTAAAACCACTTCTAGCGCATGATTTTATGGTCAAAACAGGCATTATTTTTATTGTGCAGAACATGCACTTTTTTGCATGTGTTGACCCTGTAGGGTTTTTTTTTGGGGGGGGGCACATAACCCAGATCAGAACCACAATGGTGGGGAATGCACCATCATGGATCAAACACCACAGAATGGATGTCTCTGTGGCCTCACACCAACCCAAATGCAAAGCTTTCCAACATTTCACGTATTCAACTGTGAGTAATCAAATGTGAAACACCTAAATCAGCAATTTTTAATGTTTTTCTTCTTGCTGACCTCTTTGTTCTTCATCCTTTTGTGATGTCACGCATGGCTTCTGGGAGTCTTTATGGGTTCTGTGGTTCTGTTTCTAGGGCAACTGTCTATAGTAATGAATTGTCTGGACTTCATCAGCTCCTTAGACCAGGTAGAGGAAGAGGAAAAGATGATTTGTTACTACAGACAGTTGTCCTAAAAACTGAGCCACCACAACCTGGAAGGATTTTTCAGTGATTTTCAACTGATGTGCTCCAAACTTTCACAACACACTTGCAAACCTTTTGCAGCACACCAGTGTTGACAATCGATGGTAAGGCCACACCTGGAGTATTGAGTCCAGTTCTGGTTGCCACATCACAAAAAGGATATAGTGGAAATGGAAAAGGTGCAAAAGAGAGCGACTAAGATGATTACTGGGCTGGGGCACCTCCCTTATGAGGAAAGGCTACAGCATTTGGGACTTTTCAGTCTAGAAAAGAGGCGCCTCTCTTAAAGGCATCTAGGCAGAGATGCATCTTACTTCACATAACACAGGACCAGGGACAACTCAATTGAGCATGCTGGGTAAAGAAAAATGTTCTTTGTCTGTCCACTAAAATTGAGTGTTGGGAGAGTTAGGACAGACAAAAGAACATTTTTCTTTACCCAGCATGTAATGAGTCTGTGGAACTCCTTGCCACCTGAAGTAGTGATGGCATCTTGCCTAGATGCCTTTAAGAGAGGATTGGACAAATTTCTGGAGGAAAAGTCCCTCATGCGTTACAAGTCATGATAGGTATGTGCAAGCTCCTGGTTTTAGAGGTAGGCTACCTCAGAGTGCCAAATACAAGGGAGGGCACCAGGATGCAGGTTGTATCTTGTTGTGTTATGTGCTCCCTGAAGCATTTGGTGGGCTACTGTGAGATACAGGAAGCTGGACTAGATGGGCCTTTGGCCTGATCTAGCGGGGTTGTTCTTATGTTCTTAATCATTGACTAAATGATGAGGAAAACCAGTGACATACATCAAAGTGTGACTCGGTTCCTGTTCTCCATTTCACACAGCCCCAGAATCCTCATTTTTGTTCTCAACTGTTCCAGACTCCTTCATCCTCTGTAGCACATGAAAGAAACTGGCATACATTTGGAAATGCAAACAGAACATTGAGAAATAGGCTAGGCAGTGAAAGTACGTATTCAGTGGGTCGATTAAAATTAATCAATTAATCAAATTCAGTTTTGAGATCTTGACAGACAGGACCAGTCCATTGCCAGTCTATCATGTGGTCTATCATATCATACGGCAACTCAAGGCAGTCTCGGCCTCATGATCGTAATGCGTCCTGAGAGTTGTGATTCAGAAATTGTGATGAATTCTCAGCTACTGATTTGCCTAGAGAAGTTTTGACACATAGTATTTGTTTTAATGTACTGTTTAGATTTGCACCCCAATTTTCTCTAAAATCCCCAGCCATTCCACTTAAAATTTACTTATTTTTCACATTTTTATACCACCCTTCCTCCAAAGAGCCCAGGGCAGTGTACATAACTGCTCCCCTCCTTCTTGTCCTTACAAGAAGGGGCAGGAGGTCTGGTCTAGAGGGTAGAGCCTCTGTTTGCCTGAAGATAACATCTGAAGGTCGCCAGTTTGAGGCCACCGGCACCGTGAATGGCGAGACCTTGAAGCAGCTCACAAGCCTAGCCGAATTATTCCACTCGCTCTTTGGCTGACCTTCAAGTGAGATATGAAGGAGCTGCTGTCAGCTGTCAGCCTGCGTGGGAGGAAACTGGAGGCCAGAATGTGATACCAGATCATAAAATATCCATCTGAAATGTTGTGGTTCTTGAAAGACAGAACTTTCAATTGTAAAAATCCCTACAGGGATTTAGTACAGCCTGCCCATGTAAACCACCTTGAATTAAAGTCTGAGGAGAAATCTGACGACCAAGAAAGGCAGTATAGAAATACCTGTTTTATTATTATTACAACAACCCTGTGAGGTAGGTGAGGCTGAGAGAAAGTGACTGGCCCAAGGTCACCCAGGAGCCACCATGGCTGAGAGGGGATTTGAACCTGGTTCATTCAAGTCTAAGTTCACCTCCCAAACCACTACACTACCCTGGCTGTCTTATACCCTTACACCTTAAAACCCTTACACCAGTGATTTTCAACCTTTCTCATCTCACGGCACACCAACAAGATGCTAAAATTGTCAAGGCACACCATCTTTTTTGACAGTTGACAAGGCACACCATGTTGCTGGCAGGGACTCACATCTCCAAAGGCCCTACTAATAAATCACCCTCTCCCAAACTCCTGTGGCACACCTGTGGACCATTTTTGGCCCAGTGTGCCAGGGCACACTGATTGAAAATTGCTGCCTTAACGCATTAAAAGTTATATTCTTAATAAAAAATTAATTCATCTCTTTTTTCCTGTGGCCAATACATTCCATAACAAAGGAAATTTGGAGCAATTTCCAATTCATAGATGTAAGAATGGTAATTGCTTTAGCACTTCCAAGGTTGTACAGAAGTAAGCCCTTATGAGAGTGGTGATATCCTTGAATTTTTTTGGAGTAAATTTATAAGCAAAAGTGTACCTTAAAAGAACCTTTTCTCTGTTTTTGTCCCCAGTTTATGACTGAATATTTTTTATTTTGTATATGTCTTCTACTATTAAAAATATTTGTGATGAACCTAGGAGAAAAGATGATAGAGAGAGGGACACAAACACCCCCCCCCCCCCAATTGCAAGTGCATATTTAAGCTAAACCAGAACAGGCATGCTATGTGATGGTTTCAAATTCACCCACCTTTCTCCCTTGAATCTCTTTTACACAGGTCAATTGATCTGTCCTGGCCACAATGGCAGGAGAAGATCAAGGCCATGTCAATTATAATCAGATGGGTGATGATGTCTTTACCATCCATCCCCTCTCTTGGCTTCTCTACACAACAGTTGATCTTACATAGGCCCCCAATCCAGGGCTAATCACATGTAACTGGCTGTGAAGTAATGCAGCAGCAGAAGCGGCAGTGCTGAAGGGGTAGCCTGCATGATAATTGGGCTCGACCAGTGTGATAATTAGGCTCTCTCATATCTTGAAAATATGATCAATATTTGCACAGTTTCTCATCTGTCATTTGCAATGAATGAGTTTCTGTGCGAGAACAAAGTGCTTCTTTCTGGGCATCATCTGCTTAATGATGTCACTTCCTGCTTAATGATGTCACTTCTAGATCTTAGCAGGTGCCATGAGTGCTATTAGGCCCACTATATGAAATGAGTTTGACGCCCCATTTATTAATGGAATATGAAAGTATATGAAATGAGTTTGACACCCATTCCATTTATTAATGGAATAAAACATTAAAAAAACACAACATTTTTAAAGAGCCAAAGCTTTTCAAAGCTTTTCATGTTAAATCAGGTAAACTGTCAGCCTGTATCATGTAAAAATGCCCAGCACTTTATAACCCTTTGTCTATGTATGACCCTGTTACCTGGTCTAAAAGGTACCTTTTAAGTGATGGCCTTCTTGTATTTAGCAGTGGGAGATCACCTGTCCCCATTCACCTCAATATAATGTCTCATTTTAAAAAAAATCATTTTTGTAAAATGAACAAAACAAGTTATTTACATCAACATATTACCAGAATATAATGTATTTTCTAGTGGGTGTCCCTTTGCATTTGTTTTAAATTGTGAATCTTTTTGGGGGGACAGGGAATAACCTTTTCATTTATTTTGCTATGTTAACTATTTTGTGAAGATTTGTTCAAAAGCAGTATATATACATTTATTAAAAAAATAATATTCATTCAATCCAACTTTTAAACCTTTCCTGTTGGCTCTCTTGTTAGTAAATGATAACGCTGAATAATTATATTTGAGCAAATGTCAGGAATTTTTTAGGTAAACACTTTTATGTTCCATTGGACTTCACGAAATTCAAGGATAAAAATGATCATCAATGCCCTCCTTGCACTAAGACCCCAACCCTACAACCCCCATCACTAGTGCCACTGCACTTATCCCACAAAGGGACATGTTGCATCCAATGTTGGGGGGGGGGGCAAAGGGCAAAAATTATTTTTACTTACCTCCATGTAAGCCCTGGGTCTCTTTGGACATACGCCACCTCTTTAGGTACTGTCTGCGCAAGGAGAGAAAAGGGACAGGGAGGTTTAAAACAGAGGGAATAAGATCCAGTGTGCACCATTGCTGTGAGATCCACCAGTCCCACCTCCTCCCTGCCTCAGTTCCCCCCTCTGACCCCAGTTATGCAACCAGTTTTCCCACTCCCTTCCACTCCCTGCCCACCAATAAACATCAATTGACAAGGGAAACCAAACACAACTTTCTTTAAGTCAAGTATAATTCTATGACTTACCGCACTAGATTAACTGCATCACTCCAACTTGTTGCATTTGATGCTATAGTGGACAAATTCTAAAATAAATCAGAGTGAATGTACAATTAGTAAGAAGAATTGTACACGTCCTCAATAGTCAAACATACATATCGCTGTAAGGGAATAACCAGTAACATAGTCAAGAAAAACCCAGGGACAATTGCAAGGTGTTCTGAAAGTTCTCTACATTCAGCAAGGGATATATTCCACCTTGTTGCTATGTATTATAATTAAACCAATCCAAATAAAAGAAGAGCTCTGTGGAAAAGCAAAATATGAATCACCTTTCCCAAGCCCCTCAGCAAGAGCAAAAGACACAGGGCACCCTTGTAAAACTGTGATTTTCAATGTTTATCTTCTTATGGCACACTGAGCTCTACCGTCTTTTCTATGGTCTTCACCTCTTGTGATGTCACTTCTGGCTTCTGGGAGACTCGTCTGGGTTTTGTGACTCTGTTTCTAGGGTAACTGCCTGTAGTAAAGAAATGTTCACATAGGGGCTGTGGCGGCTCGACACAGGGTATAGGAGCAATGTTTCCTTTTCGCAGCATTTCAGCACTGCTTTTCAGTGGGGCGGCAGCCACAATAGGACTGGGCTATAAGTCAGTAAAGTGAACTGAAGCGTCTCCTAAATGACTGCTCACCAGATGTGTTAGAGGGAGTTTCTAAAGTTTCACTTTTAGTAATTTCTAACCCTTCTTAATCTAATCTGTCAAAAAAATGATATTTTATGTTGAACTGTAAATATACTATTAGTAATATAGTAACTTAACTCCGTTTTTGATAAACAGGATTAGGACTGATTATGTTTGCTTTTACGGTTTCTTTATCTATGCCTAATAAAGGTTTATTCATTCATTCAAGTCAGTAACGTGCTTTTATTCTTTATCATTGGCTGGACCTGAACTCCTTCTAACAGAAGAAATAAGACCTGCTTACCTTCCTCTGTGAAGGCTTCCCCGTTGGGATTTGGGAATTGCCATTCAAACCGCCATAGCAGCCCCAGTTTGGGCAGCAACCCAAACTTTTGGTTTTAACAAGGAACAGTAAATATGCTTCCTTTGGCTGGCTTCATTATTGATTGTTTTGAAACATTTTTTTTTTCTGCATCTCTAGCTTTGGGATTGATTGGTTTGGAAATCCAGATACAGAATTGGATCCTTGTATCACAGATGCTTCTGGAAGAGGATGCTTCTGGAAGAGACCAAGGAAACGGGCTTGGTCAGTCAAAATTATGTTGCCCAGATTTCTAATAAGACAATTACAGTGTACTGTTTGGTCCCTGTAGTATGAAAGTAAAATGAGCAAGTACTTTTATGCAGAGGCTGGAGCTGAGGAAGTCATTTGTTTAGCTTGTACCACTTCTTCCCATTTTAAATAAAGGAGGATAGTGAAAAAAAACAACCACAGAAAGTCTGTTTTTGCTAAACGCCTATCTGACTCCTGTACATTTCTTAAAAATCTGTCTCTAGGCAAGGCAGATGCATAATTACAGATCCTGCACTTTGGTCATGTTAGACTCGTAGTATAAGGGGGGAAAAATATCAACTTAAATTTAAAAGAATCATTTATAAATTAAAGCAACTTGAGGCTGCTGTTGCTACGATTGCATTTTGCAACGCAGAACGACAAACTTCACTAAAAACGATAATCCCCCAAATCCTACCTTTTCCTGTGGCACTGAGATTTATACACTTTTAATTGTTGGTATATTTTTGTGATAAGGTGAGACTAGTCCTATGTCACTAGGGATATGGCATCTTGCTTTCGTGTGTGTCCCCCCATCCTCATTTACAATGATTATGTTATCAGCCTAGCCAGGCAAAAGGGTGGAGCAACTATAATTTCAAAGCAGGATTAGGTTGAAATAACGAGGTCACCAAGTGTGGTTGCCTAGGCAACATCACATCTAAGAATATGGGATGCTTCTAGTAGAGGAGGCAAGACTAGAGTCTCTCTCGCGTTTTCACAAAAGAAATTCCCTATCTTTCTTCAATTAAAAATGCTTCAATGCTTTTTAATACATTCTATGTGTTTTTTTTACAATCGCATTGGACACAACATATAATAATAATAATAATAATAATAATAATAATAATAATAATAATAATCAGTGCTTTTTGTAAATAAAAAGGTGCAGGAACTCACAACTTGTTAATCTTTTATTTATTTATTTATTTATTTATTTATTTATTTATTTATTTATAAACCATTTTTTATTGGAGAAATAAAACATTTTTTATGTGCTTCCCCCCAAAAGATGAACTTACTTCTGAGTAGACATGCATAGGATTGGGCTGTCAATCTCCACATCCCCTTCCCCCTAGCTATTTTTTCTACACATGGGGAAAAATACTGTACAGGTGCACTTGTAGCGTGTAGTATGTAGTGTGGCACTACTTCGAGGAGAGGAAGCAGTGAATGGATTCCGAAAAATGGCTTACATGAGTTCCATGTAGTAATATTATTCTAAGCAACTGTGGGAGTAAGAACAAAAAAGGAATTCTTACACGAGAGGGGTCCTTAGGTGCACATAGAAACAGCTACGTTTGCAAACAAGCGATTAAATATGGTTTAAGTCAGGTATCAGAATACTCTGTGTCTTTGGGAAGGCACTTGGCATGCAATTGTATGTTCTTTGCTGCCCTGAGCAGCTGCTGTGCATTGCTGGAGAAGAGCTGCAAACGCTGGCTGATGGAGCGCATGCTTGTGGGGGAAGGATGAGGAGGATCTCTGGCAAGGCTGGACAGCACGTTGTACACACGTAGAATTCCTTTTCACCTGCCCTTAGCATGTGAAAACGGGTGCAGATATATATCTCTGCCAGGATTAAGAGCCCAATCCTAGGTATGTCTACCCTGAAATAAGTCTTGTTCTAGTCAATGGAGCTTACTCCCAGGAAAGTGCCTAAGAGCCCAATCCTATGCATGTCTATTCAGAAGTCCACTTTAGTGAATGGGGCTTACTGTGGAGAGGACTGCAGCCTCAGAGCCCCTCCTCTGCCTGTCTCCTCAGAAGTCAGTCCCACTAGAGGCAGTGGGGCTTCCTCCCAGGAAAGTGTGGAGAGGACTGCAGCCTCAGAGCCCCTCCTGTGCCTGTCTACTCAGAAGTCAGTCCCACTAGAGGCATTGGGGCTTCCTCCCAGGAAAGTGTGGAGAGGACTGCAGCCACAGAGCCCTTCTTCTGCCTGTCTACTCAGGCTGCAAGGCTATGACACTCTCCTGGGATTAAGCCCCATTGAACACAATGGAACTTACTTCTGAGTAGACATGCTTGGGCTCTCAGGCTGCAAGGCTATGCACCCTTTCCCAGGAGCAAGCCCCATTGAGCACAATGAGACATACTTCTGAGTAGACATGCCTAGGCTCCTGCTGCAGATTGGCACGGGGCTGCACCAGCCAGCTTCCTTCTCCTCCTCCTCCGCCAAGCTAGTACCTGGGCGTTCTGTGGATGCCGCAGCCCGTCTCCCTGGCTGGCTGGCTGGCTGTCCATTCTCCTCTTTGGTGTCGGTGCATTTCCCCCGCACCCTCCACTGGCTTGGAAGCTGTGCTGGGAAGCAGAGCGTTGGGGGAGGGGAGGCAGGCTGGGCTCAGGCGAGAGCTTGGAGCTGGGGGCAGGAGGGGGTCATTGTGTGGTCAGGCAGGGGCCAGGCGCCCGCCCACCCTGCACCTCCCAGCACCCACCCAGCGAATGCCTCTATTTTGCTCCCCCCCTCCTGGAATGCCTCCAAAGGGGAGGGGCCCCTGAAAAAAGGTGCCGGAACTCCATCCCCCTGCGTTCCATTAGAAAAAAAGCCCTGATAATAATAATAATAATAATAATAATAATAATAATAATAATAATAATAATTAATAGCATTAACAAAAGCATTCCCTACTTGTTTAACCTGCTTTCATTGGGTAGCAACTGGCTTTTTGTTTCTATTCTATTTTTCTGCTATGGTTGAACTATTCTGCCACCATCTATCTGATTAGACATTTAACAATATAAAAAAAAATCTTTAGTTTTTTTTAGGAGAATTGAAGGGGGTTGACTTAACTTCTTTATCATGTGATCAGCCTCCAGTGTTGACTTTACCAATCAGATTGCACGCACACACACTTTGCCTTGGTCTTGCTGGTTGACATTGGGCTCGGGAAGGATTCTTCCAGGTAGAAATTCAACTGGTAAGATTTCTTTACGTAAGAGGTTTATCTCATGAATATCTGCCAGGTGCATCATTACAAGGCACACTACTTCAACAACATGTCATCTACTAATGGAGTAGATATTCGCTGGCCATTCTACATGAGAAGAATCTGCAATCTCTTGCCAGAAATGGATTGGAAAGAGAATGTGCTATTAATTCCAGGCAGTATCTGTGGATTCCTACAGCATCCAGATATGGCTTTCAAATAATCTGCACTCAATTCCAACCCTAGCAATTCCAACCCTGTAACAGCAATTCCAGCCCTGGAATGTTACTTGAGTTGGTTGATACCAATTGACTGTACCTCACCCAAAAATAGGAAGTGAAGGACCTGGAAGTGAAGGAGAGCTGGATCAACTTTTTTGATTCCTCCAAAACACTTAAAAGCAACTTTTTCATAATCTGAAAAATCATATATTATAGCAATAACTTGACTTTCCACCTTGTTTCATCCACTTGTCTTTCACCCCTTTGCTCTTTCATCCGTTTTCAGTTATAACTACATTCCAAATTTCATCCGCATGCTTTCCTCTTTCGTCCAATTTCATCCAACCTTCCACAACATTTGGTGACTTTCTTATGTTTATTTGCCTTTTATTTCTGTTTCATTAAGTTTTGCATGCATTCACATGTGTTATGTAGTTAGTTTTTTACACGTTTTGCTGGCCAAAATAAATTTGCAAGCTAAATAAGGCTATGCCTGGACATTCTGCATTTTTGACTTTCATCCATGCATTGGCCCTTAAGTAGATGAAAGTGCAAGGTATTGATGTATTAGCATATATGAAAATGAAAGAGATTTCATAGCCATTACTATTTATAGGCATCTCCCCTTATCTGTGGATCAAGTATCTGAAGATTCAGTTAACTGCAGATCCACCCCCCCACCTGTGCACCCGTTAACTTTGTTTAGAAAACGCTGCAGAAATGTTCTTCCTTTTACAGGTCGCTCTAAGCATACAAGCTTATAACATGCGCAGGTAGGCTGCAGGCAGTCTGAATGCTTCAACAGGCTAGATTGAATGCTAATTAACATCTGATCAAGTCTCTTCAAGCATTCAGGCTGCCTGCATGCATTATAAGCTTGTATGCCTAAAGTGAGCTGTAAAAGGAAGAACACAAAAGGAAGAATCTAAACAAGGTTAATGGGCCTGGGGGGAAGGACAGGGGGTGGTGGAGATACTGTTCCCTGTATCTGTGGTAAAAGTGGAGCATGTTTTCAGGCCATCCCAAAGTGCCCTAGTTTTGGGGTTTGTCACAAAAAGGAACATGTCAGCATTTCCGGAGTCAACCAGGCAACATTCCCCATCTTCTTGGCATGCAAGGATGAGCAACAGAGTAGAGGGAATTTGGCCAAGATGATTTACAACCTGGCAATCCTTCCTCCAGGCTCAAAGCCAGGAAAGCTTTTGCACAGCCATCCGTCTAACTGCAGGGAAAAGACAAGTTTTCTTGAGGCATGATAATGGCATGGCACCTCTTGCGGAATGTCTGCCAGTTATTTATAGGAGTAGGTGGCATTTTGGGGAATCACTGTGCCTTGTAGACGTGCACCAAGCAGACACTGATGGGTGCCTCTTTTCCAAGTGATTAAAGAAGGTTGACCTGTTGAATTTCTGCCTGGATGCATTCCTCCCCAGCCCATTGTGGTCAACCTGAAAGGCCAAGGCAAAGTGTTAGTACATGAAGCCTAATTTGCAAAGTGAACATAATATCGGAGACTTTACCACCAATCCCATCAACCCATTACATCAGACCTGGGTTCAAGAGCTCCAGCATCCCACTTCCAACACTCAGGTGTCCCTGTGATGCTCAGAAGCTGGTTTTTAAGTCAACAGCCTTCATCTGCTCCCACATCTGACCTTTAAAGATAGACTGCTCCTCAACATGGAGATTCCATTCCTAAGTATAACTGCTGATAAGAATTCCTGCCTTCCTGACTCAGACCAAAAACCCCTCTAGTCCAGTATCTTGCTACCAAGATACTTGGTCAGTTACCTCTGGAAAGCTGAATAAGGAGCACCAGACATGTGATGGCATACTGATTTAGATAGGTTACCATAGAAATACCAGTTTTCTTTAGCACATTGCAGCACACCCAGGGCAGCATCCTAGTCATGCTGTCCCCAACTTAGTCCAGTGGAGCTACACGTAGGCGAATAACTCTGTATGAAATAATCTGCAGGTAAGATAAGTACATTGTAAAGGTTGCTTTTGAATGATGGAAATTAGTACTGTTTCCATTGAACAAAGTATGGATGGAGGTCGCGTTGCTTGAACGTCTTCCCTAAGCTGCACATACTTGGAAAAAAATGTCTTATCTCAGCATCAGAGCAGTCAGAATAAACTGTGGCTAAATGTTCCCCTAAGCAGGAAGGGACACAGCTGCCAGACCTGAAGCTAATTACCCACAATTATGTTTAATTCTGTTTGGACATTTGATACTTGGTCATTATATTGGGTAAAAGTTTTGAGATGGCAGTAGCCTGGAAATCTCTTCAAAATGGCCCCATTTTTAAAGTCAGTACTATCTCATCATCTAGTTGTCAGCATGTAACAAATATTTGGCATGTACAGCCTCCTTTCCTTTAAGAGCTCAAGAGAACTTTACATGAGCTTACATGTAAAACACTTTGTGAAGTACTTTGTTGAAAAGCAGTATATAAATATACTGCAAGACATCTGCAAGAGGGATCAGAAGGCCTTAGGAGTGGACCTCAACAGGTGGGAAACCCTGGCCTCTGAGCGGCCCGCTTGGAGGCAGGCTGTGCAGCATGGCCTTTCCCAGTTTGAAGAGACACTTGGCCAACAGTCTGAGGCAAAGAGGCAA
Organism: Tiliqua scincoides; assembly: GCF_035046505.1. NCBI lineage: Eukaryota > Metazoa > Chordata > Lepidosauria > Squamata > Scincidae > Tiliqua > Tiliqua scincoides. Next base: position 80,492,828 of record NC_089826.1, read on the forward strand.
AGAAGGAAGGCCCATAGCCAGGGAGACAGGCCAGGGACAGACTGCACTTGCTCCCAGTGTGGAAGGGATTGTCACTCCCGAATCGGCCTTTTCAGCCACACTAGACGCTGTTCCAGAACCACCATTCAGAGTGCGATACCACAGTCTTTCGAGACTGAAGGTTGCCAACAGACCATATAAATATTCTTAATATTCTTAATTCTTAATACTGTACATCAGTGGTTAATAATAATAATAATAATAATAATAATAATAATAATAATAATAATAATAATAATAATAATAATAATACAGGCATTTATATACTGCCTTTCTTGGTCATCAGATTTCTCCTCAGACTTTAATTCAAGGTGGTTTACATAAGCAGGCTGTTCTAAATCCCCGTAGGGATTTTTACAATTGAAGAAAGGTTCTGTCTTTCAAGAACTGCACAACATTTCAGATGAATCTTTTATGGTCTGTCATCACTTTCTGGCCTCCAGATTCCTCCCACGCAGGCTGACAAGCAGCTCCTTCATCTCTCCAAGAGCCGGTGGAATAACTCTGCTGGGCTTGTCAGCTGCTTCAAGGTCTCGCCATCCACGGTGCCGGTGGCCTCGAACTGGCGACCTTCGGATGTTATCTTCAGGCAAATGGACGTGCAACCCTCTAGACCAGACCTCCTGCCCTCAAACGTTCTCAAACGTTTTAGCACTGGACTCAGCAGATTCCATAGCTATGCCATTGAATTATCAGATTCTGGTTTTTGAATTGAAAGGAAGGTCAGGATCACATATAGAGCCAGTTCCATACTTTGGTTCTGTCTGTCAACACTGCTGAACGTTGCTTTCTCACTGTTTGGTAGACATGCAATAACAATTATGGGTCCGCACAGCACTTAATATTGTGTTCTGTCTTCATTAACACCTCTCAATTCCCCTCTCTATGACAGAGGCAAACCTGATTGATATGCTAGGACTCCAATTCTGGTCAGAGATGGAAAGAATCACCACATCAGGTCTAAAAAAAAGGATGAGAATTTTTTGGAACTGTAGTATCACTAGGAATTCGAAGTGGCACCTGTCTCTTACCTAAAGATCTTGTGCCTTTCAGTGATATCACTGGGTTTGCATCACCAGGTATGGAAGGCCAGCACATCAACCCCATGATGGACCTCCTCCCATGCAGTGGGTGGGGCAACATCCTGGGCTGTGGGTGTAGTGATGTGCCATTTCCCCACCCCACTGACTTTTTGACTATAACTTCTGATATAATAGAGATATTTCAATGTGGTTTGTTTAATTGCATTCCTCATGAAATCACACATCGAATGATATATAACATGATGGTATTATTCAAAAATATCTAGATCGAAAATTTTTTGGCTAGTGGTGGTGTCGCCCCCCTCTGTGTGTCACCTGGTGTGACCCACGCCCCCACACCCCCAAAGCCACACCACTGGTGCCTTTCCTTTAGGGATCTATTTGGCCAGCAGTGTCCACTTCTGCTTGAGAGTGGAAAGGAACAGAAATGCAATGTTTCATTTCTCTTTTGTTTGACTTGCCGTGCAGCAGAACAGCCTGCAGGAATCTATATTTCCTGTGCATTATGGAAACTGACAGATTATAAGTTCTAGGATTTTCTTCTTCATATAGAATATTACAGCAGCTGCTGACATGTACAGAAGAGTCATGCAAGTTTCCGATGAAATCACTTTTAAAAAATATACATATAATTTCAGTTGAAAGGGTTGCTTTACTTTGGATCGTATTTCTGCCTAAAATTGATGTGCTTGACACAACACTTTGTTTAATGGAATGCAAAGGATTATTGAAAATGGAAAGAATAGCTTCATAAAGCAAAGAAATGTGAGTAATCGTTTTTGGGTTTTGTTTTTGAGCGCCATCTTTTGTTCAGGTTTCAACTCAGTTTGTTTTACAGTCAGATCTGTTTACCATACCGTATACTGGTTTGGCTTGGACCGATTGGTAGCCGAACACTTCTTCCCATTTCCTAAATTGTGAGCAGCTGCCAACTCACAATCACTTTGCAACTCCCCTCATTTTGCAACCAAAGGAAGGCCACGAAAACTAGATGACTACTTTGTTCCTGCTCAGCCATGAAGCGTCCTGGGTGACTTTGGGCCAGTCACCATCTCTCAGCCTCACCTATCTCACAGGGTTGTCGTGAGGACAAAAGGAGGGAAGGAACTATGTACACCACCCTGAGCTCATGAAAATGTAAATAAATAAATGAATGAATGAATAAATGGTGATTGCCATACATTGCTAGTGAGCGGCATTTGACTTGGTGGTCACAACTACATGTCTGTCTTGTAGATTGTCTTGAGGGTGATGGTTGTGCACTCCAACAAGATCTCTAAAAGGGAGGCAGCCGCTTCTCATGACTGGAACTACAATTTGTGCAAGGACTGTACCATTTCTGGTGGCAGAAGGTGGGTCATATCCAAACTGGTCCTATTGACATGGCTTGTGCCCTCCCCTGCACAGAGAAACACCAACAGTCCTATGAGGAGATGGAAGAGAAGCCAGAGAAGCATACTTCCCCTTTACTTTTGTATTCTACTAATATGTAGGGAAAAAATATTATAAGCCCCTCCAGTTATTTACATATGGGGAGGATACGTAGTTGGAAATCTAGAGTTCTACCTGCTTGCTCTGTGTAATGGCATTGCGGTACAGGTTTGTTTGGTTATTTCAGTATCTATATATTGCCTTTCTCAGGACAGAAGAGTTCTGTTGAAACAGGCCACAGGCCCATCTAGTCCAGCTTCCTGAATCTCACAGTGGCCCACCAGATACCTCAGGGGGCATACAAGACAACAAGAGACCTGCATCTTGTTGCCACTCCTTTGTAAACTTTTAGATTTGAGTCACGTAACTCTAAACTCTAAATTTGAGTCTCTAAACTTTTTGGCCGGAGGGCCACATCAAATATCTGGCACGATGTTGAGGGCTGGGGAAAAAAATTAAATACAAAATTTAAATAAATACATTAGAGATGGAACTTAGATGAATGAATGAATGAATGAATGAATGAATGAATGAATGAATGAATGGGCTCAAATGTCCAGGATTTCTCCAAGCACCAACACAGCCCAAGAAATAAAGCACACTTAAATGGACCCCCATTCCCCCACCCCACAAGGCCAGATAGAGGCTCTCTGCGGGCTGCATCTGGCCCCCAGGCCGGGTTTGGAGAGCCCTGACATAGAATAAAGGCAGGTTGACCATAAACCCCTTTTCTCTAATGGGGTCTTTACAAGTGTTATTCTATGAGAGAAACGCATAGGATGTTCCATTTCTCCAGATGTTTCACTTCATGGTGCAATCATCCTGTCTTGCACAGCCCTTGCGCTTTCCAAGCTTCCACAGGCAGCTGCAATACACACCACACCACAGGCTGGTTCTCAGGATGTTATCTATTTCTTGCCAGTCCACATTCCTTCGTCTCCAGCCAGCTTCTGGTCTCCCATCCAAAACAAAGCCCAAGCTGATCCTTCTTAGAATTTTCAGGAAAAGCAATACCTCAGTCTCCAGATCGCCTCTGACATTCACACTTAACACATGTTGAGCTTCTACATGTTCAATAAACCTCTCCATAGCATCTGCTGAGGCAGCCTCCACTCTGGTTTCTCCTCTTGTTGGTGTTGCCCCTGCCTCCTGCACCCCCAATGGTCTTGTTTCTTCTTTGGTTCTTCTTTTGATAAATATGGTGACACCAATGACTAGTTCTTCCATCTCACTCTCATTACACTACTTGGGGAAAAAAATTAAAACTCTGAAATCTGAACATGACTACGGGCGCAATCCTAACCCCTTATGTCAGTGCTTTCCAGCACTGGCATAGCGGTGCCAATGGGACATGTGCTGCATCCTGTAGTTGGGTGTCACTCACGGAGGCCTCCTCAAAGAAAGGGAATGTTTGTTTCCTTACCTCAGAACTGCATTGCCCTTATGTCAGTGCTGGAAAGCACTGACATAAGGGGTCAGGATTGTGCCCTAAATGCTGCAACTGCCCCTATGCTAAGGTAATTTAAGGTTGCAATCCTAACCCCTTATGTCAGTGCTTTCCAGTACTGGCATAGCAGTGCCAATGAGACATGTGCTGCAACCTGCAGTTGGGTGTCACTCACAGAGGCCTCCTCAAACTTAGGGGATGTTTGTTCCCTTACTTCAGAGCTGCATTGCCCTTATGGCAGTGCTGGATAGCACTGACATAAGGGGTTAGGATTGCGCCCTAGGACAGTCAGAGTGACCGCTTGATGCTTCAACTGTTTCCCTGAAAATAGATACACAGTGCTGAGTTCTCAAGGCCTTGTACGCTGAGGAGAGTTTTTTTTTTATTGAAGGCAAAAATTTATGGGAACACTCTCATGATTCTCCCGAGCCCTGCAAGACTTTATTAGGAAGAAAAAAAAATTACTGAAGGGTTTATAACTCTGCAGATATTCCCATGAAATCCACCTCCTTGCAAATGGGATTCAGCCTTGATTCAGTTTATGCCCATGTAACATGTGTCATGCATTTAACTTGGTATCTCAGGGCAGGCTTGTGTCACAATGCATGAGCATTGGCGCAACCTCTCTGCGGAAAAGGTAGCAAGCTCCTGTTCACATTTCCTCAGCGGTTTCTTTCAGCTGGTTTGCTTCAGGCACCAGAATTGTCAACAACTGCGATTAGATAACAAGGTACATGTGGATTGTTCCATCAACATTGTTTCAAAACTCTTCTGAAGGAAAAAGGCTTTCCTCCTTTGGCACCACACTGAGTCTTTGCCTGCGTGCTGCATTACCTCAGGTGTAGTAAAACCCATCGTATGTTGCAAATGGGCATTTTGCCACCTGAACAGATGGGAATGTTTAAGGAAGGCAATTGGCAGGTTTGCGTCTCAGGTGCGCAGATTCAGGCGAGTATTTTCAACCTTCTGGGCAGATGACTTCGTGGGAGCAGAGCCTTCAGATTCACAGAAACACAAAATTCTGAGATAGGATGTGATGAATGGAACATGTGGCAATTAAGCCAATTGTTTGTGCACCCCCCCCAAGGAACACTTGAGACAACGGACTTGGGAGAAAGAACCACTTTATTAGTAGTTAGACAGTACAGAAGGAGAGGCTGAGACCTGCAGTTGCTGTGGCAGTTATTATTATTAACAGTATTTATATATCGCTTTTCAACTAAAGTTCAAAGTGGTTTACAGAGAAAAATCAAATCACTAAATGGCTCCCTGTCCCAAAAGGGCTCACAATCTAAAAAGATGCAAATGAATACCAGCAGACAGCCACTAGAACAGACAGTGCTGGGGTGAGGTGGGCCAGTTACTCTCCCCCTGCTAAAAAAAGGAGCACCCACTTGAAAAAGTGCCTCTTACCCAATTAGCAGGGGTTTGCACCTGTGAAGCACCTGTGGTGCGGAGGCTGGACCATCAGAAGGCACCAGAATAGCACCTGTCCCCCGGGCTGGGCATGCACTCGACTCCAAGCCAAGCCCCTTTTTCAGGCGGCGCCGCTTATCCAGGTCTACCCTGTTAAGAGGGAAGCAGCTGGACCGTGGGCAGTGCCACCTTGAGCCGCTGAGCCTCTGAGGTGACCCCGCAGTCCCAGCCAGGGCCCCGTCCATGCCCTCATGCCGTTGGGCCCCTGAGGACTGAAAGTGGGTTCTACCCTGCCTATGCTGCTGGAAGGTGCGCACCAAAGTCCATTTCACACCTTCTAACCCGCACCACCTGATGGCATAAAGTGACCGATGTTAGTCAGCGGAGGAAAACCCCCCAACCCGACAGTCTGGGGTAGGCAAAAAAAACTGCCCACCACCGGCCAATTCTGGCAGGCAGCAAAAAATTCCTACCCGGCCCCGAACAGCGACCAGTAGAACTCAGACTGTTCTAGGGGTGGGCGGGTGGGTGTCAGTGCTGTGCCCACGTGCAAAGGAGGAAGAAGGCTGGGCGCCAATGCCCTGAGACCATCCAGCTCTCAGCCCTCCTCCAACCCCCCCACAGGGGAGGAGACTCTCGTGTTCCAGGCTGGGCCAAACAAACCCCGATCTCGCTGCTTACATTGCGAGATCAGCATTCTGGTTTTGAAAGAAATTGCTATTGTTTGACAATTACAACCTGTCCTATTGCCCTTTTCCTGCTCTCCTCTCCATATTTCCCAAATAGAGGTAAAAATCAATTGTTAGTAATAGAGTGTAATCCATGAGCAAACCATCATGCCTTCATCAATTCTTTTTATGGTTTGGTAGCCCAAGACAGCGATTCTCAACATGTGTGCTAGAGAACATGAGTGTGGTGTGCAAGATTGAGTGCGACATGAAAAATTAAACCACCACATTGAACGTATCCACCACTCTATATCTGAAAGAGCAGGGAGACACAGGGCGCAATTCTAGCCAACTTTCCGGCACTGCCATAGCTGTGCTGGTATGGTATGCACTGCATACTGCAGTGGGGATGCAATCAAGGGGACCTCCTTAAGGTAAGGAAATGTTTGTTATCCTACCTTGGGCTGCATTGTGGCTAGGTCAGTGCTGGAAAGTTGGTTAGGATTGTGCCCACAGTTACAAATGGATCTGCTTTCTCTTGGCTTAAACATGGTCAGTGTCAAAAAATGCCAAGAGTTGGAGTCGGAGTGCACCAGGATTCCATTAGGCAGTTCGTGACAGATGCTGACAATGGCTTAGAAAGGGCAGCTCCATCCTGTGCGCTGCCTAACAGGGTAAAGAGAAATACGGAACCCCTGAAGGAAGGCAGGTATCCCTGCGGGGCAAAAAGCCATTTGGAGTGGGGATTAAGCGCAGTGGTGTAGCCAGAGGGGGTGCAAAGCACTAAGTCTTGTAGGGCGCCTCACTGTGGTGTGCAAGCGCCCCCTCCCTTTGGAGCCATTCCGGGCGGAGGGTGCAAACTGGAGGTGTATGCCGCCCGGAATGGCTCTGAAGGGAGGGGACGCTTGCACACCATGATGAGGTGCTCTGCAAAACTAGTACCTCTGACCACTGTAGACTCCTGAATCAACAGGACAATAGAAAGTGCAACCCTTTTGCAGATCTACACTCTCTCTCTCTCTCTCTCACACACACACACACACACACACACACAGAAGGATTCCTCCAGGCAAGGGAACATTTGTTCCTTAACCTGGGGGTAAGTCTTTCCTGCCCTGCTGGGTCTGCTTAGTTCTACACTAGCTGCGTTGCTGGTGCAAGTCCAAGTGAACCTGGGAAGGCAGACTGAGGCCAGTAAGGGGGATAGATATCAGTGGCACCACACCTGCCAATGCCACCCTCTTCCCAGCGTCAATCTGCTTCCCTTTCCACCCCGTCCACCTCCCCTCACCATTTCGCCCACTCCCACCACCATCAGACTTACGGGGAGTTCTCATACCATCTCAGGGGACCTGATTTTAAACTCGGTGGCTACAACATCACGTAATGGTGAGAGGCTTCAATCAGCCTGTATTCAATCAGCCTGTATTTTACTGGGCGCACGAGTAGAAATTCTGTCTTGTCAGATCCTAAAGGCCAGGAATTTCCAGTTCCTCCTTAGCTCCTAGGTTTTGCTCTGGCTCGTTTTACCTTACCCCAGCCTGAGACCCATATTTTTGCAGCCCCAAGTCTAGAGGTGTCCAGGCTGCCTAACAGCTCAATCCTGAGCTGCGCTGGTGCAGCAGGGCTGCATGGTTTCTGCTGTAACCAGCACAGCTTTGGAGAAGGCTGGAGTTCTCCTTGGGGTAAGGGGATTTTTTTCCCCTTATGCAGAATAATGCCCCAGCCTACCCTTTGTGGCTACTCAGATCTACATCTCCTAAACAGCAGGAGCAAGAGGGCCGTAGTGATGCTGGGAGGCCCCAGTTATGGAGGACAAGCTTTGCATGCCCTGTTTCTTCTCCTGTGGAGCAGGGACCTGCAGTGTGGGGATGTCAGGTGAGGCAGAACTGCCCTGTTGTCCTTGGAAGAGCCCCGCCGCTGCTTTTCCCAAGGAGGCTTTCCTTACTCCTGAGGAGGTTCACCTCACACCCACTTTGGGTGTAAGGCGAGCCTCCTCAGGTGTAAGTGGGTGGGGTGGCTGCAGTGCTTTCCCACAGACTACAATGGGGTGGTTCTGCCTTCCCTGACACCCCCGCACCGCACGTCCCTGCTGTGTAGACTGGGAACCTCCACAGGAGAACAGGGCGCGTGAAGCGGCCACAGTGAGCACCCCTCCTCTGCGGAGAACCCAGAAGTGATGTCATAATGTCACTGCTCAACCAAAAAGCCCTTTCTGCAATGGCCATAACCGCAATCTCATGCGCACAGGAGCAATGGTGGGAATTCAGTGGGGTCTTTAAATTTTAAAAAATGCAGCTTCCCATGCAACAGTTGGTTGGGGAAGGCAGTAAAGACCAAGCAGGCAAAGCTGACTTCAGGGCAAGGCGGGACGAAGGAAGTGAAATGCATTGAAATGAAGTTACAATTTCCTCATGGACGGCAGCGTTTAATGTTTACCACAGAGGTGTCCAACTAGCAGGTCCACAAATTTAATCAACCCCCTGAATCTACTCTTTCCGCCCCCTGGTGACCCTGTCAAATTTTAATCATTTCAACATACAATTAATAGAGTTCTTGGTAGAACCCTAAAGAGGCACCTGAGGGGGACATGACTGAGACATACAAAATTATGTAGGGGATGGATAGAGGGGACAGACGCTCTTTTCCCTCTCACACAACACCAGAACCAGGGGACAGTTTGTTTGTTCCATGGTGTTTATGGAACGATGAGAGAAAATATTTTATTTCTGCTTATGCAGAGCGCGATGTATGGATTTGTGCGGGCTTCAAGGGGTATAAGGTTCCTAACATTCTAGCTGCTTCTCCGTAACCACCTGCCTTGCGTCCACCCCAAGTTGCAGAAAGGTGACACAGAAATGGAGCACAACCCATTGTCAGGATAACTTATCCTCCACAATGCCAGCCCCCCCTCGCAGGGGTGATCGCTTCAGTGGTTGTTGGGGCTGCAAAATGCTACACTGAATGCTTTAAGCAGCAGCATCTGGAAAACATTCCCGCAATTGGAATTGAGACACTTGAAAACACTGAGCTGCGCTCTCCTTGGATTGCTGCCAGGTTTCTCTGGCATAAATCTGGGCACATGTCTCCAGGGCAGAAGGTTTGCCAGAGAAAGGGATTGCAGATTTGCGCTCTCTCTGTCTCTCTCTCTCTGCTAAAGGAAAATCTCGAGGGAGACCAGCAGAATTTTTAAAAAAATCAGTAGGAGGGGGAGCACAGAATGCATGCAAAGGATATGCTAACTCAGCCATTGCTATCAGCAGAGCTTTCATGCAACAGCTGTTGCAATACGACTCTGTGGTCCCTCTTCGGACAACCTTAAAGGATCGGGTGACCCGGAAGCAGGGCAAACTGTGCATCAGGGCACTAATGGAGTGGACTGTGATTCAAGTATTTGCTTGATCAAAACTCAAAAGAACTCTGGGATGTTGTCAGTGACTTCACAGACCTTAATTCTTTGGGTTAGGAAGACAGCATTATGTGTTTTGAGTGGAGCGGCACATGTGAATAATCAAATAGTAAGGCATGTTTTCTTGATCAGCTTTCACAGTCTGTGTGTGTCTTGCTCATTCATGTTCATGTGAGCACAGCCTTCCTAGTTCAACTCTAGGTGTTACTTAGGTGAGTTTCCTGATTTAGGGCCCAGTCCTATCCAACTTTCCAGCGCCGGTGTAGCCATAATGCAACCCCAAGGTAAGGGAGAAAATGTTCCCATACTTTGAGGAGGCCTCTGTGACCTCCTTCCTGCCAGAGGGTGCAATGCAAGCCCCATTGTCACAGCTGCACTGGCACTGGAAAATTTGATAGGATCGGGCCTTTATTCCTCTAATGCCAAAGGCAGTTTGCTATCAAATGCTCTGGACTATCCCTTCTGAAGATAATGTGACCAGTGGCATACCTAGAGGGGATGCAATGCACTAAGTTTTGCAGGGAGCCTGAGCAGAGCATGCAAGTGGCTCCTCCACCTCCCAGAATGGCTCTGAAGGGGAGGGACTGTTTGCATGCTGCAGTGAGGCTCCCCGCAAAACCTAGTGCTTTGCATCCTCTCTAGCTATACCACTGGATGTGACAGTTCTTACTGGCCATATTTATGTGCCACTCAGGGGCACGGCTAGGGCATTTGACACCTGGAGCGGTTGTCATCCCGTCTCTACAGGACAAAAATTTTTAAACCCCCTCCTGTATATGAGACGCCTGTCCTGCCCAGTTCTCTGAGGAGCTGTGCAGCCCTCTTCACTTCTCTTCACCCCCCACCCTGTTTTCTCGTTCTTTGTCCCTTTGTCTTTGTGTGGCTGTATCTGCCAGTGTCAAGATTCCCACCCAGAAGTGACATGGGTGGCAGCTTGGCAGACTCTAACTGCAGCAAGGGGGTGGAGAGCGGCTGCACAAAGGGGAAAGGCAGGGTGCTGAACCACATGGTCTGGATGCACTATTTTCCTCCAATCAGTGCAAAGAAAGGGGGCATGAACTTATGTCTTGTGCGCCAGTGGGTTGAAGGAGTACATTTCTTCCTCTTTGTCCCTGCCTCCTTGATCAGTGTCCTGTGCAAGCAGGCACGATGGTATATTGAGGGTAGCACTGCGAAACAAAAGTGAGAGACATTAGCACCCCTTATGGCTGGCACCCATGGCAGACTGCCACCGTTCCCCATTGATATGCTTCTGGTCCCATATGCTACCCAAGGCACCATATGTGATCATCTTATTTTAGTCTTGCAAAAACTCTGTGAAGTACAATAGGCTGTGAGACAACAAATTTCCCAAGACCGTCTAAGGAGCTTCGGATGAATGGCAGACGGATATTTTCAAGTATTGTGGAGGAGGACTGAAAGCATCTTCACAACCTTGACAACGCATACGCACTTCAAAGTCCTGGAGCAACTTCTGGTTCTGCAAATTTCAGTATTTTGCAGAAAAGCCAGCAGAGTTGGGCCCCACCTACTTTCCCCAATCCCTGGACCAGTTTTCCAACTTTTAAAAAATGTTAATGATCTTTTTTTCTTTTTCTAAGTGAAGGAGAACAAATGTCTATGTGCACAGTCCTGTCCGGCCCGTATCAGTGGGCTTGGTTTCCACAGTTGCGGGTATCCGTGGTTTACAAATTCCCCCTGTAGTGCTCATCTCATTTATTTTTGTTTTCTTTCCCCATGTGCAGCCCTCCAAACTGCTGCTTCTTCATGCCTGCCGGTTAGCACTAACAAGCAGGTGTGAACAGGAAGCAGTTTGGAGGGTTTGCATGGTGCGGTTTTTTTAAACCCTTCCATGTTGAGCTGCACCTGCCAGTATTCCCTCTTCTACACAATGGTTAAAGGTACAGGCACTCTGTCCTCCACTGTATCTGTTTACCCTGTTTGCACGGAGCAATGGTAAGTATAGGGTCCGCTGTTTTCTGCAGTTTCAGGTATCTACAGTAGCAGCAGGGATGTATTCACTTCGGATATGGGGAGTATGCGGATATGACGACTGTATATAAGAACATAAGAACAGCCCCACTGGATCAGGCCATAGGCCCATCTAGTCCAGCTTCCTGTATCTCACAGCCAAAAATTTTTAATAAGGCAGGTAGCCACCTGAAGAAGGACCAATCCAGAGATCTATAAGTGAACATGGAAGTGTGTAAGCCAGGAAGTGAAATCAGGTTCACATCATAGGTGAAGAGTCTACTGTGACTGGTTGCCTGTTAAGAATGCGTGTTCTTATGCTCACATTCATTATGTGAATATGTGTTCACCCTTCATGTTTTAGCATTTTAACCTTTGTTTTAACAAAAAGGTTGCAGGTGTATAAACCCATTACTGGTCCACATGCAAAAAAAAAATAAATCTAATTTTAGTTTTGCTTCTTATCAGGTTATTCACAAATCAGTGAAAATTTTAATTTTCTTTCTTAATTGGTGTGCTTGTCGTGCCAGGGAAAACTCACATGGATCCTTTCTCCTTTGTATAAATCAGAAACAAAGTATTAAACTTACTAAATACGTGCAGTGTAAAAGTAGCGAGTCATGTGGTTTTAATTAACTTTTAACTAATTCCCTTTATCTTGTCATAGTAATTACAGCTATCCAAGTTGTGTCACATTAAATATGGGGAAACAGCATGTTGGCATCACTGGCCGAGAGAGGCAATCTTTATGACCTGTCTTGCTAAATTAAACCAGAAAGACTGATCAACGATGCATTTTGCCACTTTCTTGGATAAATTATGTTAAAGGTGAACGAAAGTGCTAATGGGCCAACACATCACAGCTACAAACAAATTCATCAGGGAACGTGGCAGGCCTTTTGAAAATGTTTGCCGCAGGCATTGATAATAGCAAATGAAGTGACATGCAGGGCCAAACAGGAAGTTAAAAGCAGCGACTATGCGTGCATAAATCTGGCACAGTGATTTATGCCCTAATCCTATGCTCTGCCACTGTTGCCCATGCAGCTGTGCCTTAGAGGTGCATACTTCACTGAGTAGTGGAGGGACAATCAGAGGGCTTCTTTTGTTCCCTTACCTCTGGCGAGTCCTATGGGCATCATTGGACCTACACTAGCTCTATAGATCAGGGGTGTCCAAATATTTTGGCAGGAGGGCCACATCATCTCTCTGACACTGTGTCAGGGGCCGGGGAAAAAAAGAAATAATTTACATTTAAAATTTGAATAAATTTACATAAATGAATTTATTTGAGATGGAGCTTATATGAATGAATGACGGTCTTGCAGTAGCTCAAGGTCTATAAAAGGCCTTGCACAAAGCAAGGCCAGCCTTTCCTTCACTGCCACAGCTGCATCACAGACATGAGACAGCAAGTAGTAGAGGGAGCCCTCATCCCACAGCTCAGGTGAGAGGTTGAACATTTGTCCTCATGCTGAGAGCAGTTGCGTTGGCCCAGCATGGGCTCCAGCAAGTCTCTGGAGGGCCAGAGGCTCACTGAAGACTGGGGGCTCCCCGAGGGCCTGATTGGGAGCCACCGAGGGCCGCAAGTGGCCCCTGGGCCAGGGTTTGGGCACCCCTGCTATAGACGGAGCAACACCACCAAGTTAATCAGCCTTGAAATTCTCCCTGCCCTCCCCATCCTTACCCATGGCATGCCTCCCCTGGCTAGGGCTGACCTTAGGAGCTGTGGGGCCCAAATGGAAACATTTTTGATTCATAGCCAAAGTCTGTAGAATCTTAGAGATAGAAATAAAATGTATTATACACTTGATATCTCCATGGTAGAAAGTGCATGTGAGTTGATGGACCAAATGGATTTAAGCACTTTTTAATATAAAATCACATGCATGCAAGCCCACAAGTAAACAAACAAAATGTATAGATTACCTTTGCAAAGTAAATAGTTACAAAACCACTTGGTTTCAGTGACTGTGAAATGATTGCGTAAAAATAGTAATTTTATTTGTTATTTTTACCCTAGCACTGAGTCCCCTTAGGCACAGAGTCTAACTGAGATCAATTGTTATAATTGGCTTAAAGCCAGCCTTGCACCTGGCATCTTATTGGGGATAGTGGAGCGCCATCAAGCTGCCTCCATGCACACCTCACTGCTCATCATTTGTGCACCACAGGACTGGGCTATAAGTTCTGGTAATTGTCCTCACCTTATACCAGTGTTTCTCAAACAGTGGGTCGTGAGCCAATTTCAGGTGGGTCCCCATTCATTTCAATGTACAAGAATTGATGCTACCATGGTATGTGACTGCATTTGAGGAAATGTTATAGCTCTGTACTTTTAACAGGCTACTGTGTGTATGCTTTTAACAATGATAGTCAATGGGACTTATTCCTGGGTAAGTGTGGGTAGAATTGCAGCCTAGGATTGTCAAAAATGTTCCTGCTTGATGATGTCACTTCTGGTCATGACATCACTTCCAGTGGGTCCCGACAGATTCTTATTCTAAAAAATGGGTCCCGGTGCTAAATGTGAGAACCACTGGCTTACACCATAAGGGCCATGAGTTCAAAACCAACCTTTCCCCATTCTTAGAGCCAAGTTCAATCTCTTGCATCTCCAGGGCTGGGAAAGTGTTCTGGCTAAGACCCAGGACAGCTGCTGTTAGTTGAGGTATGGGGTGACAGACCAATGATCCATCTTCATATAGGACACTTTTATATGCATGCAAATTTTGTGCAGTTTTTGCTGGAGAATATTTTGATTTTATGCTTATAGTCGATTCCTATCACACCACAGTTAACTGGTACTGATTCTCCTCAGAGTTATATAAAACCTCACAACTGGTTCAGATTCAAAAGGGTTTGGTGACATGACAATTTGGCTCAACAAGTTAAGTAATTATAAGTATGACCTTCTGTTTGTTGGCATTCTGACAGAAGCTGGTGCTGAAAAAGGGTGTGCAGATTTATTTTCTATGGCTGAAATATGAATATCAAGGTGACTGCTTACTATCCCATTTTTACTGTGGGAAGCTCAATGTGGTTTACAGGGGCCTAGAGCAGACAGCCACCCATCTGAATGAAGCCTGTTTAAGAGTACCATACACTCTCAGATCATTCTTCTGTTTGCAATGCAATGGCTACTGTACAAGAGATCCAACTGTTTGGAGCTTAAGGACCCAATCCTATCCAACTTTTCAGGGCCAATGCAGCCTCAATGCAGCCCTGGGGTAAGGGAACAAATGTTTCCTTTCCTTGAGGAGGTCTCCATGATTGCCTCCTCCACCGCCACAGGTAGTGCCTACCCTGTTGCCACGATTGCTCTAGATTGCAACAGGGTTTGCATCAGCTCTAGAAATTTGGATAGGATTGGGCCTTACAGTGGTGTCACTAGAGTTTGCTTCACCCCCATGATGGACCTCCTCCCATGCAGTAGAAGGGGCAATGCTCTGAGAGGTGGGTGTGGCACTGCACCCAATGATTTTTTGGCTATAACCTTTGGTAGAAGAGAGGTTTTTCAACACAGTTTCTTTCATTGCATACTGCATGAAATTACACATAAAATGATCTATAATGATAGTATTATTTAAAATACCAAGATTTAAACAATTTTGGCCAGTAGTAGTGTCACCATCCCCCCTGTGCACTTCATCCTGTGTGGCCCGCATCCTTCTAGCAACGCCACTGGGGCCTTAAGATGTGGACAGAATTCCACCCTGAAAGAATTAACAGTGGTCTGCAGACTTTCTACCATCAATGAACCCTTTGTTCACCTGTGGGAAATCTCTGACCATCTGACACAGAACCTCAATGCATTGCAGAGCAATATGGGGCATGATTAGGTACACATGCAGTTCATTTGGGACACTGGCTCAGATTGCTGGACTTCTTGAATTGAGACCCTGTCTTGCAATCCTGCCAACTACACCAATTTGTCCCGTCCAAAATACTCCTAATGCCCATTTTTTGCTAATTAACACCCCCTCTTATCTCTAGAAACAACAGCTGTGGTGTGCAAAGAAATGAACAAACTCCTTATCAGTCTGAGCAATTAACAAACACAGACACTCCCTGCAATTCCTCTTGTCCAGAGGCTTTCCCCTCACCAAAACTCCACTTAACTTAGTGGGTAAAGGTCTGAAGCCTCCAATCCAAGTCCAAACCAGCTCAATCTCCCAAAGCACAGTCCAGTCTTCCCAGTCCAGTCTTTTGCAGCAGAGTCCCTCTTCTGTGTCCTCTCCAGCAGAGTGTCTCCTCCAGCAGGGTCCTGGCAGTTCCCTCCTCTGTGGGTGTCCTCCAGCAGAGTCCTGGCAGTTTCCTTCTCCCAGTGTGAGTGTGGGTCCATCTGTGTCTGTTAGGTCTGGCCGTGACCAGTAGATCTGGGTCCTTGCTCCTTCTGAAGCTGTCTTTTATTCTTGTATGTCCTGTTATCCAAGATGTAGCTCAGCTGTGAGCTGCCTCATTAGCACATGTCCATGCAAAGTCCCATCAAGGTCAAATGAAGCTCAGGTGCCAATCGGCCTTGGTTGATTACAACTGTGGACCAGCCCTGCCCTTCCCAGAGCTGTCAAACAGCTGTCAAAGCATGGGAATCGCTGTCAACACCACTTCATCCACCTGATGATCTTCTGATCTTCCATTACAGACCCTTAAAGATCCCCCACTACTTTCTTACCACTTGCCTTGCATAGAATGATCACAGTCTTTGGGAAGCTTGTCCATCATTTCTGATCTTCTTGTTGGCAAAGCTAAACTCCATCAGAACCAGTTGCATCACAAGGGGGATGTGAGGAGGGTGGATTACACTGGGTGGCACTTGGGGGGGGTGATGCTACTAGTGGCCAAAATTTTGGAAACCATTTGGAAAAATTATATTTTTTTGAATAATACCATCATGTTATATATCATTGGAAAGTTAATTTCATACTGAATGTAATGAGACAGACCATGATGAAGTGACTGTATCCTATCGAATGTTATGGCCAATTAACCAGAAAAGGAAAACGCAACTGCCTTATGTAACAAAAAGTGGGTTTTCTGAATTCAAAACTGGCCTATGAGACTGATGGTTCAGAGAGCAAAAGAGGTGTTATTATGATGCATCAGGGAGCCAATACCATATTAGTATGAGTCAGCTCTCATTTCCATGCATCAGAGCTAATGAACTCCTATTCAGTTGTGTGAGTGTCATCAGGTTGGCCACTATTTTTTTTTTTGGTGATGCATTTGTTGGGTGACCTGTACTGTTATGGATTAAAATTTAAAAAATTAATAGCATGATTGGGGGTGACACCAGCCCTAGTGATTCCATTGCATTTAGGCTGCGTGTATGATATTGCAATTTATTCTGTACAGCAGGAGGTCCATTGTGGGCATGACATAGCAGGCTCTTGTACTGGGTGATGCGAACCCTAGTAACTGCCCAGAATCAAAATCTAAGCAAGAGAGTAAGCAATCTACTGATCTATGTAAGAAATTGACGGTAAGCAATCTACCGATCGATTCAAGCAAGAGCTAGTCAGATTGTGTTACTGGTTCATGCTCATTTAGAAAGATCATAACAGCAGTGCAATAGTGAAGAGTCCATTCCATTTTTTAAAGTGTAATATTTAGCCCTTGACCAGCTCAAATGGAGCTCCAGGGGAAAAAAAACTACCACCCTTGGAAGTCTTGCTTACTCAGCTCACTCCAGCATCTGTTCCAATCAGTAATTTGACGTTTAGCACCTGAGAATTTGCTCTCCTCTTCAACCAAGATTGCAAGCTCGACAGAATGTAGAAAGGCGTGAAGTTTCATAACTCTTTCTGCCTAATGGCATAGCCAGGGAAAATCTGGGTTATAGCTCCATCATTAGCCATAAAGGAAAATTAGTGCGAGTGCCTTGTGGATTTTATTTTGATGCTGTCCCGCAACTGAGAAAAAAAAAAAAATCTCACAGAGGTTTTAAAGCTGTAGTTGGGGCTATTTTTAAAGATTTTTAAAAAACCAAAACAAATAAGTATTCCCCCAAAAATGGCAATGCTGATGCTTCCTGGAAAATAACCGCTGTTCAAATATAGTCATCCGGTCTTCATCAGTTGTCGAATGTTTTGCAAACATTCCATGTTTGCAAGGGAATGTCTTCTGAAGGGGAGGCTTGACAAGTGTGCTGTGCACATAAAAAATCATGCTGGATTGGCAGTCATATCCCCTTGTAGACATGCTCTCTCCCTCATTTTACGAGGGACAACTCGTACATGAGTTGATAAAATTGTTTTCCCCATTTGTACAGACCTGCAAGTTATTCTCTTGTGCCTGTGCAGGTAACAGTAGGTTTGCTTCTCCATTACTCCCATTGACTTTTTCTTACATGTTAGCAGAAGCCAAAAGTGTGTGTGTGTGTGTGTGTGTGTGTGTGTGGGGAATATGGCTTTCTGGCTTGTTCACCTCTTCGAGGCATACACCTCTGTTTTGCTCTAGCGGCCCGGAATGGCTCTGAAGTAGAGGAGGAGGGGCTGCTTGCACGGCACAGTAAGACTCCCTGCAAAACTGAGTGCTTTGCACCCCCTCTAGCTATGCTACTGAATGAAGCAATGCTTTCCCTCATCTTGATCATACAACCAAATCTGATTTGAAATCACACAACGGCACATTCTTTGTTCATTGCTAGTACTCAAGCCAGCCTCTCTCTCTCTCTCTCTGACTTCCAAATCTGGATGGCAAACCACCTGACACAGATTAAATGGCAACAGCTGTTTCAGTGAGCTAGTTTTAGGGGACCTGTAACTAATGAAGAGTATTGATCTAGTGGCCAGCACTGATTCAAAAACAGGATTAGATAAAAACTTGTTGCCTCTACCTTTTAAAAAAATTAATGGACAAATGGCTTTTTGGAATTAACCTCATTCACCAAGTAAAACTCAGTAGTTCTTTCCAGCCCCCCCCCCCACTTTCTCCCTTTGCTTAGAAATCACCACTGTGCTCCACGTACATTGATCCCAGGGCTCCCTCTGATGCTACTGTTGTAAGAAGCGATTGCGGAAAAGAGTTACGGCTCCTTTCCCACCACAACAGCCAGGAGCTCTGGGTCACTCAAGAAGTCCACATTCCAATCCTACCCAGCTTTCCAGTGTTGATGCAACTGCAATGCAGCCACACACATATGTACTTTACTACATGCATGGTGTAGACGAATTTGCCTCTGTCCACTGTGAAGGGGAATGCAAGGCCACCAGAATGATCCCAATCTGATGAATGTGAAACTCAACAAATGCTCCAGTAGGTGCTCCCCTCCCCCCCATAGTATAAAGGACAAAAACATAGGCTTGAGTGGCTGGTAATGTGAAACTTTTTTTTAGAAGCTAAGTGGGTCCTAATAGAGTGTCATTTTAAAAACAGGGAGTCCCAGTGCAAAAAGGTTTGGGAACCCCACTGGCCTAGCACCTTTGCATATGTTGGCAAGAAGACTGATATAGTGTTCTACCAGGAGTATGTGCTCTATTACCTGATGTAGAATTAATTCATAGTGAGCTACTGTAGATTTTCTTTATCTGTTGATAAATGATATAAGCTTTTTCTTATATCTCCACCAGTAAGGGAGTTGGAGAACATGCCCTGGTCTACATGTGCTGCAGAATGAGGTGATACAGTCCTGAGGTGGTAGAATGGACTATCCCATTTCATGTGAGGGAGCCATATATTTTTAATATTTTTCGCAAGAATGCCACTCCATGGGTAGCATGCAGTCCTCTAGCACTAGTAGCTTATCGAGAGTATGGCAGCTAGGGGATGTCCTTTGGGCTTCACTTGAAGGGAGTCACCATGGAAGGAATTAGAAGGGTTGAGGACAGCCGGATCATGGGGCCACTGCTGCCTCCTCATGTTTCGGCCCTGCAGTCTGGCCATCGCCCCATTCCTTCTGCTCTGGAGGGTCTCGAGCTTCTGAAGAAGAAAGAATGGAGGTGGCTGGATCATGGCGCCACTGCTCCCAGTGCCTCCTTCTCAGAAGTGGAACCTGAAAATGACCGTACAACATCACATGACATCATGACATCATTGCCCCAGGTGCCATGGCCTCTAGTGATGGCTCTGTCTGGCACAGCATAGGTTCATTGTCATAAGCACTTTCTGTGAGGGAGCACTGCAGCTCAAACTGGTTGTTTCCCATCCTTTGTCAATAGAAAACTAGCATAGGAGGAGCAGATGGGGGTAGGATAGTAAGATGATCTCCCCAGCTGCAAAATGAGCATTACGGATCATGTCATACATTGAGGGCCAGGGTGTTCTAGTGGCTGAACAGGGAAGGCTCGAGTTTCCATTCCCACTCAGCTATGAAGCTTTTTTGGGTGTCCTTGAACTGCTCACTACCAGTGGCATCACTAGGATTCGCGTCATCCGGTGCGGGAGGCCTGCGCGTCACCCCATGCAGTGGGCGGGGCAACACCCCAGGTGGTGGGCGTGGTGATGTGCCATTGCCCCGCCCCCACTGGATTTTTGGCTGTACCTTTTGTTAGCACACAGATATATCAATGTGGTTTGTTTCATTGCATTCTGCATGAAATTACGTATTGATTGATATATAACACGATGGTATTAGTCCTCCAAATTCTGATTTTAGTGATTTTCAAAACAACAACAACAACAACAGTATTTATATACCACTTTTCAACAAAAAGTTCACAAAGCGGTTTACAGAGAAAATCAAATATCTAATTGCTCCCTGTCCCAAAAGGGCTCATAATCTAAAAAGATGCAACACCAGCAGACAGCCACCAGAAAAGACATTGCTGGGGTGAGGTGTCTACAAGGTGAACTTGTAGAGTCTCACACACACACGCATCCCTTGTCAACTTACTAACACCTTATTGCAGAAGTTCTCAAACTTTTAGCACTGGGACCCACTTTTTAGAATGATAGTCTGTCCAGGACCCATTGGAAGTGATGTCATGGCCAGAAGTGACATCATCAAGCAAATTAAAATAAATAATTATAAATAATTAAATTAAAATATAAGACATAATTAAATAAGGGAGAGCCTGTTCCACCAAGCGAATCTACTCTGAAGTAAGTCCCATAGTGGTCAATGGGGCTTACTCTCAGGAAAGTGTGGGTAGGATTGTAGCCTGTGAGCCCAGTCCTATGCATGCCTATTTTGAAGTAAGTCCCATAGTGGTCAATGGGGCTTACTTTCAGGAAAGTTTGGGTAGGATTGCAGCCTGTGAGCTCAAGCCTATGCATGTCTACTCAGAAGTAAGTCCCATCGTGGTCAATGGAGCTTACTCTGTAGTCTGCCTGCAATAACAACCCCCCAAAAAGAATCAGTGAGATTTCCAGCCCTCCCAGTGCCCAGTTTAAAGTTCTTCTGTTTCAGGCAAATCAAGACAAAGACCCTCCTGGCTTTGCAAGTGCAAAATAGAAAACTTTCCCCTTACCATTCAAGGCTCTTTTTTGTGCTTTTTAGTGGGGGGGGGGGGGGAGGCTGCCTTCTGGGACATATGTTGAGCTTCAGTTCCATCAGATCAGGACCATTCTGGTGTCCTCACATTCCCCTTTGCCTGGCCTGACCACCAGGCAAGGCTTGTCTGCCTACTCACAAGTAAACGCGATTGTGAGATTGCTTTGCTTTCCATGGGGCTGGGAGGGAGGGACCTCCTCCCTTTTGTGTTTTTGGAGGCTGCATTAATTGGATCAGGACCATTCTGATGTCCTTGGAGTCCTCTCAGCCTGCCCTGAGTCTTCTCAGTCCTTGCCTGGACTAAGGCAAGTTCGCCTACTTGTGAGTAAACGCGGCCACTTGGCTTCGTTTCGGGCTCAATAGACGCAGCTGGGAGGGAGGTAGGGACCTCCTTCTCGTGTTTTTTGGGGCTGCATTCAATGGATCGGGACCATTCTGGTGTTGTTGGATTCCTGTCAGCCTGCCCTTTCTGAAAGACTATGGCAAATATGCCTACTTGTGAGTAAACGCACAATACGGCTCACTTTCACTTTCCATAGGACTCCATGCATTTTTTCTTTCCTTTTCTTTGGCCGTAACATTTCTGCATCCAACGGTGTATGGCACGACAGGGTAGCTCTGAAAGCCGCGAAATTACGCGTCCTCCCCCGAGGGCGCGTCACCTGGTGCGGCCCGCACCCCCTGCACCCCCTAGCGATGCCAGTGCTCACTACCTCTGTGCCAACCATACAGCAGTGTGCAATGAAAAAAGGGAAAGAAATCCACAGATGCCATTCTGACCCATCTGTTGCAAATGTGATAGACTGGAAAATAATATTTTGACAATGATTATAATAGCTTTGAATTATGTAATGTTTGTTTTTGTTGCCGTTGGGAATAATTAGACGTGTTTTCAAGTCGATGCAAAGCTTCCTATTGTGAAACTCGCAATTTGGGGGAATTCCTTTCCAAGAGGCTTTATCTTTGCGATAAAAAAGATGGAGGGCTCTTTTTGCTGGTTATTGTATAGCCTGTGCATTTACTATGCCGAGCAACTTGTTATTGCAGGAAGGCAGGAAGACCTATCCAAGATTAATGGTGAAATCTGTGTGTTTCATTTTCAGTTGCATTGCAGCCAATGTGGGTTGAAATGCTGTACAAGAATTGTAAGCGATATGGAAAATTTCTGTCTGGACATTGTCTACAGCCCTAGTTAGTAGTGGGGTGATCACGTGTGGTGCACCAACCATGCAAAAAATCCCCAAACATCCAGGGTCCAATCCCTATCCCATTTTCAGCACTAATGCAGCATTGAGTTAAGGGAACAAATATTCCCTTACCTTGTGGAGGCCTCCATGACCACCTTCCCCCACTGCAGTGTACTCCACACACCCCACTGGCATGACTGCATTGGCTCTGGAAAACTGGATAGAACTGGAGGACAGGGCCAGACTTATGAGTAGTGGGGCCCAATTGGAAACATTTTTGCAGGGGCCCAGGTTCACAAAAATTTCAAAATACAAATGGAATAAACAAAAACAGCTGATTTTTTAAGAATTCAGAAGAAAATTAAAATTGTTGCTGTTCTCTAGAAAACCTGCAATGTGGTGTTGTGTGTATTTGACAACACTACTAGTTGAGAGCAATTGGTTCAATTGGCTTAAAGCTGACCTTGCCCAAGGATATTGCCTTGCAGTCAATTTTAACCAATATTAATTTGCAACAATATACAATATGATGAATCAAATGAATGGTCAAAAGACTGGAGCATAAGATTGAGTAACTGTGCATCTTAAACTGTTTTGTGAATCAGCGAGGAATTTGTTTATATGCTACAGTTGTTGCATTATTTTACTTATTTTCATATCACCAAGGAGTTCAGGGCGGTGTACATGGTTCCTACTCACCTTTTGTCCTTCTAACAACCCTGTGATGTAGGTGAGGCTAAGAGTGAATGACTGGGCCAAGGTTACCCAGGAAGCTTCATGGCCAAGGAGAGATTTGAACCTGGATCTTCTAGCTCTAAGTCCCACTCTTTAACCGCTACACCATCCTGGTGCTCATTAAAAGTATCCATATATAAGTACCAGTCTGACTGCTCTGAAGGCTCCCCTGGAGGTGGGGATAGTACGCTAGAAGGGAGGGGGCAGCTACTGTGCTCCATCTGTGTTTATCTCCCCTCCAGCTTACTATGTAGGTCTCCAAAAGAATCTTCCGAATTACCCAAATTCAGACAACTACACCGCTTTTGAACAGGATGTCTTGCGGCATCAACATTTGTGGTCCAGGGCCACTTGCCAGATGCATGAAGTGGCAACCTAAAAATGTGTGTGTGTGTGTGTGTGTGTGTGTGTGTGTGTGTGTGTTTATACTCCAGAGAGACGATGTCTTTTTCATACAGGGCGAGATCGAAAGGTCAGCAATGCAAGAAATTGTGGTAGGTGTGTCACACGTGTATGCAGAGCACAAATTAATACAGAATCCAATCAAATGCATAAGATACCATCAGCACGGGTGTGACCCACTCCTGACTGGAGGTCACTGCATTAATAATAACTCATAAAGATTATAGTAATTTCACGGTATGGGTACACAGCAAGAAGTCACCATCAATTATCCAATCGTGGAATAAATAACTTTTCCAGTTATGGAAAAGGCTTCAGGAGTCAACCTTGAGGCAAGATCCGGAGCCGGAGTCCCTGAGGCAGTTCATGGCTGAACACAGTCACGTTCTGGCAACTCCTGCGACGCCGCTGGAACCAACCGTATTGGCCTCTGCCTTTCCGTTGGGACCATTTCAGTGATGTGGAGAGGGGGGATTTGCTGCATGGGAAACAGTCTATCCTCCATATCTACTTTTACCCAGGCTTCGCACACTGGAGAGGACACTCTGTTCCAGAACCACCATTCAGAGCACGATACCATAGTCTTCCGAGATTGAAGGATGCCAGTGTGTGTGTGTGTGGAATAAATATCACCTTCTAACCAGGACGGTAAATAAGAACATGAGCTTTAAAATCAAGCTGAATGAGATCATTCCGTATCCAGCTAGGGCGCGTGCCACAGAAGCAGAGTCTCCAGGGCTGGGCCTGCTATAGTGAGATGAAGTGACCTGCCTCAGGTGGCAAATTCCCCACTTTCTTTCTTGCTCACTTGCCCACTTGTTTGCTGCTCACTCCTAGTCCTATGGCCCACACAACACCAAGATCGTTCTGGCCAAACCCTTGGCTAGAGTGGCCTTCTTTCCTCCGTGTTCTCTTCCTCCTCTGCTTAACATGTGAGGAAACATGATTGTCTATTGGCAATGCCACTGGCCCAGGATAACGGATAATGGGATGGTGGACAAACACGAACAGCAGGGTGATGGGATTTGGTGCTTGTTTCACAAACCAAAATCTCTCTGGCCTCCACTGAGAGCCTGATATGTGTTTGCATGGCTAGATAAAGAACCAAAGCACATGCAAAAGTCCCCAAAGAGCATCTGCAATAGCCTCAATCAGCGGTTCTCAAACAGACTGGCATTGCTATGTTGGGTCTGTGACCATAAATAAACAGTGATAATGACTGGCATTGCAACCCCCTTCTTCCACATCTTGGATCTCATGAGAATAGCATGAGATCTCACATGATCTTGCAGGATACAAGATGGTGGCACACACAAAGAGGATGCTAGAGATGTCCCAAAATGCTCCTGTGAGTACGCCATGGCTCATTTTGGAGTTGTGCCTCAGAGTTTGGGAACCACTGGTCAGTAATCTGTTCAGGAGGCAGATTCATGTTGCACCTTCTGTTGAGTAGATCAGGGGTGCCCAAACCCCAGCCCTGCGGCCACTTGTGGCCCTTGAGGCCTCTCAGTACGGCCCTCAGGGAGCCCCCAGTCTCCAGTGAGCCTCTGGCCCTCCAGAGATTTGCTGGAGCCTGCACTGGCCTGATGCATCTGCTCTCAGTGTGAGGGTGACTGTTTGACCTCTCGCATGAGCTGTGGGATGAGGGCTTCCTCCATAAGAACATAAGAACAGCCCCACTGGATCAGGCCATAGGCCCATCTAGTCCAGCTTCCTGTATCTCACAGCGGCCCACCAAATGCCCCAGGGAGCACACCAGATAACAAGAGACCTCATCCTGGTGCCCTCCCCTGTATCTGGCATTCTGACATAACCCATTTCTAAAATCAGGAGGTTGCGCATACACATCATGGCTTGTAACCCATAATGGATTTTTCCTCCAGAAACTTGTCCAATCCCTTTTTAAAGGCGTCTAGGCTAGACGCCAGCACCACATCCTATGGCAAGGAGTTCCACAGACCGACCACACGCTGAGTAAAGAAATATTTTCTTCTGTCTGTCCTAACCCGCCCAACACTCAATTTTAGTGGATGTCCCCTGGTTCTGGTATTATGTGAGAGTGTAAAGAGCATCTCCCTATCCACTCTGTCCATCCCCTGCATAATTTTGTATGTCTCAATCATGTCCCCCCTCAAGCGTCTCTTTTCTAGGCTGAAGAGGCCCAAACGCCGTAGCCTTTCCTCATAAGGAAGGTGCCCCAGCCCCGTAATCATCTTAGTCGCTCTCTTTTGCACCTTTTCCATTTCCACTATGTCTTTTCTGAGATGCGGCGACCAGAACTGGACACAATACTCCAGGTGTGGCCTTACCATAGATTTGTACAACGGCATTATAATACTAGCCGTTTTGTTCTCAATACCCTTCCTAATGATCCCAAGCATAGAATTGGCCTTCTTCACTGCCGCCGCACATTGGGTCGACACTTTCATCGACCTGTCCACCACCACCCCAAGATTTCTCTCCTGATCTGTCACAGACAGCTCAGAACCCATCAGCCTATATCTAAAGTTTTGATTTTTTGCCCCAATGTGCATGACTTTACACTTACTGACATTGAAGCGCATCTGCCATTTTGCTGCCCATTCTGCCAGTCTGGAGAGATCCTTCTGGAGCTCCTCACAATCACTTCTGGTCTTTACCACTCGGAAAAGTTTGGTGTCGTCTCCAAACTTAGCCACTTCACTGCTCAACCCTGTCTCCAGGTCATTTATGAAGAGGTTGAAAAGCACCGGTCCCAGGACAGATCCTTGGGGCACACCGCTTTTCACCTCTCTCCATTGTGAAAATTGCCCATTGACACACACTCTCTGCTTCCTGGCCTCCAACCAGTTCTCAATCCATGAGAGGACCTGTCCTCTAATTCCCTGACTGTAGAGTTTTTTCAGTAGCCTTTGGTGAGGGACTGTGTCAAACACCTTCTGAAAGTCCAGATATATAATGTCCACGGGTTCTCCCGCATCCACATGCATGTTGACCTTTTCAAAGAATTCTATAAGGTTCGTGAGGCAAGACTTACCCTTACAGAAGCCATGCTGACTCTCCCTCAGCAAGGCCTGTTCGTCTATGTGTTTTGAGATCCTATCTTTGATGAGGCATTCCACCATCTTACCCGGTATGGATGTTAGGCTGACCGGCCTATAGTTTCCCGGGTCCCCCCTCTTTCCCTTTTTAAAAATAGGCGTGACATTTGCTATCCTCCAATCTTCTGGCACCATGGCCGTTTTGAGGGACAAGTTGCATACCTTAGTCAAGAGATCTGCAACTTCATTCTTCAATTCCTTAATAACCCTTGGGTGGATGCCATCAGGGCCCGGTGACTTATTGATCTTTAATTTATCAATGAGGTCTGAAACATCTTCTCTTTTTATCTGACTTAACTCCTCGGTCAGGAGGGGCCGTTCGGGCAGCGGTATCTGCCCGAGGTCTTCTGCCGTGAAGACAGATGCAAAGAACTCATTTAATTTCTCTGCCATCTCTAAGTCTCCTTTTATCTCCCCTTTCCCTCCCTCACCATCCAGAGGGCCAACCGCTTCTCTGGCGGGTTTCCTGCTTCTAACATATTTGAAGAAGCTTTTATTATTCCCCTTAATGTTGCTGGCCATGCGTTCCTCATAGTCTCGCTTGGCCTCCAGTATCACCTTCTTACATTTCTTTTGCCACAGTTTATGTTCCTTTTTATTCTCCTCATTAGGGCAAGGCTTCCATTAATGGAAGGAAGCTTCCTTGCCCTTCACAGTCTCTCTAACTTGGCTGGTTAGCCATGCGGGCACCCTCCTGGATTTAGTGGAAGCCTTCTTTCTTTGCGGTATACACCTCTGCTGGGCCTCTATTACTGTTGTTTTAAGCAGCCTCCATGCACTCTGGAGAGATTGGACTCTTTTTACCCTCCCTTTCAACCTCCTTCTAACCAGCCTCCTCATTTGAGGGAAGTCCGCCCGTCGGAAGTCAAGGGTTTTTGTTAGAGATTTGCCTGGTATTCCCCCAGCGTGCACGTCAAAACGAATCGCAGCATGATCACTGTTCCCCAATGGCTCAGTAACGTTTACATCTCTAACCAGGTCCTGCGTACCGCACAATATTAAATCCAGAGTCACCTGCCCTCTGGTGGGCTCTGTGACTAACTGATCTAAGCCACAGTCATTTAGCACGTCAAGAAATCCGGTTTCCTTATCGTGACCAGAACACAAATTGACCCAGTCAATATGAGGATAATTGAAGTCCCCCGTGATTACAACCCTGTCCCTCCTTGTCACCTCCCTGATCTGTTTCCTCATTTCAAGGTCCCCATCAGATTTCTGGTCTGGAGGACGATATCACGCCCCCAGTATTACATCGCTGCACAAGCCTGGTAATTTAACCCACAGAGATTCTACGGTGGAGTCGGACCCACCTTCAATCACTACTTTGCTGGATTCTATCCCTTCCTTAACATAAACAGCCACCCCACCTCCAAAACGCCCCTGCCTGTCCCTCCTGTAGAGTTTATAGCCCGGGATTGCGGTATCCCACTGATTCTCCGCATTCCACCAGGTTTCCGTTATGCCCACTATGTCAATATTTTCCCTTGTCACCAGACATTCCAGTTCTCCCACCTTTGCTCGTAGACTTCGGGCATTTGCATAAAAGCATTTATACACGGAATGCCCCAGGATGGGTTGCTTATTCGCTCCTTTGTCCCCGCATCCTCTCATTGTGCCAAACCGTCTATCACATCCCATCACCCTACCTTTCCCAATTTCTTCTCCTACTCTGCCTTTGTCTTGTTGTTCTCTAACCTCCCCATCCTCATCCCATAGGGATGAGGAGTCCTGAACCGGATGCCCCTCGGCTCCTGTCGGCCTTCCCCCAGGGATCAGTTTAAAAGCTGCTCTGCCACCTTTTTAATGTTATGCGCCAGCAGTCTGGTTCCATTCTGGTTCAAATGGAGCCCGTCCCTCTTGTACAGGCCCCGCTTGTCCCAAAACGTTCCCCAGTGCCTAACGAATCTAAACCCCTCCTCCCTACACCACCGTCTCATCCACGCATTGAGACCCCTGATCTCCACCTGCCTAGCTGGCCCTGTGCGTGGAACAGGTAGCACTTCAGAGAACGCTACCTTTGAGGTCCTGGCTTTCAGCTTCCTGCCTAAAAGCCTAAATTTGGCCTCCAGGACCTCCCAGCTACACTTGCCCACGTCGTTGGTGCCGACATGCACCACAGCCGCTACCTCTCCCCCAGCACTGTCTATTAGCCTGTCTAGACGAGAAGTGATGTCCGCAACCTTCGCACCAGGCAGGCAAGTCACCATGCGGTCCTCACATCCGTCGCAAACCCCCCTCTCTATGTTTCTAATAATTGAATCCCCCACTACAAGAAGCCCCCGACTCCCCTCCCACCGAGGAGTATCCCGAGTGCGCTCGGATATGGGCCCATCCCCTGGAGAAGGGGTCCCCCCTAGGGAATTGTTTCCCTCCTCTCCAGGATGACGTCCTCCAGTCCCGAGACTTCCCACCCAGGCAGCCGAGAAGCTGCACGCCTGAGGTTGGGACGAAGCCTGATCGTCCCCAGAAGTCTCCCCACGGTCCTCCTCTGCCTGCCTGCGCTTCTCCAGGTCGGCCACCAAGGCTTCAAGGGAGCGGACGCGTTCCCTGAGAGCCTGGAGCTCCTTGCACCGAGGACACACCCATGACTTATGCCCGAGAGGCATATAATCATACATGTGGCACTCGATACAGAACACTGGATAGCCCCCACCCTGCTGCTGGCTGTCTGACTGCATAGCTTTTTTGTTGTTGTTGTTGTTGTTGTTTTATTTAGGGGTCCGTTTATAAACCCTACACTGGATAGCAGCCCTCTTCTCAAGCGAAGAGGAAGGGCAGTGTATGGGGCCCTGGCCTCCTTGCCCTGCTGCTGAACTCACCCAGATGCTAAAGTCTCGTGCCTTACCTGGCACTTGGTTCCCAGAGGCCACACGTGTCTGCAGAGGGCCTCACGCGATGGCCGGCCTAGCTTTATTCTCCTGGCTGGCTCCTCCTCCCTCCCTCCTTCCTGATTGAAAGGGGGCTGGCCTTCCCAGGTGAGTTTACAAAAGCTCAGGAAGACAACAAGCCTACTCTGCAGGCTCCTGAATGGACTGCTTGGATTAGCCTAATGGGGCTCTTAATGGGTTGGGAATTGGCCCTTCCTAGGTTCTTTCCCTCCTAGTTCTGTTCTCTTAGGCTGGACTGTTTTTGTAACCTCAAGCTAGTTTTATTTGGGTTTGTTTAATTATTTATTGCTCTCTAGATCCTGTGTCCTGTGTCCAAATTTACTGACCTGTTTAGGTTATGTTCTAACTTAGATTAAGTTTAACCTGGGTTAAGTATAGGTTTAATTTAAACAAGTAGAAAAACCTGCTTTTCACTTTATCCTCCTCCCTTCCTTCGATTAGGTGCTACCTTAGGGGCAGCTAACTTTCAACCTTGGTTTAAATGCCTGACCCTTGGGCTCTTACTCACGAGTAGGACTCTGTTCTTACTCACAAGTAGGACTCTGCTCCTGCTCAGAGTAGACCTATGTACTTCCCTTAGGTGCTAACTTTCAATTTTGATTTAAGGTTGATTTAAAGGTAAGGTTAAGGTTAGAAGACAGGGAGTTAGAAAGACAAAGTGTTAGAATGAGTACACTTACCTCCTCCTCCTGCTCCTCCTCCTCTCCTTCTCCAAAACTCAGAGGTCTCCTTGCCTTCTCCTCACCCAGATGCTAAACTCTCGTGCCTTACCTTACCTCCACTGCTTGCTGTTTCACATCTGTGATGCAGTAGCGGCAGCAAAGGAAAGGCCAGTCTTGCTTTGCGCAAGGCCTTTTACAGGCCTTGAGCTATTTCAAGAACTTCAATCATTCATATAAGTGCATCTTTAATATATTCATTTATGTAAACTTATGTAAATTTATTCAAATTTTAAATATAAATTAATTATTTTTTTTCCCTGGCCCCTACACAGTGTCAGAGATGATGTGGCCCTCCTGCCAAAAACTTTGGACACCCCTGGAGTAGATGATGGGCTATTACTAATGACCAGGCTGGGGATGTTGACGGAGCCTAGATTCATTTTTTTTTCTCTCTCTTTAAGGTCTGTTCAGGGTAACATTCCAGAGCGTGTCAGATCTAAAGCAATAAAAATGGCAAGAATGACGCCAACTCGACCCATATAGCTACACATCACACATTGTGTTCCTAGGAGCTCACGGGTTGGATAAGAGCAACCTGAAATGATGCAAGAGGTTTCGTTAGAAGTTTTTTGTCTCTTCTTCACCTGAGGTGCAACGAGGCAATAATTAAAGATACAACCAGGTGTGAGAGCACTGAGGGGGTCTTTCATTTCATTCTCTCCTTTATGGCACGAAATAAAAGGTCAAGCTGTTCTTTTCTGGGATTCGGAGTCGGCTGAGGCCTGGCTGTGTAGCAAGCGAAAATGCAAGTACGTGTTGGCTCTTACTTCAGAAACAACTTTCAAGCTTTAGAAAGTAAGTCCTCACTCTCCTGATAAAATAGGAAAGTATCAAAGGAATGAAGACTCGGTCCTGCTGTGTCTGGCTATACATTGAAACTGAAGCTTCAGTTTATACATATAAAGGACTGAAGAAGGGTTTTAGTACTGTGGGCTGATAAACACTTTTCTGCCAGAATAGATTTGGACAAATGTAATACTTAGTATTTGTAGAGCACTTTTGAGGGTTCAGAGTACTTCACATGGATTCTCTTATCGTAATTCTTAAAATTATGCACAGAAAGGATAGAGTGGATAGAGAGATACTCTTTTCCCTCTCACACAACACTAGAACCAGGGGACATCTGCTAAAATTGAGTGTTGGGAGAGTTAAGACAAACAAAAGAAAATATTTCTTTACTCAGCATGTAAGTCTGTGGAACTCCTTGCTACAGGATGTGGTGATGGCATCTGACCTAGGTGCCTTTAAAAGGGAATTGGACAAATTTCTGGAGGAAAAGTCCATCATGGGTTACAAGCCATGATGCGTAATGTGCAACCTCCTGATTTTAGAGTAGGCTGTCTGAAAGCCAGATGCAAGGGAGGGCACCAGGATGCAGGTTTCTTGTTGTCTTGTGTGCTCTATGAGACATTTGGTGGACCACTGTGAGATACAGGAAGCTGGACTAGATGGGCCTATGGCCTGATCCAGTGGGGCTGTTCTTAATTCTTAAGTAATGAATTGACTATCCCTCTTTCTTAGCCAGCGGTCTGCAACTGCTGATAGGACCCTTCTGGAGAGTTTGCAGGGATGCTGTCGATATCTAGGCGACAGCCTGGCAACTGATAACAAGTTCCAGGTTGGATGCAACAATTAGAATACATGTTTCAGAATATTAAAAGACAAATATTTAATACTATCTAAAACTGACAGGTGACTCCAAACTGAAAATTATAAGTGGCAAGGAACATACTATGTGCAAAAATTCAAAATCCATCATTTCTTAAAATAGGTTATTTTCAACAAGGCAATTATTAGCAAGCTTTCCCCAATGGCTACATTTAATCCACAAGTTGAAGAAAGCTCCACCTGTTGAACTGCTGCCAATCATGCTGATGTTAAAGACCCAGTACCTCAAACATTGCTTCCTTGAGTGATAAAGTAAGAAGAGCTAATTCACGCTCCCTTCTGAATTTGTATCTTGTATCTACCACCTTGAAACCTGTTTTCACTCTGATTAGTTTAATCTAAAGTATTTTAAAAGTGATTATTTTTTTACATGGAATTTTTTCCTAAACAATACTGTTGACATTTAGGTTAAGTAAGATATGAGTTGCAAGAGCTGAACTGCTAGAGCAAAGTCCAGTTCCTCCACAGGTTAATTAGCCAGCATTAATTAGCATGACCAAGATATACATTCACACCATTGGAATTTAACCGAGCTCAATAAAAATGATTTCCATCCTATCTACTTTTTAACTTTCAAATCCGGGAAAAATGAACAACGTTGATGATGTGTTCTTTTTATTGCATACATTTGAGAACAGGATCAAAATGGCTTTGAATATTTATAGTAATTTTGTTGCTTGTATTTTGGGCATGAGGTGGGGCCTAGGATTGTCAGATGCAGGTCCTGACAAGGATTTTGTATCTTTAAGCTGGCCATAGAAGAGAGAATTTTGGCCATTTTCCCCATGAAAAGCATTGTTGTGACAGGTGAAGCTATATAGGTGGGCCCCTGTATCCGTGGATTTCCACTCCTTCCCTTTGTGAATGCAGAAACAGTGGATACAGAGGCCAGCCAGGTGCCTCTGAGCTTCTGAGCAGGGCATGAATGAAACAGTCCCCTTCTGTTAGTTCTTTCCAGCACTTGACACTCTGGAGCATGCCATCTCCATTCATGGCAATTTCATCAAGCTAGCATTGCAGAGTCCATCTGCTTCCTCTGGGTTTACCGACATCACTTGCAATTATTGTATACAGTTGTATCTGCTGAGCATCTGCCATGAACACCCATTGAGTTTAGTCTTCGTTTAGTAACAGGTTGGATTGCCAGCTGGCCAGGACAAAACCGGCCTGGCTTGATCCTCTGCCTTTAAGAGAGGTTTGCTGTTTAGAAACCAGCTGGTGAGGCTTTTCATGGAATTCTCACCTGCCAATTGCTGCTGATGAAGGAAGAGCTATAAAGGACTGGTTCCGAAGCTAGGAATCCTAAAGTGACACAGGCTGCAATCCTATGCACACTTACATGGGAGTAAGCCCCATTGAGTATAATGGGACTTACATCTGAGTAGACATGCATCGGATTGGGCTGACCGTTCTTTGCTCTTTCTTGACACCCTGCTTGATCTTTATTTATGATACTCACTGCTCATATTTTTTCTACTTAAGAACATAATAACATAAGAACAGCCACACTGGATCAGGCCATAGGCCCATCTAGTCCAGCTTCCTGTATCTCACAGCGGCCCACCAAATGCCCCAGGGAGCACACCAGATAACAAGAGACCTCATCCTGGTGCCCTCCCTTGCATCTGGCATTCTGACATAACCTATTTCTAAAATCAGGAGGTTGCGCATACACATCATGGCTTCCAACTCCCTGAAGTTTATTGAATGTGGTTCTTATGTTAAGCAAGTTTGGCTACCCCTGGTATATGACATTGTGGGCACCCTCTTTAAATGTAAGCACACTCACTCAGCCAGCTTTTTCCTCTGGAACATCTGGGATAAACACAAGAAGTTCTTTCAGAGGGGTTCTGTTGAGATCTCCAAATCAAAATGGCTGGAATCTGCTGTGCAAAGGTTTAACAAGGTCTGATAACCTGACAGCCAGAGCTATGGACTCATACATGCCCTGCATGCCAACAAGCAGCCCATGGAGAACTGCCCTTATGTGACTCAAGAAAAATTGGACCGAAAGCAACACAGGCTGGATCCAGGCACTTCCACTGATGGAATGTAGACTTTTCGAACAAATGCAATAAAGGCCAGAATTGAAAAATCATCAAATGATGCAAAATGCAGATTGTGCAAAGAAGCTGAAGAGACAATTAGCCATATACTTAGTTCGGGCAAGATGATTGCTCAGACTGATTACGCAGGCCTACAAAATTGAGGGTCAGAAAAGTTTTTCCCAAACTTTATGGTGGTTTGATATGAATTTGGAGTGCCGATTCCAAAAATGGCATCCGTTTTGTCCTATCACGTCTAGTTTTGGAGATACAGTACAGCCTCATTACTGAATGGTTCAAGCAGCTTCCTTATGAGGAAGCCATGGTGTAGGCTTCCCAGTTCTGTGAATTGTACAAAGGCTTCAGCACTTGGTTTTAATTAACAATTGCATGAGGAAGAATGAATGGCTGAGTTGCTTACAGCAAGGCAGAATGCAAGAAGCAAATAATCAAGTGAGACCTTTGAGCTGCAATAATCTCTCCGGTCTCCACCATTCCGTGTACCCATGACATTTTATAGTGATAGATTTTAATTGTTGTTTGCAATGGATTTTAATAGTCGCAAGTCGTTTTGGAAGCCAATTTTTGGCAGAAGAGCAGTGTACAAACATGATAAATATTGATCACACTCATGCAAATAAATTTAACAAGCACCTTCCTAATAGCTGGTAAGCAGGTCAAGGGATGTATGAACAAAACATACAAATACCTAGAACAAATTACTGCATCTAAATATATGTTGAGCTTCATAACCAACTTTTTTGGGTGGGGGAGGGGGAGAGCATCTGTATTTTGAACCAGAATGCAGTTTTGCATTGCCGTGGAGTGTGATTTTTATATGCAGCGCTGAAGATATTCATTAAAATTGTAATTAGACTCACAATTAAATTCAGTTGCAGTCGAAACTTTGTACGTAAAGAACTGCTACTGGAAGAAACCTGCAATCTGAAAATTAGTTCAGCACTCTAAGCTATTTTAATTATGCAGAGCTGATTGTCATTGGGGAAGGGAATCTTTCTGACGACGCCAGAATATTGATAACCTGTCCCACCATTTATTTATTTATATATGACGCGGTACATATTTCTGATCATTGGGGGGCATTTTTGTTTGGAGTTATATACAAAAATAGATCTGAACGTTAGCAAGAGGCTCATTTGATTTGATAGGATTGGATGCAAATATATTCTCTGATATGATGCAAATATATTAGCAGTGGTCTTTTGATGCATAGTCGACTCTTCCTATATCTTTTCATGGGCTTACGAAGCTTTGCGCTGAGAGGGTTCAACAATCCACAGAGCGAAGAACTGTCTGCTTAAAGCCAAATGCCACTGTGAATGCTGAATGGTTTGTTTCAGTTTGTGCATTCCAAGCTAGTGGCAAGAACAATGATGAATGGCTCTAATTCTCAGGACTCGGGAACGAGCCCAAGTTTGGTAAATCTGACTCAAGCAGCGGAAAATGACCCTTGCAGTGTGCACCTCCAACCTGCTGTCTGTTCAGTTCCATATTGCTGAAGCCAATGAATATTGTATGCTGACTTGAAGGATCTTTGTTGAAATGCTTGGCCACAGGGAAGCTTTGCTGTTGCTGCCCTACCTGTTCTCCTGCATCTCCCTAGCAAAATCTAAAGGGATGCAGAATGTGATGTCATTGTGTTTGGTTGCCCTGCCCCTGCAAATGGCACCTGATGAAACAAAGCTGGGATGGAGAAATTGGACAGGGTGACATCTTGCATTTATTTAACCTGGAGAAAGTAGGGGAAGAGGCTGGTTAGAGGCATCCATGCTTCCTGGAGTTAGACGGAGTTAGCCCATCAGGGTAGTTTTGATCATAAACCAAGTAGTCACAGGAGATATTGGTGAGAATTTATTCTCCAAGATTGGTTCTAGAGGAGGGCTTGGCTTAAGACATGTTGCACAACCATATTCAGAGGAACCCTTTTAACCTGTATACTGTGTCCTCCTTTGCAACACACTCTCTTTGCCTCTATTCACCACATACACACCGCCAGACACTTACCAACAACCCAAGCAAAAGACCAAGGCAGGAAATTTGTTTTCAGTAGTAGATAACAGACACATAACTGGTTCATTGGATACACATCTCCTTATTCTACTATTATTTGTGGACAAACAGTTTTGGAAGTAATTTGTATACCTGAAAAATCTTTGTGGACAGGGGCAATAGACAAAGCAGGTTTGTTCACACTAAGGATGTCTCAATGTACAATGTTGTTTCAACCTTGCAGGGAAAAAAGTGACAGGTTTTGAGATTAAAGTGGGATAGTCTTCAAAGCAATAAAATACATTCTTTAATGTAACTGTTTTCAACATTTGTCTCCTCACAACACACTGACCTCTATGGTATTCTCTATCGTCTTTGCCTCTTGTGATATCACTTCTGGCTTTTGGGAGACTCTGCTGGGTTCTGTGGCTCTGTTTCTAGGGCAACTGTCTATTTATAGCAATGATTTTCAATCTTTTTCATCTCATGGCACACTGACAATGCGTTAAAATTGTTAAGGCACAACATCAATTTTTTTTACAATTGACAAGACACACTGCACCGCTGGTGGGGGACATATCCCGCAATGGCCTTATTAATCAGTGACCCTCCCCCACACTCCCACGGCACACCTGTGGACAATTCGCAGCACATCAGTGTGCCACGGCACAGTGGTTGAAAATCGCTGGTTTATAGCAACGAATTGTCTGTCCCTCTTCCTCTGTCGGCAGAGAAAAAACTAAAACTAAAACTAAAACAATTACCCTAAAAATAGAGCCACAGAAGCAGGAAGAGTTCAACTGTTACTCCAGATCCTTTTTTGAAGGAAACATCTCGTTCTCACCTCCCACTCACCTATTTAGAAAAAGGTACCTGGCCCTATAATGGTGGGTATATTTCCCAAGGCCTTGCCCTGGGATTCTCTTTGGAACTGGAATGCTTGGACAATTTTAGCAGCAGGGAGTCTCTCTCTCTCTCTCTCTCTCTCTCTCTCTCTCTCTCTCTCTCACACACACACACACACACACACACACACACACAGAGCAAGAGCAAGAGCGACCTGATTTCATCTTGGCTTGTAGTTGTATCCCCAAAGCTAGAGGCATTCTTAGATGTTTTTATTTTTTCGCAGATTTCATTTTTTCCCCATGGAGGAAAAAGCAGTGTGTTTTTATTCCAAGGGTGTATTCTTATAAATTATTATTATAATTGCTTTAAAAGTGTAATAGGTAGATGTATGAGGTATAGTGTCAGCAGATGCAGCCACAGTCTTTACCTATGTGATGGTGTACCTGAGAGGAGGTGGGCAAGGTGGACAAATGCCCTGGGCGTCAGGCTTAGGGGTGGCATCACACCGCCACCCTCCCCCCACATGGTGCCCCCTTTGGCACTCAGTGGGCCACCAATAATATCAGCATGCCGATCTGAGGGCCATCCCCTGATGGTCTCCCCTCAGAGGCATTCTGTGGGCCTTCAGAATACCCTCTGAAGGTACCTTGTGAGCCAAAAACCGTAAGTGACAATTTTTTGGCCCCCAGAAGGCCTTAGAAGGCCTCAAAATGCCTGGGGGGAGGAGGCAGTGGGCACTGGGAGGTGGCACCTCCAGGTGAGGGGCAGCAACCCTGGAGGTGTCTCCCCAGTGGCACAGTGGTGAGGAACACCACTGTAATGATGCATACCCCAGTCTAGGCCATTTTTTAAAATTTTTCGCAATTTTCCCAGTTTATTTTTTTCCAGATTTTGATTTTTTTTTTACAAAAAATGAGAAGCCCAGAAAGAGGTATTATGTGTTTTTACTTCATCATCACTGAAAAAGCACACCTCTACCCATAGCTTGTAGCCACCAGCCATCCAAAAGCATTTGAGAAATACCTTCTAACCACGAGGATCTATTGAGGAAACATCTTTGAACACAACCACCTACTTGGAAAAAGACAACTTCTTGCTAGATGGCCATCACAGGACCTTCCAGGTCAGTGGCTCTGGATTCGTTCCAGATCTCTCTGCACAAGATGCTGCCCTGTGACTCAGAGGTGTACATCAGGAGGAAAGCTGGCAATTGGGGGGTGACGACTAAGCTGTAAGGCTGCAGTTTGCGATCATCCTTGTGTAGAGGGTATAATCTACAAGCAGATTTTTCAATTTAAAATGACTCTGGTGTATAGCTGGAGGTTCCCCCTCCCTTCAGTTCCTTATCTCCCTTTCTTTGTTGGAGTCAAGGGCAATCTTGTATCTGCCGCTGTATCTCCTCTGGGTGGTTATTGTTCTTTAAATATTTCTCCATTACTGCAGCCGTTTCTCAGACATACATCCTCTCCTCAGGGTGGCTTTCGAGTACATAATCTCTCGCTCCTTCTATTATTCCAGATGGTAAGCAAGCATTTGTAACGATAATGAATAATCCACATCTTTTGCTTCGCAGGGCTCCGTATGCGTTGCGCAACAGCGTTTTAAGCTGGCATTAAATATGTGATAAATATGAACTTTATCAGCTTTGCTAAGAATGTGTCCCCTTCGCCGTTTAGTTTGCTCGTTAAACGTATCCACGTCACATTGACGTTAAAGATATCAACATCTTACCATCTAGTGAAATGTTGGCCGATAATTAAATGTACGTTTAGGGTGTAATCCAAACTGTGCCCAGGCTGGCACAAGTCCCTTGCGCTGGCCTGGGAGGGTCAAAAACGTGCCAGAATGCATGTTTGTACCACTGTGCAAGCTGGCTGGGCCAGCGCAGTGGGACAGGTAGGTCTGCGTGGGGTTCTGGGGAGCAGGGTGTGGGGAAGGTGGAGAGGAGGCATTTGGGGGCAGAGGGAGGATGGGCGGTGGGTGGGCCCATGTGTGGGTGAATAGTGGGAGGCAGGGCCAGGATCCGGCACTTACGTCACATCCTAACCCCTTCCCGGGCAGCGCAGAGCGGCTCCAGGTACTCCATTCTTCTCGGATATGCACCACTTCTTCAGGTGGTGCAGATCTGAGTAGACCCATTGGGGCCATTGTGGCTCTCCCTGGGGTAAGGGGAAGTTTTTCCCCTTGCCATAGGCCAAGCCTCAGACAGGCAAGCCTCAAACCTGCACTGAACACAAAGCAGGCCTCCTGGTCTGCCGGTTCCAGCACAAGTTAGGATTGCGCTGCCCATTAAATATAGGTCTGTCCAGAAATACAGTATACAGGATACAGTATACAGGTTCCATTCCTGGAACCCCTGCAGATACCAAAATCCGCGGATGTTGAAATTCGTGGATTACGGCCATGTTCCGAAGGTATTCTATCTCTGATCAGTCAGAGTCCATTTAGACACCATGGCTACGAGATGTCAGCAATAATTGTTAGTGTCTCTAATTCCTGAAGCCATCTAATGCAGTGGTCATCACCTCATCTTGGGGCTGTGAATTCTATAAGTTAATTAAACATTGGTACGATTAACACCAGAACCAGGGAACATCTACTAAAATTGAGTGTCTGGAGAGTTAGAACAGACCAAAGAAAATATTTACCCAACGTGTGATTAGTCTGTGGAACCCATTGCCACAGGTTGTGATGATGGTATCTTGCCTGGTTGTTGGCATCCTTCAGTCTCGAAAGACTATGGTGTCACGCTCTGAATGGTGGTTCTGGAACAGAGTGTCCTCTCCAGCGCGCGAAGCCTGGGTAAAGTAGATATGGAGGATAGACTGTTACCCATGCAGCAAATCCCCCCTCTCCACGTCGCTGAAATGGTCCAATGGAAAGGCAGAGGCCAATATGGTTGGTTCCAGCGGCGTTGCAGGAGTTGCCAGAACGTGACTGTGTTCAGCCATGAACTGCCTCAGGGA
This sequence comes from Tiliqua scincoides, assembly GCF_035046505.1. Lineage (NCBI taxonomy): Eukaryota > Metazoa > Chordata > Lepidosauria > Squamata > Scincidae > Tiliqua > Tiliqua scincoides. The sequence continues at coordinate 80,532,237 of NC_089826.1, forward strand.
CTCCGGCTCCGGATTTTGCCTCAAGGTTGACTCCTGAAGCCTTTTCCATAACTGGACGTAGCCACAAGGCAGTGGAGGTTTGGGATCAGAGTTTTCCTTCTCTCAGATGAGCTGCCTTCCCAGGCTGACGAGTCCCATCTACCCGGTGGCTGTTTAGTCGCCTCTTACGACAAGTACAGCCAAACTGAGGGCCTATTCTTATCCCCAGCCCCCAGGGGTATCTTGCCTAGATGCATTTAAAAGGGGATTGGACAGATTTCTGGAGGAAATGTCCAGCACAGGTTACAAGCCATAATGGGTATGTGCAGCCTTCTGGTTTTAGAAGTAGGCTATTTCAGAATACCAGAGGCAAGGGAGTGGCACCAGGGTGCAGGCTGCCTGCTGTCCTTATCCATCGGGGCTGTTCTCATGATTGAGATATAACACTAAACCATAGTTTAGCACTTTGTTAAGAGGCATATGGAAGTCATGTACTTTCCCTCTTTTTCACACATCAGAAAACATACAAACTAAAGGAACTATGATATAATAGCTAACTACAGTTAGTACAAACCAGGATATAAAAATCACAGTTTGAGCCTAGTTTGATATACTGGCTTGTTCTAACTATAGTTAGTCAGCAAACTCTAGCTGCTCCAGTTTGCATGTAGTAGGGAACTATGTTTTGTTCTTAAATTGAAAGCACCTGTTGAAATTTCCTCTTCTGCTACACAATTGTTAAAGATCCAGGTGCTCTAAAGTGGAAAGTTTGGCCACTCCTGGATTAGAGTTTCCTCAGAACTGGGTTATTTATGTAAAGAAGTACCTGTCTGTTCTAAACACCCTACTCCTTAGTTTCGTAGGGTGGCCCAAGTTCTAGTATTAGAAGTTGGATAAACAAAATTCTCTATCCATTTACTCCATACTACAGGCGTCCCCCACTCATTTGACAGGTTTGGGACCGAAGCAGAGGTGGAAAACTGTTAAAAAGCGGAACCCAGTCTTTTTTCAGTATGCAAATGTTTCTTCCAATGCTTTATAAGCTAGCAAATTGCAAATTCCTTTTTTGTCTTGCAAATTTCTGCTGTCACACACAATTTTCTGCAAAAATTTTGGGAATGAGAATGGACCCAGAGCTAAAGTTGACTCTCCCTCCCTCCCTCCCTCCCTCCCTCCCTCCCTCTCTCTCTCTCTCTCTCTCTCTCTCTCACACACACGCACACACACACACACACACACAGAGTTTGAATCACCATGACATATGCAAATCAACATGGGGAGGGCAATTTTAGCCTTTAGAACAGCAGAGAGTAGTTGAAAGTGAGGAACATGCATTGAACGAATGACTTCTGGGTATAATTCAAATGCCTCGAAAGAGCCGATCAAAGAAAAATGAACCGTCAGAAAGCGGGGATACCTGTAATTCTAATTTTATAAACTTCTAGAATGTCTTCCTCTTAGAACTATCTTTTAAAAAAAAACAGCTGAAAAGCATTCAATACTTTTAGCTTTGCTTTGTAGGTCAGGTTGTTCATCCCCTTGGTCATCTTACAATGCATTTCTAGTCACGTCTACTCAAAAGTAAATCCCATTGAGTTGAATGGGACTTATTCCCGGGCAAATGTGACTACAGCCTTAGTTGCCCTTTTCAGCGTATTTTGAGCTCTTTCCTTTCTGGGTCCTTTCTGGGTCATGAGATTGGGTCATTCCCAATTGCACACAGTATTGTTTTATCTACCATTCTTGGTTCATAGTGGAACATGGACTGAATGTGGCTGAAAAGCAACCTCTCTCGTCTCAGCATGCTCACTGGCTCTCATAGCCAGCATTCACACTGGCCCACGGGGGTTGTCATATGCACATACAATAATGCAGGGCTCATCCCCTTCCCTGTGTCCTGCCAGAACCTCAAACTTAAATCTGTCAAAAGCGCAGCTGTTCTGTTCTTCCTGCTGGGGTAGCTGCCAGTAATTGTACATTGCTGCACACCTGGGAACAAACCTAAAAATCTTTCACTTTCTCTCTATATAGAGATTTTCTCAGTATTATTGAATAATCCAGTGCTATTTTTGCAGCCTCCACATTAGTCCTAATTTTACAAATTCAGCTAAGGCACATTATGTAGCACAATCCTATGTGTGTCTACTCAGAAGCAAGCCCTGATGGGTTCAATGGGAATTACTTGCATATAAGGATACTATAAGGACTTGCAGCCTAAGGACACTATAAGGACACTATGAAGATCTGTACCAGGGAAAGCAAAAGAGCATTAAAGTGTATCTATGGCAGTGATGTTCAGCTGTTTTCATCTCACAGCACACTGTTAGTTAGTTGGCAACCTTCAGTCTCGAAAGACTGTGGTATCGCGCTCTGAATGGTGGTTCTGGAACAGCGTCTAGTGTGGCTGAAAAGGCCAATCCGGGAGTGACAATCCCTTCCACACCGGGAGCAAGTGCAGTCTGTCCCTGGTCTGTCTCCCTTGCTATGGACCTTCCTTCTTTGCCTCTTAGCCTCAGACTGTTGGCCAAGTGTCTCTTCAAACTGGGAAAGGCCATGCTGCACAGCCTGCCTCCAAGCGGACCACTCAGAGGCCAGGGTTTCCCACCTGTTGAGGTCCACTCCTAAGGCCTTCAGATCCCTCTTGCAGATGTCCTTGTATCGCAGCTGTGATCTACCTGTAGGGCACTTTCCCTGCATGAGTTCTCCATAGAGAAGATCCTTTGGGATCCAGCCATCATCCATTTTCATGACATGACACTGACGAGTTGCTAAAATTGTCAAGCCACACCATTGGTCTCTGAAAAATTGACAAGGCACTCCATGCTGCTAGTGGGGGCAGCCCATCCTCCAGTGGCCCTACTGATATGCAGCATACTGGTTGAAAAGAGCTGATCTATGGGCTGATTCACACATGCCGTCACACCACATCAGGTGAAGATTTGCACAGGTGAAAGTGCCATCGCAGGTATAACAACAATGTCTGAACGTTTATATCTCATCCTCCCCAACACAATGCTTATTAATGGAGTCAGTTCACATAGTCACCTGCCCATCATCGAGCAATAATACATAGTAGAAAAACCAATATATATATAAGCATCAGTGGCATAGCCAGAGGGGGTGCAAAGCACTAAGTTTTGCAGGGAGCCTCACTGCGGTGTGCAAGTGGCCTCTCCCCTCCCCTTCAGAGCATTCCAGGTGGTGGGAGCAAAACGGAGGCTCCAAAGGGGAGGTGCAGGAGCCACTCGCATGCTGCGGTGAGGCGCCCTGCAAAACTTAGAGCTTTGCACCCCCTCAAGCTATGCCACTGATAAGCATGATATACAAGCAGCTAAATATAAGCATGTGTGAAATTCTCTTTGTAAACTTTAGTTCCAAAGTTCCTTTTCCTAATTGCAAAGCAACAAACTGTGATGCAGGAATGAAACCACATAAGACACAAATCTTTATACTAGTGCTGAAATAGTTGGGGCATGCAAAACTTGTAGGCTGGCTTTGAAACATTAACGGATAAATCTCAAGGCCAACAGAGTCCCCTCAGCAAATTTCATTTACATAATTTTGTGGTAAAGGGTGACATTTGCTATGCCCTTGGTGTAAATGATGACAAAAGTCTTACAATTCAATATTTTCTGACATTTGCCAGTGCGTCTCTGAAGAACCAGTGAGATAAACCATTTACGAGGAGACACGGGGAGGGGGGGATGGGATGTCCAAAACAGCGAAGAAATTAATTGCTTTCCAGACATTATGACTTCTCTGTTGTAATTACAGAAATACTAATTCATTTATTGATTCCAGACCTTAACACATGCAAAAGACAATACAAGGCTTAATTGTAAAACACAAGAGATAAGAGGCTGCAGTGCTGAATTAGGGCTGAGCTGGAAAGGCATCTGCACTGGGTCCTCCACCAAGTGGGGGTGCCTGACTTCCCCCTGGCTTCACCCTAGTTATGGAGGAGCCGCTAGTACGTTCATGCATCCCGTTCCTTCTCCTGTGGAGGCTGAGAGAAGGAACAGGGAGAACCAGGAAGTGACTGCCTTGCGGTGGGTTCTGCATGGAGGAGGAGGTGCTGGTGGCTCCCAACTTCCATGGAGAAGGAACAGGGTGGCAAAGCAACCTCAGCTAGTAGTTAGTAGCTAGTAATTCTCCTAGGAGAACTCAGCAGTTCTCCCAGGAGAACCTGGCATTTTGCCCTTGTTGCGCAGAGGTTGGTACTGCCATCAGTGTGGCACTGCTGGGACCCGCTTGGGATATAACTGGTATTGCGCTGGTGTCTGTGTGATGTTGATGTGGTTTCTGAATTGGATTGAGCTATTAGAGCAGGGGTGTCCAAAGTTTTTGGCAGGAGGGCCACATCATCTCTCTGACACTGTGTCGGGGGCCGGGGAAAAAAGAAATAATTTACATTTCAAATTTGAATACGTTTACATAAATATACACAAATGAATATATTAAAGATGAACTTATATGAATGAATGAAGGTCTTACAATAGCTCAAAGCCTGTAAAAGGCCTTGCACAAAGCAAGGCTGGCCTTTCCTTTGCTGCTGCTACTGCATCACAGATGTGAAACAGCAAGCAGTGGAGAAAGCCCTCATCCCACAGCTCACACGAGAGGTCAAACAGTCGCCCTCATGCTGAGAGCGGTTGCATCGGGCCAGTGTGGGCTTCAACAAATCTCCAGAGGGCCAGAGACTCATTGGAAACTGGGGGCTCCCTGAGGGCCGCATTGAGAGGCCTTGAGGGCCGCATGTGGCCCCAGGGCCGGGGTTTGGACACCCCTCTATTAGAGGAAGGGTTTTCACTGTCAAAAGTCACCACGGCTCTAAACCCTTGCTCATGGGAGATCAAACATTACTTGCTGTAATTGAGCCATTTTAGAGCTGAAACAAATAGTCAATATTCAGCAAATTTTCCAATTTCACCACTCAGATTTTTATTGTGAAATTTTAAACCTCACAATTGAAAATTCAAATGCCTTAGACTTGTTGACATTCTCTTGAATGTTTTAGCAGGCTTCATTTGTGGAATCTCATGTTGCCGCCTGTCAATCACTGTCAAATACTAAATGCAATTGCATGCTAACTATCAAAAATTGTCAGATGTTTATTGTCAAATTAAGAAAAATATTGGTGTCGAGTATCAGGAATATTCAGCAAATATTAAGATATTCTGATCTTGTATGAAAATAATTTTCAACATAATGTGTTTCAGCTCCAAGTCATTTATATGGGAAAAGCAAGTAGAGATTTATTTTTAAATATAAATGTAAGAAGGTCAGTTCCTTGTGTCTTCATTTTTTTTGTTGTACTTCTGTACTGTGATTGTGTCCATCAAATGGACTGCTTTTCTCAGCCTTGGTTAAATGACCCAAAATGTCGCTTTGGTTGTAGAGCAACAATTTATTAAGGGATGTTCCAAAGGAAGAGGTTTCTGTAAAAAGAAGTAAATTGAGAGACAAGAAAAACAGGAACTTGCAGAAAATCAGTGCAGTTTAATGAGCCTCTTTAAGATTTACTGCTCTCTCATTTTTTTTTTAATTAGGATTACTTCTGGAGACTGGGAAAGATTTGCTTTCAAGCAGCTGGCGGAGACTCTTGGTATCTGCAAAATATATTCATCTAACGGTTCTGGGTGCAAAAACATAAGCACCAGTCAACAGCAAATTCTCTCTGAAATATAAATCAATTTTTTTGATCCTGGGCCAATTAGACATTACATGAAATGCATACTGTGCCTTGGTGTTCTGCTTCTTGTTTTTCAAAATAGCGTGTGGGGGTAGGCGCAAAACAGGGCCGAGCCACAAGGAGGGGTAGAAGGGCTTCAGCACTTTGTTCCCACTACGGCTCCAATACCGATTGTCCCTTCTTCCTGCATGCTGTTTTAATTGGGAGAAAACGACTTCCTTCGCTTTTGATCTGGCAAGAATTCTCATGGAAAAACTCCATTCAAACCCATAAATAATGGCAAGAGAGCCTTGTTGTGCACCCATTCACTTCAATGGGGCTCACTGGAGTGAAATTCTGGTGGGTGATTGTGTGCTACAGGCTTTTTTTTTCTTTTTCCCCTTTCAAACAGCATTCTTCTGGGTTAGAGTTTTGCTTCTGCTCACGCGAAAGAAACTGAAACGCCACAACTGTTTTGACTCCAGCTGAATCCCTTCCCCAGGGACATAACAGAAATGGAATGAAAAATGGAGTCTTTCTGATTAGTACAGCCAGCAGCCAAATATAATTTGTGCATGTTTGTGTGTACAGGTAGGGTCCAATCCTATCTAATTTTTCATTGCCGCCGCTGCTGCTGTGCCAATAGCAATAGTTCTCACACATTTAGTACCAGGACCCACTTTTTAGAATGAGACTCTTGTCAGGACCCACCAGAAGTGATGTCATGATCAGAAGTGACATCATCAAGCAGGAATGTTTTTAACAATCCTAGGCTGCAATCCTAGCCACACTCACCCAGGAGTATGTCCCATTTACTATCATTGTTCAAAGAATATACATATTAGCTTGCTGAAAGTACAGGACTGTAAGATTTCCCCAGATGCAGTCACACGCCATGGTAGCATCAAGTCTAATATATTCAAAATAAAATATTGAAATGAATGGGGACCCACCTGAAAATGGCTTGCAACCCACCAAGTGGGTCCTGACCCACAGTTTGAGAAACACTGGCCTATAGGGTATGCACTACTTCCTGTGTTGGGGATGCAGTCACAAAGGCCTGCTCAAGGTATGGGAACATTTGTTCCCTTACCCTGGGGTTGCATTGTGGTTGCACCGGTTCTGGAAAGTTGGATAGGATTGGGCTGGCACTCTCCTACATAAGCACGTTAGGTTCTAGAGGTCTGTTCTGAAGGTGAAATGTGCTTAAGTTGAAACTTTATTTATTTATTTATTCATGTGATATAAATTGTGATATAAAATTTAAAAAAATTGTGAACACCTTTCTACAGTGGTCTGAAAAACCATGCAGGAATATTGATCACTCCCTGGGATACACCCTGTGGTAAGCCTGCTTCTTTGTTGTTTTGTGATTGTACAAAGCAGAGCATGTGGGTGGGGGGGGGCGGCTGCATTTGATTTAGTTGCATTCTGCAACTTACATTTTACAACATTTTACTATTTGCATTGGTATCCGTTGGAGAGGAATACCATTCTATTAAGTACTATACTGGCTGCCCTTGACCCTCTCCGCGTCTCCAAAATTCAGCATCTCTTTCCCTCTCACAAACCAGCACTATTGCACCTGTGTGAAAATGTCAGAGTGAATGGATTGCACCTGTGCAAAAGTGAGACACAGCACTCCTTAAGTTGGGATGTCTCAAAGGTGGATGTCTTTAAGTAAGGGACTACCTCTGTGTGCGAGTCTCTCTGTCTGTCTGTGTATTTCCACATTTTTATACTGCCCTTCCTCCAAATAGCTCAAGATGGCATACCTAGTTCCTTCCCACCTTTCGTCCTCACAACAACCCTGTGAAGTAGGTGAGGCTAAGAGATAGTAACCGGCCCAAGGTCACCCAGGAAGCTTCATGGTTAAGCAGGGATATGAATCTGGATCTCCCAGCCAGGTCGAAGACCAATTCTCAAACCACGACATGAAATTGTTGAACTTATCTGCAGCCCACCAGATTTCTCCAAGCTTCTCGTTCACTGATCCACAGCTGGGATTATGTAGCAAGCCTCTGGTTTTTATCAGATGCTCAAGTCCTTCTGGTGGCAGAGCTGTGGCTGCCCTTATTTCCTTGGCTCTCCACTGCTGCCTCCCCTACCCAGTCACTGTATCTTGGAAAGCTATCACTGCTGACACTCAACCAATTGCTTGCAAGCAGGCCTTGACTTCGTCACCTTTCTGGGAACCAGTTCCTGCCAAAGGATTTAGAGCTGAGATCCGACTCCCCAACAGCATGACACTGTTCGTGTGCTAAAAAACTTACAAACTGAGTGCTTTGCACACCCTCTAGCTATGCCATTGCAGTTGCGCCAACAGAGCGTGTGTTGAATCCTATGGTTGGGAACAATTACAGGGATTGGATCCTAACACATGCTGGTGCTGATGGAATTCACACCTTGCTCATTCTGCTCCTGCCTGCCCCATCCCCATCCAGACATGCCTCCATTGCTTCCTCTTCCTGCCCTGTTCCTCCCACTGCCCACCCTATCAGTTGCAGGAGGCTTCTCCATTGGCCCACGCACATGGCGCAGGTGGGTTCACGGCATGCAGTGGTAGTGCATCCACTGGCAGAATGCACATAGTGCCATGGGGGAGACTTCGTTAGGATTGGAGCCAAAAGCTACTACTCATTAGAACTGCTGTCTTTATTGCATTTTTTAATTCCCTGTTACAACAAACCATAATCAAAACAGCCTCACAAAATCAGAAAAGGTGACCTTAATTTGAAGCCCTACCAATTAAAAGGACTTTTGCCAATTAAAACTGCTTCGGTTCCATTAAAGAATTGAAGATTTAGTGGATTAGTAGATTCAAAAAGATAAGTCAAAACGTACCACATCACCTGTGCTGGAAGTAGTGGTGTAGCTAGAGGGGGTGCAAAGCACTAGGTTTTGCAGGGAGCCTCACCACAGTGTGCAAGCTGCCCCTAACCCCCTGCAGAACTGTTCCAGGCAGGGGGAGCAAAACTGAGGCGTCCGCTTCTGTTTTTCTCTCCCACCTGGAATGGCTCCTAAAGGAAGGGGGAGGGGCCGCTTGCATGCTGTGATGAGGCTTCCTGCAAAACTTAGTACTTTGCACCCCCTCTAGCTATGCCACTGGCTGGAAACAAATGATATGTTTGGAAATATTTGTTTGTTTTTTACAAGAACCTAAGCAATGAGACCACCGTCTTTTAATTTTCTGTTCTGCTACTTGCTCCTTTGCTTGATGCTTATATGAAAGCACAAGTAACAGCACAACCCTGAGCATGTCTATTCCAAAGCAAGTCTCATTGAGTTCAGAAGGGCTTACTACATACTTACCTCAGAGTAAGTCCAATTCAACTCAGTGGGGCTCACTTCTGAGTAGGCCTGTACAAGCAAGTGAACGAAGGAGTCCAGGTGCAATAAGCTGCATTTTTATTGCACCAGCGTCTCCTGCCTCTCCCTCCCCTTGCACTCCTTTCTGGAATTTTAAATTGAGGCCCGGGCTCTGGAATCAATAGTTCAATTAGATTATATGGTGAGTCCTCAGATGAGTGTTGCCAGAGCCAGGAGATTGCTCTTCTTGGCGGAGGTGTGGGGAGAGGCAGATTGCCACGACACTGGAATAGAAACAGATCATTCCACTTCAAGCTATTCTGCATTGTTAATAGTATATATGCATGCTGCATTCTGAATTGGGTGGGGAGGATTTACAGCCAGGCTAGAGATGAGATGCTTGGAATTTAGTACTGTCATGAAAGGGACTAGAGCTAAGGCAAAGGGCCTTCAAACCACAAAACCAACAGCACAAATCTGGGGTTGGACTTTCCACACCATGATAGCACAGTTGCCAGAGGGGCACATTGCCAGTGGTATAGCTAGAGCAGGTGCAAAGCACTAAGTTTTGCAAGGAGCCTCACCGCAGCATGCAAGTGGCCCCTACCGGGCAGGGGGAATGGCTCTGAAGGGGAGGGGGCCTCTTGCACACTGCAGTGAGGTTCCCTGCAAAACTTAGTGCTTTGCACCCCTTCTAGCTCTGCCACTGGGCGTTGCTGGTTTGCCTTCTGCCATGTAGCAGTGTTGGTCCTGGAGATGACAAAAGGCTTGTACAGAAGCATCCAAGGGACCTGTCATTCAAACAGGATGTCTCTGGGTCTTAAAGCCCACCTTCCCAAATGCTGAGCTAAGTCAGTGTTCTTCAACTTTGGGATTAGGACCCCAATGGGGTCACAAAACCTCAGTTGTGGGGTCGTGGCAATTTACAGGAATGAAAATGGTTGAAGACCACTAGGCTAGAGCACCACCAGGTAAAGGGGGAGGCATCTGGTGTACCCCTTCAGGAATCAGGAGATTGTGTCCCAGTCCTGGTCAGGTTCTAGCAATTGTGCTAAAAGAGCTTTCACTAGTGCCAGGCTGAAGAACATAAGAAAAGCCCCACTGGATCAGGCCATAGGCCCATCTAGTCCAGCTTCCTGTATCTCACAGCGGCCCACAAAATGCCTCAGGGAGCACACAAGACAACAAGAGACCTGCATCCTGGTGCCCTCCCTTGCGTCTGGCATTCTGACATAACCCATTTCTAAAATCGGGAAGTTGCACATACACATCATGGCTTCTAACCAGTAATGGATTTTTCCTCCAGAAACTTGTCCAATCCCTTTTTAAAGGCGTCTAGGCTAGACGCCAGCACCACATGCTGTGGCAAGGAGTTCCACAGACCAACTACACACTGAGTATTTCTTTTGTTTGTCCTAACTCTCTCAACACTCAGTTTTAGTGGATGTCCCCAGTTCTGGTGTTATGTGAGACTGTAAAGAGCATCTCTCTATCCACTCTGTCCATCCCCTGCATAATTTTGTATGTCTCAATCATGTCTCCCCTTGGGTGCCTCTTTTCTAGGCTGAAGAGGCCCAAACGCCGTAGTCTTTCCTCATAAGGAAGGTGTTCCAGCCCAGTAATCATCTTAGTCACTCTCTTTTGCACCTTTTCCATCTCCACTATGTCCTTTTTGAGATGTGGCGACCAGAACTGGACACAATACTCCAGGTGTGGCCTTACCATAGATTTGTACAACAGCATTATAATATTAGCCATTTTGTTCTGAATACCTTTTCTAATGATCCCAAGCATAGAACTGGCCTTCTTAACTGCCGCCGCACATTGGGTCGACGCTTTCATCGACCTGTCCACCACCACCCCAAGATCTCTCTCCTGATCTGTCACAGACAGCTCAGAACCCATCAGCCTATATGTGAAGTTTTGATTTTTTGCCCCAATGTGCGTGACTTTACACTTATTTACATCGAAACGCACCTGCCATTTTGCTGCCCATTCTGCCAGTTTGGAGAGATCTTTCTGGAGCTCCTCGCAATCGCTTCTGGTCCTCACCACTCGGAAAAGTTTGGTGTCGTCTGCAAACTTAGCCACCTCACTGCTCACCCCTGTCTCCAGGTCATTTATGAAGAGGTTGAAGAGTACTGGTCCCAGGACAGTTCCTTGGGGCACACCGCTTTTCACCTCTCTCCATTGTGAAAATTGCCCATTGACACCCACTCTCTGTTTCCTGGTCTTCAACAAGCTCCCAATCCATGAGAGGACCTGCCCTCTAATTCCCTGACTGTGGAGCTTCATAGTAACTTTTTCTGCTCCCTCTAATAAGAATATTTGGTTACTGTGAACAGTGCTAGGAGGGCATTGCAGGGGCGGAAAATGGGGATGGAGTGAGTGGATACAGTCAGGATTAACGGTGGGGTTCCTAGTTTCATTATTTATATATCAGGGTCATGGCACACAAAAAAGGTTGAAGACCATGGGTATATAGGATTTCTACTATCTGCGGTTTCAGGCATCCTCAGTAGGTCTTGGAATGTATCCTCTGTGGATACAGGGAAGGGGGTTACGATATTACAGCTCAACTCAGCAGGAATTAGATAACACAATGGCCCAATAGCATTCTATTTGGTCAAACAGCACTGTTCACGCTTGCCTGGCTGGTTTGGGGCTACCCACCCACACTCACCACCCACAAATCCCAACAGAAATTGATTTTAGCTTCCCCAAATCTTAAGAGCTGAGAGGCCTATCAGGCAGCTTCAGTGCAAACATGCAAAACCCTTGGGAAGCTGCTGGTCCCAATGACCATCACTGGTGCCTGTCCTCAGGTTTTCCAGGAACTATTTGGCCCAGTCACTATTCCCCCGCACTCCACCACAATGCTCTGACATAGTGTCAGTCTGGTGTGGGTCCGTAATTTTTTCTCACCATGTTCTGGAACAATGCTTACACTGAGGGTACTGTGTGCAGGTAAAAATGGTGGCCATCAAGAGGAAAGGACCCACTTCTACCCAGGTAAGCCCTCCCACAAGTCTTGCAGAAAGAATAGGATCGGGCTGTTAGACTTTCTCATCCAAACCATGAGTCTTTAGAATGCTGGATTGTGCCCTCACTTTTTCAAGCCTCTGAGCAAGAAAGGTCATAAAACAGCAAGCAAGGGAAGAGGGCAATATTAATCCTGCTGTGCAAACAGACAGAAGAGGAAAGGATTCCAGAAATAATGTCTTTTTATGGAAACGTTTCATTTTCTCTATATTAAACACTGTTACGAAGTTCCTCAAAGACCACCTAAGAAATATTTAGATTACAGTCCAAATCTTATGCAAATCTCCTATTTTCATGTCCAAACATAGATGCGTATTAGTTGTCAACTTAAAACAACATGATACTGTTAACAGATTTTTGCCCCCAAAGCAAGCTTTTCTCCCCTTGTAACAAAATGCCATATTTCTACTGAAATATTGGAGAACATGCACCACAGGTAAAAGTTGCAAAGAAAAATCCTATTTAACCCGCCATTTTTTTTTTACTGTGAATGATTTCATGGCTACAAAAGGAATACATTCAAACTCTCCTGACAGAGGCAAAGAAAGTCTTGTAGAACACAGTAAATGGTTGATGTTAAGAGGCCAATAAACATTCAATTTGATGTCTTTTTTTCTTTCTTTCTTTCTTTTTGGAAAAAGGAATTTAACAAACATTTATTTTACAAGGTCAGAAGTTCTCGGTATCCTTTGGCTAAATATTTGGTATGTTTAGTATAAACTGCGTTTGTACCGAGTCAGGAAAAAACTTCATTTGCAGGCCCTCATGCGGCATTTACGCAATTCAACTTATTTTATTTTGTGCATGTAGGTTAAAGTCCGCTCAATCTAGACCCTGGATTTTTCAGGCTATCAGAATGTGCAGAAGCAGCCTACACATTCACAAAGCCCAATCCTAACCATTGCTAGAAGCAGGCTAGTGGTCTCCTTGGGGGAAGGGAACATTTGTTCCCTTATCCCAGCTAAAGTCCCAGGGGCTACTCAGATCTGTGCCAGTTAAATTGCTGGAGCAAGTCCGAGAAGCCCTATGTTGGGTTTTCAAGCCTGGATACGGCACTGGTTCTCACACAATTAGCACCAGGACCCACTTTTTAGAATGAGAATCTGTCAGGACCCACCAGAAGTGATGTCATGGCTGAAGTGACATCATCAAGCAGGAACATTTTTAACTATCCTAGGCTGCAATCAAGCAGGAACATCAAGCAGAAACATTTTTAAGTATCCTAGACTGCAATCCTACCCACACCTACCCAGGAGTAAGTCCCATTTACTATCATTGTTAAAAGAATATACATTGTAGCTTGTTAAAAGTACAAATCTGTAACATTTCCCCCAATGCAGTCATGTACCATGGTAGCATCAAGCCTAATCTATTAAAAATAAAATATTGAAATGAATGGGGACCTACCTGAAATTGGCTAGCGACCCACCTAGTCGGTCCCGACCCACAGTTTGGAACTGCTTGCACACTGTGGTGAGGCATCCTGCAAAACTTAGTGCTTTGCAACCCCCTGCGTTGACGCCTGCGTTGACTTGGTCATGTCGTGAGAATGGATGATGGTCGGATCCCAAAGGATCTCCTCTATGGAGAACTCATGCAAGGAAAGCGCCCTACAGGTAGACCACAGCTGCGATACAAGGACATCTGCAAGAGGGATCTGAAGGCCTTAGGAGTGGACCTCAAAAAGTGGGAAACCCTGGCTTCTGAGTGGTCCGCTTGGAGGCAGGCTGTGCAGCATGGCCTTTCCCAGTTTGAAGAGACACTTGGCCAACAGTCTGAGGCTAAGAGGCAAAGAAGGAAGGCCCATAGCCAGGGAGACAGACCAGGGACAGACTGCACTTGCTCCCGGTGTGGAAGGGATTGTCACTCCCGAATTGGCCTTTTCAGCCACACTAGACGCTGTGCCAGAACCACCTTTCAGAGCGCGATACCATAGTCTTTCGAGACTGAAGGTTGCCAACAAAGCACTCCCTTTAGCTATACCACTGGCCTATAGTCTTCAGACCCCATCCTATCCGATTTTCCAGTGCTGGTGCAGTTGTGCCAGTGGGGTGTGTGCTGCATCCTGTGGTGGAGGGGCAGTCATTGGGGCCTTCTTAATGTATGGGAACATTTGTTCCCTTACTGTGGGGCTGCATCGTGGGAAAGTTGGATAGGATTAGGCCCTTCCTCCCCTCTTTCTAAGTGGGAGGTGTTTCTGTTCCTTCCTTGCTGTTAATTGTCTTCAGTTTGATTTTTTCTCCCCTGTTTTCTTCTGCCTCCCCCTCCCCCTTATTCTTTGACCATTTTGCTTGTTGCCTCTTAGTCTCCTGAGACTGAAGGTTGCCAACACATCTTCATAGAGGCCATTTTTATGTATTGGTTTGTCTATTTAGCAAGGGGGGTTTCAGACATATATATTGATTGTTTCGCATTTTAGCTCTGTTCCGCTGCATTTTAATTTTAATTAGGGGCTTGGTTTTGTTAATTCCTGTAACTGTCAGGCTAATAATTTGTTTTCCTTTTGGGTTTTGATGCGTAATTAACTTATTAACAGTTTTGATTGCATGGAACTTTTTTGATGTAGGGTGCATTTATTTGGGGAGATGATTATTTATTTATTTATTTATTTATTTATTTATAAATTATGTAATAAATATGAACATGTTCATTATAATACATTTTAATTGATAAATTCCTTTTTATATTATTTATTTATTTATTTATTTCTCTCTCTCTCTCTCTCTCTCTCTCTCTCACTCACACACACACACACACACACACACACACACACACACACACACACACACAGTTTCACTCTCAAAAATGTCCCAGTTTGGATGATAAATCATATAGTCACCCCATATATAGCTATTGTTGGGGGCCAGACTTACCTGATCCAGGGGGCCACCTGCCCAGTGGGGACCAGACCAAGTACAGGCTGGGAGAGACTGGAAAGGTCTCTGCAGTGCAGGGTATTGCCCATCATCCTACTGAAATGAGCACACGTGCAGAGAAGCTTAGGACCCGGAAGGTGACCAGGCAGGGTGGATGGAACCAGGAATGGAGGTAGAGACCAGCCAGGGCTAGGGAAATATAAAGAAAGGACCAGATCATACTGGATATACAAAGCCCATTTTTAGAACAACTTGTGCAAGAGATTTAATTTTGCACATGCTGGTATCGTTCTGAATTATTTCCCCCTCCACTTGCAACATGTTGCAGAAACAGAGAAATCAGGATCAAAGACAAGGCAGGAAGGAAAGCAAGATGCTTGGCTGAAAAGCGAGATCCTGAAATATGCCTGATGCAGAAAACCAGCAAACTCAAAACTCTGCCAGGCAAGTCAGATTCTGCTATAAGAAAAGCAAACTTGTGCGAGTAAAATAATGCAGAGAACGGAAATCGTGTACGACTTCTTTTACTTGGAGTTTATTATGCAGTTGTCTGTTACTAAGAGTCAGACTCCATGTCACTAGAAATGCATGCTCAGTGCTGTTCATGCTGGTTTTTCCCCTTTCGCTTGCTTGTTTGTTTTATTCTAATTATAAACAGCAAGTGGGGTGGAGGTTCCAAATCAGACATGGAATGACATGAGCTTTGACTCTTTGACCATGCTCTGGTCCTGGCTTGGATCAGGGCCACTTGCAGATGTGATTTCCCCAAAGGAAGGAGATCTGAAGGATGCCTTTAGATGGGCAGCAAAGATGCCTTCTGTTTTGGCAGAGTTTGGGGCACGTTGCCTCTATGTTGGGCAATTGACTCTGCTGCTGTTTTAATTCTTAATTTTGATTGTAGGTTTTTAGTTTGAATGCCATTCATTTGAATTTCATTTTGGAAGCTACCTCAGTGGCGTATCTAGGGTATGGCAGGTAGGGCACCTGCCCTGGGCGCCACTTGAAGGGGGCGCCACTGAACAGCTCTGAGAAGTGACCAGTCCTAATTGCTGCATCCTGATTTTGTGAGTGCTTGTGAGAACAGGAAGCAGGGACTAAGGAAAGCTTGGAGGGGTTGGATGTAGCACCCCATCTGCTGCTCTGGAAGTGACTGGAGCACACATGCACTTTCAGTAGCTGCAGCAATTTTCAACGGGTTTTTCCTTTTGTGTTCGGTGAATCCAGAAGTGATGTCATGTGATGTCATGATGTTTCATGAAGTCATGATGTCATGTTACTGCCCTGGAAGCCGCAGTCCCTGGCTATACCACTGATAGGATACAGAAAAGACAGGAACGTTTTAAAAAGAAAACCTCTCAGTTTTATTTAGCAAATAAAAAAAACCATGAAATTAGTATTTAAAAACTATGAAAAGGCACAGCCTGGGGAGGAGGCTGGGAAGATCCCTGCAGAAATGGGAGGCTCTTTCTAGAGAGATTTCACATCAGTTCTCAACCTGACATTTGGATATCTCAAAGATGAAGGGGTGGAGCAGGGAGTTTGCAGCATTTCCACATTTCTTGTTTTTCTGCTGCAAATCACCATATGTCAAAACCACGCCTTGAAAGACCTTTTATCAGCCACTCATGTGCACAGCCCACCAGTGCATAAACAAGCAGTGTGATTAGGAAGGCTTTTCCCTTGCACTCTTCTGAAAGCACTGGTGAGATGGAAGCACTTTAGCAAGCACACAGCAAAATGTCTACAAATCTTCTACAAGTCATTTTAGAAACAAACGTTGGTGGTTGATTTTAACACTCCCAAGGATACATGAATGCTGGGCTAGCAATGTTATATAGTGTTATATATATATATATATATATATATATATATATATATATATATATATATATATATATATATATATATATATATAATGTTAATATATTAACAATTATATAATGTCATAATTTCCCTGTTCACATCTGTTATAAAGCAGTCCAATTATTTTTCAACCTCTGCTCCTGTTAAATCTATTGGCTCTATTCTGAACAGTTAGTTGTGTACAAACGGAAATTATTCTAGGCAAGTTCGGGCTTGACTTCATACACATCTTTGTGATAAATTATGTTCATGGGGTATTCGCTGGAAGTCCTCTGCTGAGAAAGTATGTAAATACATACAAAATTCCCTGACATAGAATCAGACCCTTGGTCCATCCAGTTAAGATCAGCAGAAGCTCTCCAAGATTTTAGTTCCAAACTACATGTTGTGTACATAATGGTCTGGGCTTTTTCCTCTTTAAATAGTGCACTGGTGGTGGGGGGATGGTAGTGAGCAAAAGTGCAGTTGGAAGTGTAGAGGGCCTTAGCACATTGTCCCTGCCACAGTCCTGATCTCTCTCTCTCAAACACACACACACACACTTTTATTCTGCCAAAATGAATAGGGTGCATAAAAATGCATCAGTTTGTTGGATGGTAGCCATAGTGAATCTTGAGCACCAAATACCCAAGCATTTGTCATTACAAACCTGTAATTGTAATTACAGACTTGTAATTAAAACTTTCATTTTTTCATCTATAAGCATTCTGTTTATACAGTCCTTGAATGTCCAGTGGCAGAGCTGAAGAATGACATCAAGTTCACACATGTGTGTGTATCACTTCACCATTTGACACTTGTTTACTGGTTGTGAATGTGTTAACTGAGCCCATGCAGCTGCCTTGCGTTTGAGGTGCTGAAAGGGTTTGTGAGTATTCGGTCCCTGTGGTGTTTTACTTGTGATGGCTCATTTGCACACATAAGCAAGTCATCACTTAGTGCTTGTGGTCACGAAGAGGTAAACAGGGATGTGAGGGAAGGCCTCAGATGTTATCTGTCAGTACACACAACTCAAGAAGAAGGACCTGTGTGTTCAGTCCCCAGCTTCTGTTAAAAAGATCTCTGATGGCAAGACATGAGAAGACCTCTGCTGAGATTTTGGAGAGCCACTGAGTGGCATGTTAGATAAACCTAGGCTAGATGAACCACTAGTCCCAGCTAATCCTGCCAAGGATGGTCCTAAGCCCAGCTGCAAAAGGAGAAAGGTGGATGCACTAATCAACCATCATTCAAAGAGCAAATCCAATAACACAAACTGCAATGTTTTGTCCACATCTGCAGAATGAACACCAGCCAGCTGCCATGCAAGCTCCTGTGGCAACCTCCCTACTGGAGGGTTCAACCAACAGCTCCAAAGAAAACCTAGCTCAAAAGCATTGAGGAAGATCTAAGGAACTAGCGATTGACCATCAAGAAGGCTAGAAATATAGCCAACAATCACAGAGAGTGGAAGCATATCATGACTGACATATGGATTCTAGTGGCACCTAAAACAGCATATTGGTTGAGAGGACAGCCTGGTCACCAAGTGCCAGCTAAGGACTGAAGAAGAAGGAGAAGAAGAATAGTCCCACCTCCACTTAAGGCAGATTCATATAAGCTTTCTGAGCATGAGATCTTTAGGGAATTGGGACTTGCATTCAGTAATTCAGTCTGTACACAGCTGAGGGTCTGAGGGTGAGAACAGCGGATGGAACTGGGTGTCTCAAAAGTAAAGTTCAATCAGTGCATCAGAGTATGAATATAATGAACATAAGGCATTATGGTCCTGAAAGGTTTTGGACTTGTAATTAAAATCTCCATTTTTTTTCCATCTCCAACCATACAGTTCATGCTTTGTGGAAAGAGCTTCCTCTCTTTAATGCATCCTGATCCCACAGGTTTCACCTCAGGAGCGGAGTGAGCTCAATTTCCATGAGCATATGTGTTCTCTGACCATTACAAAAAGTCCAGTAGATCATTGCAGTTTAATTGCTTAATTGTCTGCTACTTTTCTCCCTCTTCTTTGGAGGATTATGAAAGGGTGTAGCAAGTTTTCAGGAAATAAAAAAAGTAGACTTCATTTGCCAAGAGACTTCCCACCCTTCCATAAGACTTTATGGCCCAAATCCTAACCCACTTTCCAGCACCGGCATAGCTGTGCCGTTGGGACGTGTGTCACATCCTGCAGTTGGGGGGGGGGGCGCTCAGGGAGGTCTCCTCAAAGTAAGGGAATGTTTGTTTCCTTATTTAGGAGCTGCGTTGCCCTTATGTCTGTGCTGGAAAGTGGGTTAGGATTGCGCCCTATATTGCTTTTAATTTGTATGGCAAATCAGGCGAAAAACAAAATTTTAGAAGGAAAAGTACTGAACATTTTCAGAAGATGTAAACAAGACACATTTATTTGAGGTATGATGGAAAATTTACTGTATTGTCAGTTATTATTATTATTATTATTATTATTATTATTATTATTAATGATAATAATAATAATAACTGTATTTATATACCACCTTTCTGGTCATCGGATTACTCCTTTGAGGTTTACATAGGCAGGCGTTTCTAAATCCCTCAAGGGGATTTTTACAATCATAGAGGTTCTCTCTTTCAAGAACCAACATTTCAGAATGGATCTTCCTGGTTTGGTCTCACTTCTGGCCTCCAGTTCTCCCACGCAGGCTGACAAGCAGCTCCATTTCTCACATGGAGGGCAACCAAGACCCTTCTTGCTCACACCAAGAGCAGGTGGAATAACTCAGCTGGGCTTGTCAGCTGCTTCAAGGTCTCACCATTCTCAGTCGTTCAGGGAGCTGCTGGTGTTCTCAAACTGGCGACCTTCTGATGTTATCTTTGGGCTAACGGAGGCTCTACCCTCTAGACCAGACCTCCAGGCCTTATTATTATTATTATTAGTATTATTATTAGTATTATTATTATTATTAGTAGTAGTAGTAGTAGTAGTATTTATATACCGCTTTTCAACGGAAAGTTCGCAAAGCAGTTTACAGAGAAAAATCAAATGGCTCCCTGTCCCAAAAGGGCTCACAATCTAAAAAGATACAAAAGAACACCAGCAGATAGCCACTAGAAAAGACACTGCTGGGTGAGGAGGGCCAGTTACTCTTCCTCTGCTAAATAAAAGAGCACTCACTTAAAAAGTGCCTCTTACCCAGTTAGCAGGGGTTTGCATAGAAATGGACCACAGTTCGTCAGTTCCTCAAAATATTGAGTGTGCTTTATTTGTACGCGCATTGGAAATTTTCAGGCTTCCAGTAACCACCTGGAGAGGTGGTTGTAACTCAGTGATGCAGCACATCTTGTGCATATTGCTGTCTCTTGCCTGGATGAAGCTGCATGGGTGATCTCAATGATTTTAGTATCATGCAGTTCAGAAGCAAGCAGAAGGCAGAGGAGAAGACTGGAAGTTCACTAAGTGGTTTGTGGTAGATTGGTAAGGGTTTCCAACTCTCAAAAATGTAATAGCAAGTAAAATTGCAAGTAATAAAACACAAACTCTCTGCCATGGCTGGCCTTCTGCTAGGAATTCCAGTGTTAAAAGTTTACCTTTGGTTACCTTTTATTTCATATTAGTAAATAGCATTTTTCTCTAATGAGCCTTTCAGCCTAATCCTATGCATGTCTACTCATTGTAGTCAATGGGGCTTACTCCCAGGAAAGTGTGGATAGTATTGGGCTGTAAACCAGTGGTTCTCACACATTTAGCACCAGGACCCACTTTTTAGAATGAGAATCTGTCACAACCCACCAGAAGTGATATCATGACTGGAAGTGATATCATTAAGCAGGAAATGTTTTAACAATCCTAGGCTGCAATCCTACCCACACTTACCCAGGAGTAAGTCCCATTGACTATCATTGTTAAAAGAATATACATAGTAGCTTGTTAAAAGCACAGGTCTGTAACATTTCCTCAAATGCAGTCACATACCATGGTAGCATCAAGTCTAATATATTAAAAATAAAATATTGAAATGAATGGGCACTCACCTGAAATTGGCTACTGCGTCCCAACCCACAGTTTGAGAAACACTGGTCTAAACCAATCCTAAAAGGGGTGTGTGCTAAATATCACCAACACTAAAACTAAGTTAAAAACCAAAAACTAAAAACAACAACTAAAACTCAACCTCAAAAGTTAAAACTAAAATAGTAGGTTTCTGTGGTGCTGTATCCAGAGCCTTGGGCTCAAACTTTTCCATGAACAAGTTTGCAACCACTGGGCTTAGGGAGCTTCCCTAACAACCAACGTCCTGGCTGGTTCGCTGGATGAATGAGCAAAGACTGTGTAAAGCAAGGACTGTGTAAATCTGAGGCATTATCCCCATGTTTATATGGATCCCAAAGGATCTCCTCTATGGAGAACTCATGCAGGGAAAGCGCCCTACAGGTAGACCACAGCTGCGATACAAGGACATCTGCAAGAGGGATCTGAAGGCCTTAGGAGTGGACCTCAACAGGTGGGAAACCCTGGCCTCTGAGCGGCCCGCTTGGAGGCAGGCTGTGCAGCATGGCCTTTCCCAGTTTGAAGAGACACTTTGCCAACAGTCTGAGGCTAAGAGGCAGAGAAGGAAGGCCCATAGCCAGGGAGACAGACCATGGACAGACTGCACTTGCTCCCGGTGTGGAAGGGATTGTCACTCCTGAATCGGCCTTTTCAGCCACACTAGACACTGTTCCAGAACCACCATTCAGAGCGCGATACCATAGTCTTTCGAGACTGAAGGTTGCCAACTAACTAACTAACTAACTAACTAACTAACTAACTAACTAACTAACTAACTAACTAACTAACTAACTATATGGATTACAAAAAATACATAAAACGCAGATATCATTACGACCCATTGTTGGTGCTATTGGATCACCAACATATGCCACTGCAAAGCATCTGACTAAATTGCTCCAACCACATGTGGGTTTGTCACTACATTTATTAAAGACTCTACTTTTCTGATTGCAAAACTGAAAAAGCTTTGTATTGGACCAGAAGCCCAGATGATCAGCTTTGATGTTGTGTCATTTGTTTACAAAAGTACCAGCTGAAGCAGTCTTACAACTGATTGAAGGGTTGTTTCCCCCAGACATTACAGAACTATTCGGGTATTGTCTGACATCAACCTATTTTGTCTGGGAACAGCAATTCTACGAGCAAAAAGAGGGAGTGACTATGGGAAGGCCCCTAAGCCCAGTGGTTGCAAGCTTGTTCATGGAAAAGTTTGAAGCCAAAGCTCTGGATACAGCACCAAAAACCTACTATTTGGTTTTGATATGCAGATGATACTTTTGTGATATGGGATCATGATGAGACAGAGTTGGATCAGTTTTTGCAGCACATCAATAATATCCATCCATTGATAAAGTTTACTACGGAAAAAGAAAAAGTAGGAAAATTGCCTTTTTTAGATATCTTGATTATTAAAAAGGAGGCTGGACGTTGGGACATAAAGTATACAGAAAGCCCACACATACAAAGAGTTATTTTAGCAGCTTCTAATCATCATCTAAGATAGAAGAGGGGGGTCATAAAAACATTAATGGATAGAGCCAGGTGAATTTCAGAGCCACAGTACCTAGATGAAGAAATGCTTCATTTGGAACCAACCTTACAAGCTAAGGGTTACACAAAGCAAGAGATAAAAAGAGCTTCCTGACAAAGACAAAGGAACAAATCTCAAAAAGAAGGGGAGTCACTAGCACCAAAGGCCAGGGGCTTTCTCCCCTATATCAAACATGTCACAGATCGTATAGGAAGACTGCTGCAGAAGGTAAATATTAAGACAATTTACCAACCAACAGTCAAGCTACAGCAGATCCTGTGAACACCAAAAGATGAAAGAGATCCACGTTTACAGGCAGGGGTATATAGGAACCCATGTTGCTGTGGGAAGGTATACATTGGTACTACAAAAAGGAGTATGAAGAAACATGAGTGAAGAAACATGAAAGACATTGTCACTTAAAACAGATTGAAAAATCAGCAATTGCAGAACACTCAGTGACAACAGGACATAAAGTGGATTTTGAACACACTGAGAGCCCAATCCTGTGCTTGGCAGTACGGCTCCGTAAGGCACATTTGCGAGCCTCACCGCTGGGCTCCTGCCTGTGCTAGCACAGTGCCAGCTGGTGCTGGGCTAGCGCGGGGTGGTTGGCCAGCTTCCACAGCTTGGTGGTTTCCTGCACCACTGAGCTGCAGCACAGTAGGCTGGGGCGGGGACGGGGGCAGGGCGGAGGCATTCCAGGGTGGGGGGAGACCGGCGCAGGGCAGAGAGAGGGCTGGGGGAGGCATGCCGGAGGGAGGGAGGGAGGGAGGCAGGTCCGCGGAGCTCCGCTTCGCAGGATCCAAGGCACTCGTGTAGGGCTCTGTGCCCTACATGAGTGCCTTTACCTTACCTCCAACCTATTGGTTGGTGGTAAAGTGAAAAGCCCCATTACCGGGCTGCTTACCTTATCCAGGAGAAGGGGACGAACGTTCCCTTCTCCCGAGGTGCCTCCCGCGGTAGCCCAGGGCACGCAGGACCTGGCAGCAGCCATTCTCGGTGCCGCTGAGCCTGGGTTTCCCGGGCAGCTCAGGATTGGGCTGTGATTTGTTGCCCAATACCATACATTACATGCACGTGTGCGCAGAGAAGCAATTGAAATATATAAGCACCAAAACAATCTGAATAGGAAAGAAGATACAATGAGAGTTCATAATGCATGGCTACCAGCCCTGAAAAATGTTACTCAGAGAGTAAGGAGACAGGTGGGGCTAACAGCTGGCAACAATGTGCCCTAATTCAATAGGCAATCAGTTACAACCTGTAGAAGAACAGAACCAAAGTCCAGTGCCTGAGGAAGACTGTGGTCTCTGAGGAAGTTTTTAGTTTCTTATTCCAGTCTTTTTAGCTTTTAGTCTCTAGTTTTATTTGTTTTTTAATTTTAATCCTTAGTTAGTTTAGCTTCAAGCGCCTTTGGTTTTTAGTTTTTAGCTTGGTTTTAGTTTCAGCTTTTTAGGTTGAGTTTTAGTTGTTTGTAGTCTCCAGTTTTTAACTTAGTGTTGGTGATAGTTAGCACCCCCCCCCCCTTTTTAGGATTGGTTTAGGCTCATTAGATAAAAAAGCTAGACCATGGCACCTCGTCTGAAAAACTGTTAAATTCAGTATGGATTCCAGCCGTGAAAGCCTTAGCCTTATTTTTATTTATCATATTTAAAGAATTTGCGTCCTGCTTTTTGCATGCTGAAGCAAATGCCCAAGGCATACACTACACTGTATACTTAAACTCAATGACCTCACTACACATCATGGTCACATGATGATGGCACTGAGAAAAAGAGAATGAACTGAGAAAAAAAATGAAGATGATCATAGGAATTACTGAAAAGATCAGTAATAAGGGATTTTCCAACAGTATCAAAAATGTTCCTCCAAACCAGGGAACACTTTCAAGTGAGCACTACTTGTTTACCACTTCATCTAACCCCCTCTCTCCCCCCAAAATAATACTTTTCAGTCAAACATTGGAATTCATGATTAGGATAATAGCACATGCCATACTCCTTTGAACCCATCTCAGAATCTTAGGATATGTAGAAAGTCTTGAAACCTCCCTGTATCCTGCTGTTTTCTCTCCTGGCCCCCAAACAGAACAAATTTCTGAATCTTGGTTTTTTTTGGAATTATATGAAATAGGTCAGGCCATTATCTTGCTCAAGCGATTGAAAATGTTACGCGCCATCAATATTTAAAATGTAAATAAGATATTCCTCTAAAACTGAAGATCACTTAAAACATAGTGTTGTTTGAATTTCAAGGAGCCATTATGTTTAATAGCATTTTAAAAAAACTATTAAAGTTGAGTGGTTACTTTTTATTTTTGCATTTAGTCACACTTGGGAGTCATTTGTTTTGTTTCATGCTCTAACAAACAGAGAGGCTGTTAGGGAGGAAGGCTCTCATTTTGAATCATGGCCTCATTTATGCCATATCTCACAATACCATTTGGAGGGATGATCGTTTTGAAAACCTTTAAGGTGTGGCAGAGAACAGGGTGGAGAGGAGGGAACAAGCAGTACTCAGGCCTGTATAATTGCAACCCACCCCCTGAAAGGGAAAGGGAATGTTCCAAGCCACCATCCTCTCACCCCCGACCAGGCATCACTCTGGTGGCGCCGCTCTCCTTCACAAACACTGAGTACGCATCTCAATCCAGAGAAGAGGTGTGCCTGATGCTGGTGTCAAGTCCATATTACGCCCACTGTGTTTCCCATTGCTCCCAACAGGCATAAGAACATAAGAAGAGCCCCACTGGATCAGGCCACAGGCCCATCTAGTCCAGCTTCCTGTATCTCACAGCGGCCCATCAAATGCCCCAGGGAGCACACCAGATAACAAGAGACCTCATCCTGGTGCCCTCCCTTGCATCTGGCCTTCTGACATAGCCCATTTCTAAAAGCAGGAGGTTGTACATGCACATCATGGCTTGTACCCCGTAATGGATTTTTCCTCCAGACACTTGTCCAATCCCATAAGAACATAAGAACAGCCCCACTGGATCAGGCCACAGGCCCATCTAGTCCAGCTTCCTGTATCTCACAGCGGCCCCACCAAATGCCCCAGGGAGCACACCGGATAACAAGAGACCTGCATCCTGGTGCCCTCCCTTGCATCTGGCATTCTGACATAACCCATTTCTGAAATCAGGAGGTTGCACATACACATCATGGCTTGTACCCCGTAATGGATTTTTCCTCCAGAAACTTGTCCAATCCCCTTTTAAAGGCGTCCAGGCTAGACGCCATCACCACATCCTGTGGCAAGGAGTTCCACAGACCGACCACACGCTGAGTAAAGAAATATTTTCTTTTGTCTGTCCTGACTCTCCCAACACTCAATTTTAGTGGATGTCCCCTGGTTCTGGTGTTATGTGAGAGTGTAAAGAGCATTTCTCTATCCACTCTATCCTTCCCATGCATAATTTTGTATGTCTCAATCATGTCCCCCCTCAAGCGTCTCTTTTCTAGGCTGAAGAGGCCCAAACGCCCTAGCCTTTCCTCATAAGGAAGGTGCCCCAGCCCCGTAATCATCTTAGTCGCTCTCTTTTCTCTGTATGGCAGCTGCCATACAGGTGAAGATAGCATGCAAACCCCAAGGAAGCCTACAGCCTTCCTGACTGCAGTGGCCTTAGTGAGCCCTGCTGCTGAGCAGTCGGGTCCCTGTGGCTTTGCAGGCCCTATGACAGAGTGATGTAGCCAGACCTCACTGGAACCTGTTGCTTGGCTATCTGTTGGATCACTGATAGTGGCACAACATGGCCGTCCTGGGCTGCTGGGAAGAGATGCTTGGTGTGCTTCTCTTTCAGATGCTGCCCTGTTCAGTAAACATTTTATCACCCTTTTTGCCTCTTTCACAGCAGATAGAGATCCTTTCTTCCCATCCTAGTTGTTTCTTGGTTCAGCTGGCCTCAGGGTGGGACTCTGCACACAGGAGGGGCCTCCCTTCTCTCAGAATGTGCAGCAACCTCCCTCCATAACTCCTTGAAATCCAAGGAGGGGCGTGCTCCTCTGTAGTCCTGAGCATCCTGATCTCTGGTGCCATGGTGTATGGCAGACCACTGCAGGGAAATGGGGAGGGCAGCGTACTGACAGCCACGCCAATAGCTAGTGATGTTGTAAAGGGTATGGGGGTGTGGGTGTGGTTAGATGGGTGGGCTGCTGCAGTAGATGCCCTGTGTCATATGCCAGCCCAATGGTTGGTCCCTGAAGCGCTCCCTCTGACAGCTCCATATGCTCTCAGGCAGGCTGCAGTGGAACTCAGCAGAAGGTTCAGCCTCCTGTGGCAATTGGACACTGCGGCAAAGAGACTCTGACATTTGGCCTGCATTAGCAATGCAATTCCCCTGAGGGCTGGGGATAAGAATAGGCCCTCAGTTTGGCTGTACTTGTCGTAAGAGGTGACTAAACAGCCACCGGGTAGATGGGACTCGTCAGCCTGGGAAGGCAGCTCATCTGAGAGAAGGAAAACTCTGATCCCAAACCTCCACTGCCTTGTGGCTACATCCAGTTATGGAAAAGGCTTCAGGAGTCAACCTCGAGGAAAAATCCAGAGCCGGAGTCCCTGAGGCAGTTCATGGCTGAACACAGTCACGTTCTGGCAACTCCTGCAATGCCGCTGGAACCAACCGTATTGGCTTCTGCCTTTCCATTGGACAATTTCAGCGACGTGGAGAGGGGGAATTTGCTGCATGGGTAACAGTCTATCCTCCATATCTACTTTACCCAGGCTTCGCGCACTGGAGAGGACACTCTGTTCCAGAACTCTATTCAGAGTGCGATACCATAGTCTTCCGAGACTGAAGGATGCCAACATCCCAGCAATGCAAGTGAAGAAGGCCTTTATTGGCCTGTTTTGCCTGGCAGCAGCTGCCCCTAGAGACATTTAGACTGCATTCTTTCAGGATTGAAGCAGCTTCAGTTGCGGCTACTTTGGGTTTGTTGGAGGAGGAGATTCACAGGATTGGACGGTGGCAATCGGCTGCCTACAAATACTGCATTGGTAAGTAGTAGTTTGGGTGCTCATTGTGGGTGTCCCAGTTGGGGTGTCGGCTTTGGCCTTGCCCCTCTTGGTTTGGGTGCCCATTGTGGGTGCCCCAATTGGGGGTGTCAGGTCCGGCCTTTCCTCCTTGGTTTGAGTCTGTCTGTGTCTGGGTGTGCTTGCTTACTTTTCTCATGGCTTAAAAGACTTCATGGGGCCATCATTCAGACCGGGCGAGCAGCAGAGAAGTTCCAGCCATGAGGCAGGGAAGGGTTAATGTTCTGCTTTTGCATTGAGCAGAAGGGATGGGAGCAGGCTCTCTTGTCCATCTCTGAAGGAAGATTGGATGAAGGATGGACAGTCTGATTTGTTTCTTTGGATGAGGTATGGCAGAAGGAGGAATTCAAGGGGATTCTTATCTTAGAATTGGCTGGACAACCAGGGAGAGGGGAAAAGGAGGCCGGGAAGCCAAGGGGAGGCATTGTAGTGATCATGCTTTCCAACCGTGTGGCTCTTGTGGGCTCCATTGTTACTGGGGAGGAGGAAGCCTCATTGAACAACAGGTGCAAATGAGTAGAGCTGCAAAGGATTGGGTCATTCTGGTAAAGCTCCCAGTTGCTGCAAGTGACTCTCCACACTCTTGCTACTTATGTTCCTGCTCTCATGCAATCCGTTTCGCCCACCCACATTTACAGATGGGATGGGGACATCAGGGGAGTGATTAAAGAGACCTCCGACACACACACACAGCCTGGCAGCAGCTCTGTTTCTTTTTCCCCGTGAATCTGTGCCCGACATGTGTATCAAAAAGACTCATGATTCGAGTCTTTTCAAGTTGTGAAACCACTCTGGTCGACTCAGGGAGCCCTCCTGATAGGATTCATTTTCGAATCAAGTCACAAGGGGCAGAGACTTGTGACTTGAATTGTGTCAAGCTGTGCTGGATTTGCCCATCCCTGGTATTGTCATTATCCTGGCATAGCTTGGCAAAGGCATCTTAAAAGCGGTGTGGCAACCCCCACACTGCTTTTTATGAATATTTCAGCATGTTTGCCTCTGATGCATCAAAAGGGAAGGTTCATTAATTGCTACCAAAAAAAGAAAAATAAAAAGATTGATTTTTCGTTTGCTCTGCAATACACTGTATTTTTCCTTCACTTACTCTTAGCTACCTTGCCAAATGCTTGATTTTGTTTTCTAATTGTGAATGCTCTTTGACCCAGAGGAATGGACAAATTCATGGGGATGGGGTGATACTTGGTCAGCAGCATAATAATCAATACTTCTGTGATTTTCGGTTTGTTGGTTAACTGATATCAGGTAGAAATTTGTCTGTGTTTAGTGTAGTTCAAACGTGATCTTGCTATAATAGGAATGTAATTCAGTAAATATGGAACTCAGTCAGAAGTATGAACAATGCAGAAAGCAAACATGCAAATGAATCAAATGGCAAGCAACTGTTGATTACTTAATGATGTTGAGTGTCCTTTATTGGCTAGATGTTAGTCTCTAGAAAGTAAACTGCACTCTGTGAAGCCACACTACACCAAGCACGTGAGTGAACTCCTTTGCTTCCCTGTTTTTTCCTACCTATTCCTTCATTCTAGGAAGTCCCTGCTTCATGATCTATACCCCTTGATATGGTTCTCTACATCTGCAGCTGTAGCAGGAGTCATGCTGTGGCGAGCCCATGGAAACTTGAGCCTGAAAAAACCCCACTCACAAATTGTACGTAGATTAGACCACCATCTCCCTGCTGCTTGTCCTTTCTTGAGACTGTGCCCATGAATTCTAGAAACCTTAAGATAGCTTCTGGAAAGGTGCTGTTGTTACAAAAATCCACAAGAGAGTTGGTCTTTTTTTTTTTTTTTTTTTTTTAAGGGACATGCCATGAATGGATCATTAAACTTTCCAATAATGAAAAGCTAGGTCAGGTGGAATTGTGGAACTCCTTGCCACAGGATGTGGTGGTGGTGTCTGGCCTAGATGGCTTTAAAAGGGGATTGGATAGATTTATTGATGATACTACCATCAGAGGTTACAATGCATTAGAAATAGGCTGTCTTGAATTCCAGGTGCAAGGGAATGGCACCAGGATGAAGGTATCTTTTTATCTTGTGTGCTCCCTGAGTCATCAGGTGGGCCACTGTGAGATACAGGAAGCTGAACTAGATGGGCCTTTGGCCTGACCTAGCAGGGCTCTTCTTATGTTCTTGTTCTTTTCTATAAGGGGATGGTAGTATTGTGATAACAGGAAATACAATATGTGTGTTCCTTTTTCTAGGGAATAGGCCCTCAGTTTGGCTGTAATTGTCGTAAGAGGCGACTAAACAGCCACCGGGTAGATGGGACTTGTCAGCCTGGGAAGGCAGGTCATCTGAGAGAAGGAAAACTCTGATCCCAAACCTCCACTGCCTTGTGGCTACATCCAGTTATGGAAAAGGCTTCAGGAGTCAACCTCGAGGCAAAATCCAGAGCCGGAGTCCCTGAAGCAGTTCATGGCTGAACACAGTCACGTTCTGGCAACTCCTGCGACGCCGCTGGAACCAACTGTATTGGCCTCTGCCTTTCCATTGGACCATTTCAGCAACGTGGAGAGGGGGGATTTGCTGCATGGGTAACAGCCTATCCTCCATACCTACTTTACCCAGGCTTCGCGCACTGGAGAGGACACTCTGTTCCAGAACCACCATTCAGAGCATGACACCATAGTCTTCCGAGACTGAAGGATGCCAACAAAAAAAAAATTCTATCATGGGACTTGGTTCAGTGAATATAAAGTATGTTCTGTTTAAAATTTGGATAAAGTGCTTCTTTAAAAAAAGAAATTTGTTTTAAAATTTTTCTTACTCTACAGATGTTACTAAGATATCAGTATTATTTTTGCATTTAAAAGTACAGCTCCATCTGCAAGATACTGGAGTCATGTGAGCAAAACAGTGTATGGAATAGTTGGAAGAGAAGCTTTTGCACTCTAATTTTTACATGTCTTAAGATTGTTTGAATTGTTGTGAGGGTTTTGCTCTGACAATTTCAGCTCCCAAATGATTGACGCAGCCACGTGCTCTTAAATGGATTGAAGCGTGCAAAATTGCTGCCTGCTCTTATAATGGCCTTCCACAATACTAGCATCTCTTTCTTTCATAGAAATGGTACTTCTTATTCCTCTCTCTTCTCTCCAAACTACATTTTTTGCCATCTCTATACCTAGATTAGTAGATAAAAATCTTGGGCATCTTATTTTTTAAAGATGTTTAATGTTTGGGCAAGATCCAGTGCACATACCAGTCTGCTATGGTTTCTGGGGAAAGCCCTATAGTGGGCTTCCCATGATGTTCTCCATGCACCCTCTGATGGTACACTGAACCATCTTGATACTGAGGGTATCAATTAACTTGATACTGAGGATTCAAAGATCCTGTGTATCTGATGGGGTATAGCCCACAGAGACCTGTGGGGTATCTGATGGCCATAGCCCAGTGGCTCTCAAACTTACCTGGGTCTCAATGTTCCCACAGCCTTTTCTTCCTGGCTGAGCCGGAGGGGGCCGTCTTGGAACTCACAAAATCTTGCAAGATGGTGGCACCCAAATCTCATGCATTTTGCGAGATACAAGATGCTGGCACCCAAATCTCATGCATTTTGTGAGACCCAAGATGTGGCACCCAAATCTAATGAGAAAGAGGTGGGAGGGGTCAACTGTGGTGCCTCTGTGCGCCACGACTCCCTAAGGTCGTGGCACGCATTATGGAAACTCCTGCATTGGCTCCTCAGCCACAGCCCAATCTTGCCAACTCTGGTCAAATTAGGCAATAATTTGCCCAATCAATCCCCTATGTGTGTGTGGGGGGGGGGGCAAGAGCATGCCTTGCCTCCATGCTGGCCCCAGCATGCATGGCCTACTTCTGTCACCACCTCCATTAGAAGTTTCCCTTATATTACTCATAAGATCCCGTTGGAATCTTCAATCCATAAAATCACAGCCCTTTGTTAATAACTTCAGTTGGGCTATCCACTCCTCATTTATTTCACCAGGGTCTTGGTCTCTTTAGTAGAAATGGTTTCTCTGTACACAGACATTTCTCCTTGGGCTGCAGTAAGCTCACATAATGCAGCCACACAGGTCATGGTTCAGGATGTGGACTCACCTCCCAGCATTACAATCTCTGCGCATGAACTGGAGGTTGTCCATGACTTTGTGTACCTTGGCTCAACAATCTCCGACACTCTTTCTCTCGATACCGAGCTAAACAAGCGCATCGGTAAAGCGGCTACCACGTTTTCCAGACTCACAAAGAGAGTCTGGTCCCACAAGAAGCTGACGGAACATACCAAGATCCAGGTCTACAGAGCTTGCATCCTGAGTACACTTCTGTACTGCAGCGAGTCATGGACTCTTCACTCACAACAGGAGAGGAAACTGAACGCTTTCCACATGCGCTGCCTCCGACGCATCCTCGGCATCACCTGGCAGGACAAAGTTCCAAACAACACAGTCCTGGAACGTGCTGGAATTCCTAGAATGCATGCACTGCTGAAACAGAGACGCCTGCGTTGGCTCGGTCATGTTGTGAGAATGGATGATGGCCGGATCCCAAAGGATCTCCTCTATGGAGAACTCGTGCAAGGAAAGCGCCCTACAGGTAGACCACAGCTGCGATACAAGGACATCTGCAAGAGGGATCTGAAGGCCTTAGGAGTGGACCTCAGCAAGTGGGAAACCCTGGCCTCTGAGTGGCCCGCTTGGAGGCAGGCTGTGCAGCATGGTCTTTCCCAGTTTGAAGAGACACTTGGCCAACAGTCTGAGGCTAAGAGGCAAAGAAGGAAGGCCCACAGCCAGGGAGACAGACCAGGGACAGACTGCACTTGATCCCGGTGTGGAAGGGATTGTCACTCCCGAATTGGCCTTTTCAGCCACACGAGACGCTGTGCCAGAACCACCTTTCAGAGCGCAATACCATAGTCTTTCAAGACTGGAGGTTGCCAACACACCTACCCCACAGGGTTGTTGTGAGGACAACAGGGGGGAAAGAATCATGCACCCCATCCTGAGCTCCTTGGAGGAAAGGCAGCATAAAATATGAAAAATAAGATAAAATGGCTAGAACAGGGCAAAGTCGTTATGATTAATTAGCTAAAGTGAATGTATAAAACCCTTTCAAATATCAGAAACTATTGTTGCAAAGTACGTAAGAAAGGAAAAATAACAGTTTCCCCATATCATTTCAGATATATTTTTGTCTGACATATCTGAACATAAGAAGCCTTCCGCATGTGCTATGGGGCTCCTCTCCCTGCTAAAGTTGAGGGGAAAAAAATGGAGAAAACCAAGACATGCCTGTAAATATTCTGATCAGGTTTTCTCTGGAGCCTTGCTGCTAGCAGAATGTCTTGAGTAAATTTCTACTCAGCAGGCAGTGTTTTGCATGAACTAACTCCCAGGCAAAAAAACGCTATGTTCTTATTCCCTGCTACACCACTCAAACAGCATCTGTATATAATAAGGTGGCCAAAAGATCAGTTGATTTGGGGGAAAACATTAAGGCACTGGGCATTGCTATCTACTCCCAGGCAGATCTTTAAACTGTTCATATAGCTTTTTGAGTGATGTTTTAATATTTAAAAACCTCTAAAAACACGATCGTACTATATACGTCCTTGTTTTTTTCCCAAGCAAATACTCTTCCTGGGAAATCATTTTGCGGCAAATAATTTTCCTCTCACTGCTCCTGTTAATGTTTTCATATGTGCAGAGGAACAGACTCTAATTGCTTAAGGGGGCTCCTTTGATGTCAGAAATGTGAGCTAAAAATATTTTTAAAAAATTAAAAATGGTACAGAGCAGGTATATCTTGTCTTGCCTGGAACCTGCAGTGGCAATTAATTCATTTTGGCCAGCTCTGTTTCCTAAGAAAATGTCAAATGACCAACTGCCACAAAATATACTGATTGTACTGCTTTCTAAGGTTGTACAGCTACTCAGAGTTAGGGCCCAATCCTATACTCCTCAGCTCTAGTGGTGCATGCGTACTGCTGGCTCTGGGTGTCACAAACATGCCATAAAGCACATTTGTGGCACCAGGAGAGGAGGTAGTGGAAGGAGGGAGTGGAAGTGTAGTTAATCTGTGGAACTCTTTGCCACAGGATGTGGTGATAGCATCAGGCCTAGATGCATTTAAAAGGGAATTGGACAAATTTCTGGAGGAAAAATCCATCATGGGTTACAAACCATGATGTGTATGTGCAACCTCCTGATTTTAGAAATGGGCTCCATCAGAATGCCAGATGCAAGGGAGGGTACCAAGATGCAGGTCTCCTGTTATCTGGTGTGCTCCCTGAGGCATTTGGTGGGCCACTGTGAGATACAGGAAGCTGAACTAGATGGGCCTATGGCCTGATCCAGTGGAGCTGTTCTTATATTCTTAAGCTGGGCCAGTGCCGGAAAGAGGAGGAGGAGGAGGTTGAGTCGCTGGTGGAATGTAGCACCACCAGGTGGCAGTGGGGCTTTTCAGGGTGGGGGGTGTGGTCTGGGGCATGGTGAGAGAGGGGTGAGGGAGGGACCGACCCAGGAGGGGGGGCGGGACCAGCGGAGGCGTCCTTTGCCAGATCCTATCCCCCGCATCAGGCTGCAAAGCCTGACACAGGGCTTCTCTCTCCTGTTCCGGCAAAGAGGCTGGCACAGACCTGAGTAACCCCATTGTGGATCCTGGGTCTTTCCTTGGGGGAAGGGGACGAAAGACATCTGGTGGCCTCCCTGGACCCGCTGGATGCAGTGGTAACCATTTTGGCATCATTGCACCCAACAGCACTGGGAAGATAGGATTGGGCTGCCTGTCCCACTAAACTCAATCACACCTACTTCTGGGTACACATAGCATTGTACTGTAAGTAAACCATAGAACCTTTTCCTTTTTCGAATCCCTGAACACTTGCCTGCTTCTTAGTGCTTTTAAAATTGTAATGATGACGTAGCCGAACATACCAAGACAACCCACTGTCAGAAAATGTTCTTGATAGAGCTCCGTGGTTCAGTACTTTTAATTACCTTCTTATAACAACAGATATCGACTCCAAACATTCAGTGGCTCAGCCCGTATACCACTTGTTCTGCATCCTTTTTATAGTCATGTTTATAATGATATCTAACTCATAAAATGTTATCTTACTCTTTCACTTTGTGTGTAATAAATCAACATTCTGCTCTTCCTTCTTGCGCAGATATGGGTTATAAGTATGTGCGACTGCACATGTAGCCTGCACCGGACTATGCTGCTTGCATACAAATGGAAATTAGTTCCCCCCCCCCATGCTTTTCATTAATGAAATGGCAGCAGGTTTTGCTTGGAACTCGAGTCGAATTAATATTCCGCATAAACATTGCCAGGGCATTTTTTTTGCAGCCCGTGCAAGTCTTTTTCGGTGCTTTGAATGAGATAAAAAAAACAGAGGCTCGTTTGCCCCTCCCCATCCACAACTTATTTAGAGCAATTAAAGACATAAATGCAAAGGGTATCTGGAGTTCTCGTCTAATTGTTTTTCTTGTCGCATTCATCCACAGTGGTAGATCACACAAGACTGGTGTGTCAGCTTAGAATAAATTCGTGTTTTTTACTGAGGTGCTCTTAATTTTCTAATTGCCAACAGAGATGGAGAAGAATGGGGGAGGAGGGGTAAATAGTGCCACAAACTGGGAGTAAATGCCTTCTGGAGTATCTATTTAGATGTATTCCAGCTCACCCTGTTCTAGGAGCTCAGAAAGAGTAGTATTCTTCTCTCCCTTGATCCGCACAACAGCCCTGTGAAATAAGTCAGAGCAAATAGGAGATTATGTGTTTTGTTTGTCTAGCGATTGTTTTGGCTGCGGTCTTATGTGTAGTTTTAGGCAGCTTAAATCCTACTGACTTCAATGGGATTTAAGCTGCTTTACTACGAGAGGATTGCAGCCAGTGTTCACTTTTGTGATGTCCTGCCCCAGTGACAGCATTAGCCGATTGGCATCGCCAGGGTAAGGTGAAACCCCACGTGAAAAAGCCGCAGGGTGGGCAATAGCAAGCTAGCTGGTCCAACAGGGTGACTCAGGAGTAGGGTGTTTCATATGTTCAGCCATTCAGAGTGAACATGAAAATCCGGCCCAAATTGAGGCGACACCGAGTGTGGCTCGAATTTGCTGGCACAGATCTGAGTAGTCACATAGAGGTGGCTACTAAATATCCCCTTACTCCAAGTTGCACCACAGCCACCTCCTAACCTGCACTGGATACGGCGCAGGCCAGTTGGCCTGCCTCTTTCAGCGCAGGTTAGGTCTGGGTTGCCCATCCTACACTCTGCCACTAGTTAAAACATCGTTTTCCACATGTGTTCTCAACAACCTAATTGACTTTGTAAGCTGGTTGTATTCTTGATATCAATGGAAACTCGGCCCGTGTGAGTCTAGGACTGTGAAGACAATATTTTAACTGTTCCATTACTTCATGGATTAACCTCCCCATTTTTTGTAAATGTAAAACCAGGGGAAGAAAACATTGCGTTGTGTTAGCATTTTTACTCTTTTTTAGATCTCCCAGCATTTTTTTTTCTTTTTTAAAATAAAAAAAGAAGCCAAAAAACTCCTCCATGCTACATGTCAGTGATAATTTTTCAAAGCAAAGTGTTGCAATAGATCTTCAGCCCTTTGCTATATTTATCCATCTCTGCCCCCTGATAATAGATGGCTTTACCTTCTTGTTCATACATTCACTCTGACATTTTAAAAATTACCATGGCTACTTCGATAAATATTTGAATCTGTCCATTTAAGGGTAGGCTGAAAAGAAAAAGCACGGTTCCCTTTTAGAAGCCTGTTAACCTATTGAAGAAGGATGGTACTGATGCCAAGCTGCTAATTTTTTTTTTTTTATGGAAGAATAATACCCTAACCAGTGGCATAGCTAGAGGGGGTGCAAAGCACTAAGTTTTGCAGGGATCCTCACCGCACTGTGCAAGCGGCCCCTCCCGCTTCCCTTTGGAGCCATTCCGAACTGCTAGAGTAAAACAGAGGCATTAGTCAGAATGGCTCCAAAGGGGAGAGGATGTAGTGAGGCTTCCTGCAAAACTTAGTACTTTGCACCCCTTCTCGCTACACCACTGGCCCTAATCCTGAGAAGTACTTGAGCCAGAGCAAGTCCCTTGTGCCGGCCTGTAAGTGTCACAAATGTGCCATAAGGCATGGCTGCGATGTCAGGGAGTCAGGGAGGCTGGCGTGAGGATGTGCACTGCCTCCCTGGCCTAGATCCCTGTTTGGCAGAGGTAAGTTTGCACCGGCCTGGGGAGGCCAGTGTGGGGGGTTGGGGAGGGCAGGAGAGGGCAAAGTAGGGGTGTTTGGGGGTGAAGGTGCGGGCAGGCCGGTGGTCAGACCAGTCTCAGGAGGGGGGGTGGGTCCAACCTCTGTCACTTAGCCTGGATCCTAACCCCCCTCCCAAGGAGCCCAAGCAGTTGCCACAGATCCAAGTAACCCAGCTGAGGTGGCTGCTGCACAACACAATAAATCCCCTCACTCTGAGTTGTGCAGAATCCACCTCCTACCCTATGCAGGATACAGCGCAGGCCAGCCTGCCTCCCTGTCCTGCTCAGGGTAGGATTGGGCTGCATATCTGTCCAGGGATGTCATGAATATGTACAGTTTAGGCCTAGTAACATGTAAAGCCTGAACCAAGCTAAAACAGTTACACAGAAGTGGCTTGCAGTTCCTAGCTGCTAGGAATTTACAACTCAATGGAAGGTGATTATGTAGCACCTAGGCAGCCAGAAAGATGCCCATCAAGGATGGAATGCAGCTGTAGATCTCCAGGGGGGAGGGAAGAGCTGAGAGGACTGGCATCCAGCCCCACTTCCAGAGGAGAGAGTCTTTGGTCTTTGTCTCTTGGTGAGATAGGTGGTGGGTGCACATCCTGCCCCGCCAGGACCATGTGGCCTCAGAGGTAACTGGCCTGAGGATCTACAAAAGAAGCTGACCCAAGTGAGAGCTAGAGAATAATAGAGTTAGTCAGTTAGCTTTGTTGTTTTATGCTGATATGTTTCCTAGAAGTTTTTATGCCTCTAGCATTTGCTGCCTTTTGTAACTTTTTGTAACCCTATGTACTTAATAAAGTAAAAATCTTTTTACCATGTTGGTTCATTGTCTGTTGGGGACAAAGGTTCAGAATCCTGCCTAGCCGTTCAGCAAGCTACCAAATCCTCATTGTGGACTAGTAACTTGAGGACTGAGACTTTAAGTAAAGAAAGTGCTCAGTGCCTACAAGGGATATAGTTAAGCCTAGAGGGTCTCAGTGTCCCTGGATTGAGGCACTGGCACATACAGTGTGGTGGCAGTTCTACCGAACAGGGGTTCTTGAGGCTCTAGGGTTCAGGAATCAAGAACTCTGAGCACCCAAAACCCTGGGAATGTAAGACAAGTATACAACAAGGGACAAACACACAAATCCAGTGGCTTAATTGTGCTAGGTCTGCATTATGCTGCTGAGCTATGGGACCGAGATGGACTGCCATTTTACTTCGTAATGATAGGACTCAGAATTGCTTAGCTGGAATCCTGACCTCAGAGGCATCACAAATTTCCTTATGAATGGGGAACGTGATGTACAATTAAGCCTTCTACAAAGATGGATACAGAGATGGTGAGATGAGGTGAGATCTCCAAGCACACCCTGGGGGCTGGGGGATAAGGATAGTCCCTCTGTTTGGCTGTACTTGTTGTAACAGGCAACTAAACAGCCACCAGGTAGATGGGACTCATTAGCCTGGGAAGGTAGCTCATCTGAGAGAAGGAAAACTCTGATCCCAAACCTCCACTGCCTTGTGGCTACATCCAGTTATGGAAAAGGCTTCAGGAGTCAACCTCGAGGCAAAATCCGGAGCCGGAGTCGCTGAGGCAGTTCATGGCTGAACACAGTCACGTTCTAGCAACTCCTGCGACGCCGCTGGAACCAACCGTATTGGCTTCTGCCTTTCCATTGGACCATTTCAGCGACATGGAGAGGAGGGATTTGCTGCATGGGAAACAGTCTATCCTCCATATCTACTTTACCCAGGGTTCGCGCACCAGAGAGGACAATGTTCCAGAGCCACTATTCAGAGCGTGATACCATGGTCTTCCGAGACTGAAGGATGCCAATGATGAGATGAGGAACCAGTGTTGATTCAGAGGTCTGGGGCAGGAGGTCTGGTCTAGGGTAGAGCCACTGTTAAGTCCAAAGATGACCTCCAGAGTATGCCAGTTCGAAATTACTGGAAGTTTCCGTGAGTGGCAAGACCTCAAAAAGCAACTGACAAGCTGAGCTCAGCTATTCCAGCCACACTTCGGTGAGAGAGAAGAAATAATCTCTGCTGCCCTTTGGTGAGAGATAAGGAGATGTTTGTCAGTCAGCATGGAAGGCAACTGCGGCCAGAATTGATACCAGACTGTGAAAGATCCACCTGGAATGTTGTCTGTTCTTAAGATTAGAACTTCTTTGTTATTGTAAAAACCTCTTTGGGGGTTTAGAGAAAGCCTGCCTATGTGAACCTTCTTGGATTCAAGTCGAAGGAGTAATCCAATGACCAAGAAAGGCAGTATACAAATATCAGATGATGATGGTGGTGGTGGTGGAAGAGGTAGGTTTTGAAGAAAGGTGAAGAAGGAAGAGAAGAAAGAGAGGTGTTATGTCGTTGTTTTGGAAGGACGTTCTAGGCATAGGGGACAGGAAAAGAAAACAATTTCTTTTTGGAGTAATTTAAGCTTGGAGGTGATCTTTGGCTGATTGAGGGCATCAGAGCTGAAGGAGAAAAAATCATAGCCAGGGTCATGTTGGGAGCGAAGAGCAGATAGATTCTTGGGATCCTGGCATGATGTACTTG
This sequence comes from Tiliqua scincoides, assembly GCF_035046505.1. Classification (NCBI taxonomy): domain Eukaryota; kingdom Metazoa; phylum Chordata; class Lepidosauria; order Squamata; family Scincidae; genus Tiliqua; species Tiliqua scincoides. Next base: position 80,571,362 of record NC_089826.1, read on the forward strand.
CTTAACTGTATTGCTGTATTTAAACTGCTGGTTAGAGTTGACCTTTCTACAAATCTGGAGCCATTTGTGTGCTAATTTTGATCAGAATGCCCAGTAACTCTGTATGTTGAGAGGAAGTAGTGAAATCTCAGCGGCAGTGTTGCTCTTCCCATGAAACGAGCAGTTTGACCTCCTGCTGTCCAGTACAAGTTTAGCTCAGCCTCTGCTGCTGGGATGTTCCTTGTGTTACCAGGATGTAATATGGGGATCAATCTTTTACCGCAAGGAAGCTGAGCAGCTCCATTTATGATTTCTGTGCAATCGTATCTCAAAATTAATGCAGTCACTGAGTGTGCTTCCCCCCCCTTCAATTTGTGAAATTCATGTCCATGGAGAAATTGCATCCTGAGAAGGACAGCCATGATGTAAGATTCCTTGCCTCTCACTGGTGGTGTAGCTGGAGGGGGGTGGAGCACCCAGAGCGGGCACGTGGTGCCTCCCTTCGGACCCATTCCCGGCAGGGGGAGCAAAACGGAGCTGTACAGCTCCGTTTTGCTCCCCCTGCCGGGAATGGCTCCACAGGGAGGCACAGCTTGCCCGCTCTGGGCGCTCCGCCCCCCTCCAGCTATGCCACCGCCTCTCACTTCACTGTATTGCAGCAGCGTGCATCTCAAACTCCGGAAAACTTGGGAGAAAGATTCAGATATAGGACAAGGAGGTCGCTGGAGAGGAGCAATTGAATAATTTTACTAGAAATGATTAAGGAGCCGAGATGGTGATCTGAAAACAGGTTGTTTGGGCAATAGCCCAGTACAAGAGCTCACAGTTTGTGTGCATAAGGTCTGAGGTTCAATTCCAGTTCAAAGATCTCAGGTACCACAGCTAGAAGAGATTTCTCTCAGAACTCTTCCTTGGGCTGCCACTAAAAACTATTTTTAAAAAGAAACAAAAACCATAGATGTGGTGACACCATGGTGTTAAATAGAGGTGTAATGCACTGCTCTGGCACCTGGGGGGGGGCAGTGACGTCACAACATCATGTGACATTGTAACGTCTCTTCTGGATTCTCCCTGGAGAAGGGAGCATTTGCTGCAGTAGCTTCATTTGCAGCATTTGCTGCATTTGCTTCTGCTATGTAGGCTCCCCTTCAAGGAGAAGTAATGTGGGGGTGAAAACGCCAGTGCCCCCTTCTCCTTGGAGAACCCAGAAATGGCTGCTTTGCGCCGCTTGACTTGTGCTGTAAATTGCCTAAATAGATTGCCTAAACGGTCTTGTATGAGGTGAATGAGCCTACAGTAGGGTATGTGTGTTTTCTAACAATACATTTTCAATCCGCAGTTGATTAAATCTGTGGATGTGGAGCAAAACTGGAGGTTAATTTTAGGAAACATTTCAGGGCTATAGGTAATAGAAGTTGAACTGATTCCTGTGCATCAGTTCACAAAGCAGTAACATTTAGAGCAGTGGTTCCCAAACTGTGATTTTTGGTGGGTCACCAAAGGGTGATGGAAAGATCAGATAACTAAGCCCTGATTCAAATTATTAGATACTGCTAATTAATACCCTACAAAGGGCTCAGCTCCTGCAGTTTGTAAGCATATGTAAATATAGGGAGATAAATGTTTGAGGGTCTTTTTTCTGGTTATTATTACATAATCAATTAATTAATAAGTACGAAAGGACACAATCCTAAGGTGCAGTTGGTCTGGTGCAAGTCCTTTGTGTCAGCCCAACATTGTTGCAAAAGTGCTGTAAAGCACTTTCACGCCGATACGACTACACTTCAGATGGTGCAAGGGACTTGTGCAGGCCTCCCTGCACCAACGTGGGCCCCGGGGAGGATGTGTTTGCACCAGCTCAGCTTGGCCAGTGCAGGGATCTAAAAGGTGTGTGGGGAGGGCGGGGAGGAGGTGAAAAGGAGGCGTTCCAGGGCAGAGGGTGGACAGGCAGTGGGTGTTCCCGGGAGCGGGTAGGTGGGGAACAGGAGGCAGGGCCAGGATCCAGGAATTATGCTGGATACTATCCCCATTCTCGGGCAGCCCAGGGCAGTCCTGAGCTGCTCAGATATGAGCTGCTTGGATATGAGCTGCTGATTGAGATTTAATAAATGCAGTGACATAGTTAAAGGGGGTGAAAAGCACTAGGTTTTGAAGGGAGCCTCACTGCAATGTGCAAAGGGCCCCTCCTCCTCCCCTTCAGAGCCATGGGGGGGGGAGCAAAACAGAGGTGCACCCCTGGAATGGCTCCGAAGGGCAGGGATTTACATGCACGCTATGGTGAGACTCCCTGCAAAACGTAGTGCTTTGCACACCCTCTAGCTACACCGCTGAATAAATGTATGGATTTTATTATTACACTTTCTATCTTAATATTGGAGACAAAGAGAAGAAGGCAAAAGGAACTCCTGGAAATCAAAAGTTCACTGCGCACAGCCAAATATCAAGGGTAGAAAAGAGTCTTGCATGTTCTCGGCCATCTGATTTATTAACCGTTAATCTGTCACATCTGTTTTCTGTCCCACTGGCAACATATAAACATTGTAAAGCAAGCAATATGAGACACAACCCTGGGGTGCTCTTAGGGGAGGTAGGTAGAAAGAGGCGAGGGGAAAAAAAATTCTGCACAGTTCTCCTAGCAGGACCACGCAATCAATTATGTCCAGCTTGGGCCGTGTGTTTGATTTCTCTTCAACCCTAAATGTGTAGTTGCCAAATCAGGTTGGAAAAGTAGCAGATGCAATATTAGCAGAGTCAAATGATATCCCTGTATAACAAGAATAATGAATCTTCTTTTCCCGTGCCTCTTTGACCCACTACAAGTGACCACAGGTTCTAATTTCTCCTAACCTTTTTCTCCCCCTTGAATGGCTCAGTTGGCTTCTTTCCAGCTGATGAGGAATTAATTACCCAGCTGGAATCCATTCAAACGAATGGAGTGGAAGTGTGCACACCAAGACTGAGTTTTTGTTTTCATTGTAGATATTATGTCAGGGATGTGTCATCCACGCCTGTCTCCTCGGGAGCAGGGGTCTCCTCGGGAGCAGGGGACTTCTCAGGAGCAAGAAGCAAGTCCTGCCTGAACCAGCCCCCCATGCTGAAGGCCTCCTCATAAGAAGCCCAGCAGCCAGAGGAAGAGGTCGCTCCTCTTCTTGTGTCTGCAGCACAGGGCGGGAGACCATACAAGGTGGATACCTTGCCCTTCTCTTGCCTGTACCTGGCCTGAAAGGGGTCCTTGAGGCCCCAGCTCTGGGCATCCGGAACCGGACCTGGGAGCTCCTGGGGATGGAACCCTCTGGGGTTCAAAATGGGCACAAGCCAACCTGACAGGAAGAACTCCACCTACTTGAGACCAGTTCAAACACTCAGCAGGTGTCAAGTGTCAACACCCATACGGCAGGGACTTCCATGAGGGCATCCTGGATCAGACCACCGGCACACCACCTGGAATCACAAGCTCTGACCTCCGAACTACTGTGCACTCCTATTGGACTGGCTGGCCCTGGCCTCAACATATTGGACTCTTGGCAGCTGGTGGGAGCAACCAGCCTCCTATGAGGAGGAACAGGAGGTGGTCGTGTTAGGGGCACCCTATGATGTAACACGGGCCCCATGAGTGTAAAGGCTTTTACACAAGTAAACCTTTCCTGCAAAGCTGTTCATCCTCAGTCTCTTCTGTCTCCCCAGTGAATCTGACCGTCTGGTACCAAGGTAAGCTCCCCCGACTGGCTTCTCCCCACCCCACCCCCGTCCATCCCATGCATGGGCATCCATCCCATGCTGCTGCAAACGTGACACCTGGTCCAGCTGAAATCCGTTCAAATGAATGGATTGTAAGTGTGCACACTAAGGCTGTGTTGTTTTCATTGTAGGCATTATGTCAGGGGTGTCAAACATAAGGCCCATGGGCCGAATGCAATCCCCAGAAGCTATTTATCTGGTCCTTGGGCTCCCCAGCATCACTATCAGCTGCTGAGCTGTGCTAAGGTGTCACTGCTGAAAGGGCAGCAGGCAAGATAATTGGGCTCTTGCATATCTTGAAAATATGATCAAGATTTGTGTATTTTCTCTCCTGTTTGCAGCTAATGGGTTCCTAAGTGAGAACCAAGTGCTAATTTCTTGTCATGACCTGCTTAATGACATCACTTCCGGCTTCATGACATCACTTCTGGCCCTCAGCAGGCATCATGCATACTGTTTGGCCCACTGTATGAAATGAGTTTGACCCCCTTGCATTATGTGATCCCTGATTGATTAGGGTCTGCTGCCGAAGAGAAAGAAAATGGCACTGAAGCAGCAGCAAGAAACAGGGAAAACAATGAAAGTGAATGGGCAAATAAACAGACAAGGGTTTGTGTGGTCTCTTCTGGCCCCCCGCCCCACAAGATCTACTCCACATTGTAAGAGCTGGACATCCCAGTAATTCTAATGTAATAATTATTCAGATAGTATTAACCATTGTTATATAATATTATTCCTGAGTCCAGCAGCATCATTAAGAGGTGGAGGAAAATTGAATTACAATGGAACACCCAATGTATTACAGGAATGCACCACTTAACAACCTTCCACTTAATGATGGACCGCATATACCACGAAGTTCAGCAAAGAGGCACTTGTTGAGGCAGGCAGGTCTCCTGTAGCCTGCAGCTTACACAACAAAGGCACTATATTGGACTGAATGTTCGCTTAATGACTTAATTGCATAACAATGGGGATAAGAAAACGTATCCCTGTTGTTAAGTGGCATACACTTGCATTATCTTGTTGGCATCCTTCAGTATCAGAAGACTATGGTGTTGCGCTCTGAATGGTGGTTCTGGAACAGAGTGTCCTCTCCAGTGCGCGAAGCCTGGGTAGAGTAGATACGGAGGATAGACTGTTTCCCTTGCAGCAAATCCCCCTTCTCCACATCACTGAAATGGTCCAACGGAAAGGCAGAGGCCAATACGGTTGGTTCCAGTGGTGTCGCAGGAGTTGCCGGAAGGTGAGTGTGTTCAGCCATGAACTGCCTCAGGGACTCCGGCTCCGGATTTTGCCTCGAGGTTGACTCCTGAAGCCTTTTCCATAGCTGGATGTAGCCACAAGGCAGTGGAGGTTTGGGATCAGAGTTTTCCTTCTCTCAGATGAGCTGCCTTCCCAGGCTGACGAGTCCCATCTACCCGGTGGCTGTTTAGTCGCCTCTTATGACAAGTACAGCCAAACTGAGGGCCTATTCTTATCCCCAGCCCCCAGGGGCGTGTATTATCTTATGAATTAAACTGAGTTTGAACTGGTTTGAACTGGTTGAACTGAGTTTGAACTGAGTTTGAACTGGTAGTGTAGCTAGAAGAGAGCAAAATGGTAAGTACTGCAGGTGCCCCAACGTGCCGTGTAAGTGGCCCCTTCCACTTACCATCAGAGCCATTAATAAACTTAATAAATAAACTTTATTTTTATCCCGCCCTTCTCCCCAAAGGGACCCAGGGCGGCTACATTACAATCACAGGCAGTGATTGTAATCCACAGGCACTTGCGAAACCAAACAGTGTCTCCCATTCATTGCCGTCCCTGTCCAGAATGGCTCTGACAGCAAGTAGGAGTGTAACAAGCTTACAGGGCATGTTGTGGCACCTGCAGTGCTTACCATTTCCTCCCCCCCCCAACTACACCACTGGTTTCCACCTTTTGTGCTTAGAGGGTTTGGTTCCAGATCTGGTTCAAGACAATGAATACATTTTCAATTTTCATTCTGGTTTGTTGAAAAAAAAGGACCTCTTCTGATCTCATTTTTGGGTATATGTTTGATCTGATTCCCTGATTTAAATGGTGTCAAAGACACTGTCCTGCAATCCTGCCAACTACGCCAATTTGTCCTGTCCAAATACTCCAACTTCCTTCTAATGGCCACTTTTTGGTTAATTAACACCCTCTTTATCTCTAGGATCAACAGCTGTGGTGTGCAAAGAAATGAACAGGACTCCTTATCAGTTGAGCAATTAAGAAGACTTTATTGCTACAAACAAATACACTCCCTGCAAGTCCTCTTGTCCAGAGGCTTTCCCTCCCCAAAACTCCACTTAACTCAGTGGGTAAATGAAGCCTCCAGTCCAAGTCCAATCCAGTCTCCAAAGCACAGTCCAGTCTTCCCAGTCCAGTCTTCTGCAGCAGAGTCCCTCCTCTGTGTCCTCTCCAGCAGAGTGTCTCCTCCAGCAGGGTCCTGGCAGTCCTCTCTTCTGTGTCCTCCAGCAGAGTCCTGGCAGTCCCCTTCGCCCGTGTGTCTGTCCTGTAGGTCTGGGGTCAGGTAGCCTCTTGGTCAGGTTTCCTCTGGGTCAGATAGCTTTGCTCCTTCTGAAGCTGCCTTTTATCCTTGTATGTCCCGTTAAGTCCAAATTAGGCTCAGGTGAGCCATCTCTTCAGTCCATGTCCATTCAAAGTCCCATCAAGGTCAAATGAAGCTCAGGTGTCCATCGGCGTCTCCATTGGCCTTTATTGATTACAGCTGTGGAGCCAGCCCTGCCCTTCCCAGAGCCGTCAAACAGCTGTCAAAACATGGAATCGCTGTCAACACCACATCAGCCACCTGATGATCTTCTGATCTTCCATGACAGACACTGAGTATGGGGAATGTGGTAAGGAAGGCCATGATTTTTGCATATGTTGCTAGCTAAAGCAGAAGATTCCAATGTTGGTCCAAATCTTTCCTTTTAAAAACAAATGCACATTGTAAACGAACAAGTTTGCCCTATATTTAATATAGAGCAAGCAAAATAATAAGGAAAATGTTCTCCCTCTTTTTTCCTCCCCCCCCCCTTCTTCTTCAGCAGTAAGTAAGGAAAGTTTGATGCCACTCGGAAAGGCAGCTAAACAGCCATGCTATAAAGACCTTGAATCTCTTTCGGGTGGTTGGATGTCTAAATTATTTAAAAGCTTCTCTTTTCCCTTTGGAGGAAGCTTGGAGAGGTTGTGGCAAAGACTCCGAAATGCAATTATCAACCACTTCCTTAAATATGGAAGGGATATATAATAGCATACGATCCTACCTTGTGTAGGGCCCCTGTTTGCAGGAACGGTGAGATGATGAGAGCAGACCAAATGCCTTTGGAATTACCATTGTTATGGCTGACAAAACAATGTCAAGGGGAACAGAGAGTATCCTTGCTAACATATTGACACTTGGGAAGAGGGTGACGGAAATAACAAAGTTGGATTTCATTTCCCGTCACGTTTGAATGGCCAGTGCATGGAATAACAACCAGTCATGAAATTCTCATTTTTATATGATGCATCTTGGTGCACATGTACCTTGCAAAAAAAAAACACAAAAAAAGGAAACAAAAAAAATGTGTTCAGGAGAAACTTCTCCATCAGTTGACAATCATGTTAATCCTGCTGAATAAACCAAGAATATTTATGATTCCAGCAAGATAGAAACACATTCCAAAAACCTTGACTCTCTCTGCCTTTTGAACATGGCTATGCTGCAGGCTTCCAACCGGTTTGAATTCTGAAAGTGCATCCCTGAAGGTATACGGGGGAAGGTCAGTCACATTCCTGTGTGGAAATGTGGATTTAAAATTCAGTTTAAGAATGTGGTTTTCTTTCCCTAATGCTCACATTTTCCTAAAAGAATTTATTATACAGTTCGATTGTTTTATCCATGGTCTGGGAATCTATGCCCGGACCCTCTGCAGATACTGAAACCCGTGGATAATGGAATCCATGAACAGGCATCAGAGAACCTCCAGACATGACCAGAAAGCACTTCCCGTCATGTCCAGGAAGTCAGGTGAGGGCCTCTAGCCTGGTTCTGGCCCCCACACTGAGGGCACAATCCAGAGAACGTCCTTTGCGCTGGCCCAGGAGGGTCGCAAACATGCCATAAAGCATGTGCGCCTCCTTAGGAGTAAGCTATGCCGGTGCAGAGATGCACCAGCACACAGAGGCTGAATCCAGCCTCCGTGGTGGCTTCTGCGGCGAGCCTGGTGTCAGCCCAGCTGGGCCGATGCAAGGCTCTGGGTTGGGCAGGGAGGAGGTGGGAGGGAGGTGTTCCTGGACAGGGGGAGGGCAGGCGGTGGGCAGCCCAGGGGGGTGGGTGGGGAGTGGGAGGCGGGGCAAGGATCTAGCAGTTATGCCTGATACCAACCCCCGTTCCCAGGGAGTTCAGAGTGGCTTCAAGCTGCTCCGCTCTCTTCGGACTTGCGCCACCTCAGGAGGCAAAGACCACCCATAGGGGCAAAGGCACCTTATCTGGAGGTAAGGGGAAAGTTTCCCTTTGCTCTGGTTGAGCCACTTTGGGTCCCTTTCCTGCACTGGATACAGTGCAAGTCTCCGACAAATAAAGAGGCCCCACCAGTATATCAGGTTGTTATTTTTCACTGTGCAGGTGGCAGCCATTTTCAGTGCATCCTCTCATGATGAATATCCTATGAAGCGTTAGATGTTGTGACTGACATAGAGATGTGGCATCTAGTAAAAGGGCCGTTTGATGTGCTGCAACTCTGATAACATCCCAGGTTGCGACAGAGAACTGGGACCTGGGTTTCAGGAGAGTGCCTTCTCCACCTCATCCAAGGTATATAGGAACTGGTGTTGCCAAAAACTGCACCTATTGTGTGGTTTGTGCATGGTGTGTCAGTCATCTCACAACAGGTTGGAAAAGGTAAATAAAGTCTTTATCTACGAGTTCACGGAACGTGAACGGTACTTGGCAAAAGGTCCATTTTGCCATGTAGACAGACTGGACTCCAGTCAGGATTTTCTGTGTTTAATGTTCAGGATTATAAGCTGTTTCTTCTGTCATATAAGGGCAATGCAAGGTTGATCCTTTAAAGGTTGAGGATTTACAGTTAGTAAATAGACTCTGACTCACCATCATTTTCTTTTGGAATGGGTAAAGGAAGCCTCACAAATCCTCAAGGGAGACCTGGGTCTCTCTACAGCACCAAATCCATGTTGTTGCACACTGGAAGGCCTAGATCTTAATGCAACATTAAACTACAATGTGAATCTTTAAGGTGTGATAGAAACTGAACTTATACTCCCCCCTCGCCACCAGTGAATAAAGTGTTGACTTTCAGCTCTGCTTACAATTAAAGTGTCACAGAAGGAACACAAGTACAGTTGCTAACATTTGCATACAAATCAGGGCAGAGGTCTTCAACCTTTTGTGCCATGATCCCAATATAGAGTGGGGACCTGATCCCGGCCCCTTCCCAGGACCATATCTGCCCACCTCGCCCCCTCGCTGCCCACTCTCAGCCCCTGTAATACCCTCCCAGCACTGTGCACTGTAACCAAATATTCTTATTAGAGAGAGCAGAAAAAGTTACCATGAAGCCTATCACTAGTGAAAGCTATTTTAGCACAATTGCTAAGAACCTGAACAGGTCTGGGGTACCTGAAGGTGTATACCAGATGCCTCCCCCTTTACCTAGTGGTATTCCAGTCCAGTTGTCTTCAACCTTTTTTCATTCCTGTTAAAAACAGAGCCACAGAACTCGGAAGAGTTTTTCAGTGATTTTCAACCACTGGGCTCCAAACTTCCACAGCACACCAGCAAACCTTTCATGGCACACCAATGTGCAGCAGCATAGCATACCACTTGGAAATCACTGGCCTAGCTGCCAGGCCTGAAGAAGATTCACGGTAGGATAGTTTGTGAGCCATTAATGAAATCCATAAATAACCCACACCACTGGCATACCTAGAGGGGGGCAAACAGGGCAGAAGCCCTGGGTGCTGACCCTCCAGGGGTGCCTCCCTGAGCCTTGCCCCCCCACTGGAAGAGGAGTGCCCAGGAGCGCTGTGGAGAGGCAGTGAGAAGCTGCCTCTCCATCAGTGCCGGACCGAGCTGCCCCCCTCCCCTCCTCCTTTATAGGAGGATAGGAGACAGGCGCCTTAGAGAGGCAGTGCATCGGGAGATGCAACTCCCATTGTGCTGATGCTCTAGGGCAGCCAGCGCGATGGGAGATGCGACTCCCGTCATGCTGACGCTCTAGGTTGCCCATCTCCTATCCTCTTATAAAGGAGGAGGGGAGGGGGGCAGCCCAGTCTGGCACTGAGGCACTGCCTGAGACGCAGCTTCTTGCTGCCTCCCAGGAGTACTCCTGGGTGCCCCTCTTCCGCCTCTGAGGGTGTCCCTCAGAGGCGGAGGGGAAGCGGCATGTGCCCCCTCCTATTTTGGAGGAGATGTGGGCCGCTTCCCAGCCCCCACGGAGCCTTCCACGCTGCTTACAAGCGGTGCAGAAATCTCCGTTGCACCTGTCTGGGGCTGCTTCCAGCGGCCCCAAACCGCTCCAGTGGGGACGTCCAAGCCACTTACAAGTGGCGCGGAAAGCTCTGTTAGGGCCTCGGCTGCCTCCTCCATTCTCCCTCATTTTCAAAGGGGGAAAATGGAGGAGGTAGCTGTGCAGAAGTAATTGCAGTGACAATGACCTCACCGCAGTTACTTCCAGGTCAGGGGCAGGGACTGAGAAGAGGGTGTGGGGGGTGAAAATGGGGTGTGGGGGTGGAAAACGAGGGCCCAGGAACGCCACTGGCCCACACCCTGATTCTTTCAGTTTCAGCCAAATTGTGGCCTCTCTTTAGCTTTCTAAAACCAATGACAGGGGACAGCATCATAAGCATTAAGGGGACCAGGTCCCCAGTAGTTCAAGCACTGAGCAGTATTTGAAATATAGAGAAACAGAAAAGGCAGAATTGGTTCCAAAACATATTTGTGAATAAACGAAGAACTGCACAGAAGAGCTGAACTGAAGAATTAATCTTGTTTTATCAGCAAACTACATTACATGCTAAGAACAACTCACAGTCAATTCTTGGACTTTTGAACAATTTTCCAAACCCACTCATTTATCATTTTGCTTCTCAACTTCCCCAGTGACTCTTGGTTTTCTCATTCAAACTGCCCTGGAATTTGCACTCTCTCCCTGACAAGGTGGGCACTGGCGTTCCGGGGGGGGGGAAAGCAGTAAATTTCTTCAGGTGCTGGGATGCCCATGTAATGTAGCTCCTTCCACAGCCTCTAAGCCAGTCATGGCTGCGAATGCAAAGTAGGGGTTTCCAAACCAAGAGGGTGGAGGCACTTTACATGGGTGTCCAACCTGAAGAAATTTACTGCCCCCCCCCCCGGAACACCATGGAAGATGGGCTCTTATCAGATCTCAGGTTCCTCTTTGGTTTACTGCAGCGGTTCCCAGACTTTTTCGACTGGTGGCTTCCTTAACCTACAGGGCCATTGGCTGCAGCTCCCCATTAGGGCTACAACCCTATACATTGTATAGGATGGTCAGATTTTGGTAAAGATTTCATGGCTCCTTTGGCTGATTTCTGCGGCTTCCTAGGGAGCCACGGCTCTGCTTGGGAACCACTGGTTTACAGGGTTACACCCTACTTAAAGAGATTCTATTAAATTTGTATACAGGATAATGGAAATTATTTCATCTTTTTTTTTTCCTTTTTTTGTAACGCACAGAACAAACAAATGTGGAAAACCAGTTGAAGACTGAACAAAGTATTAAGAAATAGAAATGTTGAGCTAGCTTGCAGATGACTCTAGTCTTTCTGAACTGAGCAGAAAGAAGTCAATTGGAATATTTTCATCCTTAATTCACAGTTGATGAAGTTCTTGTCAATGCAGATAATATACATACTTTTCTTCCTGACATCCCTATGGCCAACGTATTGATTTACAGAGTAAATTTAGACTGCTGCTGATCGTAGATCTTCACCACCATTTCTAATGAAAAATTGATATACAAACAGTATACTAATCTTAGCTCTAGCAAATGATGTCCATTTTTGCTATAGGCAGTATAATCCTTTTACGCAAACGTTTTTACACTTTTCTGTAGGATAGGTGCTCTCTGGGCCAAAGTACACATTATGTGTAGTTATTTGATGTTTCCCCTGCCAGCCTTTCTGCACATATAATTGCCCCAGCTGCTTTTACTTTTCTCTATTGAGAAAAAAGATACAGGTTCAGAAACTCTCCCCTCCTCCCAGCCTCTAGCTTCTTGTGAGGACTATTCCTTTAAAAATTCATTTGGGGACAAAAAGAATCATCATTTACAGGTAGCTTGTATATAGAAGGGGCCTTTTCATGCTTGACACAAACCAAGGTAGACCTGATATGAGCACAAAACCAGACCCATAACTGTAGCTGTTTTATGGCCCAATCCTACCCAACTTTCCAGCTCCTGTGCAGCCGCAATGCAGCCCGGAGGGAAGGGAACAAATGCATCCATACCTTGAGGAGGCCTATGTGATGGTCCCCCCACTGCAGGATGCAGTGCGTGCCCCATTGATATAGCTGCATCGGCCCTGGAAAATTGGATAGGATTGGGCTCTGAATCTGTTACAACAGTGAAAAACTGCAACAGCGCAATCCTATTCATATTTACCGGGCAGCGCTGGTGGCAACTCAGGAGAAGGGGACTTTCATCCCCTTCCCCCAGGTAAGACAAGTAGCTCCACAATGGGGCTACTCAATTCTGCAGCAACACTTGGGCTGCCGTAGATTCTAGAGCCTCCGTGTTGGGCCTGCAGTCTGACATGGAGTCTCTGGATGAGAAGGAGCAGAGCTTCTCCGGTCCTCCCTCCCAGCTCCCTTCCCCCAGCATGCCTCCTCCCTTCTTAACAGAAGGATATTAACATAAAACAGCTACTCTGAGTAATGCACATCTTCGTATTCATGCTTGAGCTCCAAAGATAATTTCCCTTTGAATGTTGTATTCCTGTAGACTGGAAGGAGACTTAAGGACCCCTCCTCTGGCAGTCTCCTCCCCAGAATTGGTGGTTCCATATTACTAGAGATGTTCTTCAGAGCAAAACTGATTCATATCAGAATCTGTCATTCTTCTGGAGCTGTTCTGGAATGTACAAAAAAATTTTTTTTAATTAAAAAGTTAAAATCAGATTTTTTTTTTCTTAATCTATTGGAAAACAAACAAACAAATCCTGTCCATTGTTCTGCAGTTGTTCTTCTATAGGACGAAAACAAATAAAAAGTGATGCTCTCAGCAACTGAGACCTGGAATTCTATTTTTTTTTTTAAATCTTCCTTTAGGAATGCAATTGTGCTCCTGCAAAATCCATTCTTGAAGGCAGTGATTTTCAACTTTTCTCATCTTGCACACTGACAAGGCACTAAAATTGCCAAGGCACACCATCAGGTTTTTAACAATGACAAGGCACACCATGCTGCTGGTGGGGGGCTCACATCCCCCCATTGACCCAACTAATAGATGACCTTTCCCCAAATTCCTGTGGCACACCTGTGGACCACTGGCGGCACACCAATGTGCCACAGCACAGTGGTTGAAAATGGCTACTCTAAGGAGAAACGTTTGCAAGAGTACAGTTGTGTTTCAGCAGGGGAGAAAAATTAAAATCCCAGATTTCAACATTTATTTTTCATTTGCCAAGCCATTGTATTTTTTTTTTTCTCCTTTTCATAGGAACACAAATGAACTTCTATTGCATTACAGGTTACATTTTTTTCTTTTAGTCATTGGAATCTTTGGTCAGGCTGTGAAGGCACAATCTGTGTCCAATTTCTTACCAACACCCCCAAATCCATTATTCCAGCTGAAAGACAAATGGGCAGGGATCAAAGGGCTATCGGACTGGCAGGACAATAATGGAGTGGCACTGGGGGGAATCCAATTATGTCTAATGGCAAGCTTGTCAGGGCAGAGACCTATTCATTGATTGTGCTCTAAAACACTACTGACTGATATTATGATGATTTAATTCTTGTGGTTTTAGGCGATAACACTGAAGTCATACTCCTGTTTTGTATCGTGCACAGCAACATATCAGTCTTGTATGGTCTTTTTTGTTTGTTTGCTTTTAAACTGAGATCTCTGTGGTTCACCAATGTGTTTTAAATTTATAACATGCTCAAAATCACTTACCAGTTGGCATAATTAATCTGCATTTTGTGATCCTGAGTGTTCTGGATTGTAGAAAAGGTTGCATCATTCAGCGGGTTTTGCAAGAATCTCAACAACTGGTGCATATAAAGTGGTCCACCAGAAATTGGCTAGTAGGCAGTGGGCTATGATCTTTGTGCCTGGCTACTCTGTTTTGCAAGATGGAATATCAGCCATAGAAAATATGCCTGTTGGGAGAGGGGAGGTAGCAGAGTAATCCAGCAAAAGCCCCCTTCCTATCGTAAAACGGTTTTTCTCACCACTCAGGCTAGCTGCTATCAATAAAACACACACAGAGGAGCAAGCACTTGGTCAAGATTTCAAAATAAATTCTTTATTATAGTTAAGAACATGAGAAGAGCCCTGCTGGATCAGGCCAAAGGCCTATCTAGTCTAGCTTCCTGTATCTAGAAGCTGTATCTAGAAGCAGTGGGGATTGGACAAATTTGCGAAGAAAAAGTTCATTACGGGTTACAAGTCGTAGTAGGTATGTGCAAGCTCTTGGTTTTAGAGGCAGGCTGCCTCTGATTGCTAGATGCAGGAGAGGACACCAGGATGCAGGTTGTGTCTGTTGTCTTGTGTGCTCCCTGGGGCATTTGGTGGGCCACTGTGAGATACAGGAAGCTGGACTAGATGGGCCTTTGGCCTGATCCAGCAGGGCTCTTCTTATGTTCTTATGACTTGTGTCTGGAGGGCCTCACTGAATCTCCTGGATGTGACTGGAAATGTCTTTCTCAGAATACCTCTGGACTTGACCTGAAGACTTGTAGTCGTGCCTTTCTGTCGCAACCTCTGGATATGACCAGAAGACTTCTAGTCACATCCAGAGGTCCTTTGAGCCCCCCACAGTTCTTAATATGATTCAGTATCTGCAGGGGTGGGGGTGGGGGACAGGGTTTGGGAATTGATCCCCCTCGGCTACCAAGGACCAACTGTAGTTGAGGGTCAAGAACCACAGAAAGAACAGGTAAATAGTCTTAAATGACTGGACAATGCACTGCTCTCCAGAGTCCTGCAGGCAGCTCTGTTTCCAGATTCTAACAATGCCCAAGTTGTGGAATTTTTAAAAACACTGTAATTAATTGCATACTGTACAGTTTAATCCTTTTCTGCAAGGAAACTATCAAAATGATCTGTGTCTCAGAAGTAATCATATGCATACCATAATGGAATTGGTGCTTACCTTTCCATGGTCGCAGAACATATACTTGAACTTATCTCTTTAAAAAATGTAAATCTAAACAAAGCTGCCTGCAAGATAATCCTTGGCAATGGCTACATTTCCATTTTTAGAGAGCATTCACCATTATTATAGCACTATCTACCATGCAAAATTAAAATTCATCTGGATTGTGCCCAAAGGATTACTTTTAAAAATAAACAAACCCTTGGAAGATTACTGTTGTGTAACGCAATCAGTAAATAATAGGTATGGCGCTGAACAGTGAAAGGCGTCCCCCCATGTGTGGCTGAAATGACTGTAGACTTGATGGCTCCAATCCCATCAGGAATGCAGGCTGTTCGGCTAGCTAGGTACAACCTGAAAATCCCATTTTCACTAACGCAAACCACATGGCGAAGTTCAGCCACAAACGGACATTGAACCTTTTGTGATAGAAACTGGGACAGAACTCTGCCAAATTTTTTAAGTGGAAAAGGTGAGTGAATGGTGTTACAAGACGGTTTTTCAAGAGCAGCTGGGGAAAAATGCTGTGTTTGCTGGAAAGGGGCATTTGAGCTAAAAACTGGTAAAATCATTCCTGCCCAGTGGCATAGCTAGAGAGTGTGTAAAGCAATAAGTTTTGCAGGGAGCCTTATCGTGGCGTGCAAGTGGCTCTGCCTCCTCCCCTGTGGAGCCATTCCAGGCTGTGAGAGCCATAGTGGGCCACGAGTCATTGCCTCCATTTTGCTTCCCCACCTGGAATAGCTCTGAAGGGGAAGGGAAGGAAGCACTGGTAGGATGTGGTGAGGCTCCCTGCAAAACTTAGTGCTTTGAACCCCCTGTAGCTATGCCACTGTTCCAGGGGAGGGCACCAGGATGCAGGTCTCTTATTGTCTGCTGTGCTCCCTGGGGCATTTGGTGGGCTGTTGTGAGATACAGGAAGCTGGACTAGATGGGCCTATGGCCTGATCCAGTGGGGGTTGTCTTATATTCTTATGCCCATACTTTGGTTCTGGGAATATTGCCATAAATAAAAGAATAATAATGTAAGAATTTCATGGCTGGTGTCCACTCATTATAGTGTGTGTAATATTGAAACACTCTAATGACTCTTGAGGTTGCAATCTTCTGCATGCTTACCTGAAGGTAACTCCAACGGCACTGATTGAAACTTACTTCTGAGTTAGCATGCATTTGCTCTGGCTGCATATCTATGGTTAAATATAGCGTCAGTTGGACTTTCCCCCTGTTTTTACAGTTGCACTCTTGTTTTTTGTGGCTGTTCTGGCTTTTCATGTTGCCTTTATTGTTCTCCTTGTTTGCAGAATTACTTGCTTATTTGTTGAATGTGAAGGACCCTCTCGTTCTGATTTTTCTGTTGGGGAACAAAAACATCCTTTTGGAACTCAAAGGTACGGTGTGACAACAACAACTATAAAAGAAGAGTCCTTGAACCTGAAAAGGAGAGATAATGCAACAAGGAAAAAAATAAGACTTGAGGATGCGGGAAGTTGCATTCTCCAGGGGATAGGAGAAATGTACAGCGGAAAAGGCAGAATTATTAGCACAGAAAGCAGATTGTGTCCTAGACTATCATGTTGTGAATATCTTACTTGTGTTTCATCTCAGATGGCGTTAGGTGGGGTGGGAGGTGTTGCATGAATCCATGGGAACACTGATTGCTGCAACATACTCCCACACTACCGCTCAGTGGCGTAGCTAGAGGGGGCGCAAAGCATTAAGTTTTGCAGGCACCTGAACGTGTCGTGCAAGCGGCCCCTCCCCCTCCCCTTCAGAGCCATTCCAGGTGGTGGGAGCAAAACAGAGGTGGAAAGGAATCCACCCAAATAGACTTGCTTTCAGTATGTTGAAGTGCAAGCATTAGCAGCCTGCAAAAGAGCCAAGTTCCTCTGTATCTGCATGAGCCACTAGTTTGGGTGGGCCCAGTAGTGTAGCTAGAGGGGTACAAAGCACTACGTTTTATAGGGAGCCTCATGTTTTGTTCCGCTTTGCTCCGATACGCCTCTGTTTTGGTCCCACCACCCAGAATGGCTTCAAAGGGGGGACGGGGGGAGCCACTTGCCTGGTGCATTCAGGCACCTGCAAAACTTAGTGCTTTGTACCCCCTCTAAGTGCCCCACGGCTAACTCTTTTCTTCGGAATTGGCACCTTCTGTTTGCTCACCTTGTACAGCTAAACCAGGTGACATCAGGAGCACATCCATTTTTTCATTTTTCTTCTGTTGCCCTCCTGTGCACTCCTGATCTGTGGAAAAATTTTTGCCATAAAATTGCAGCACCAATGTGTTAATGTGGACAAAGTGTTACTGAAGTTTTGCAGGTCCCTTATGACTTTAATTAAACACTTCCTATTTACAAGTTCACCCCATTTGATTGCTTCCTGATGATCCCAATGCCAGTTTTTTTTTTCCCACAAGGAAAGTTTTAATCACCTTTTTCCTGACATTTTTCCCTTTTCTTTTTCAAATAACAAAATAATCTGCCTGACTGTGCCATGTTTCTACCTTCCTGGCACTGTGTGTCTCTACGCATGGTGTGCGCTACATTTGGCAGGGTAGGTGAGCAGGATTGCTGAGAATGGCACTGACTTTGGGACACAGGAAGCAAAAGCGCAAACAGACCTTCGCCAGGATTAATCCGAAGATTTTCAACCAGTGTGTTGTGGCACATTGGTGTGCCATGAATGGGCCATAGGTGTGCCACAGGAGTTTGGGGCAGGGTTATTTATTAGTAGGGCCATAGGGGGATCTGAGCCCCCAGCTGGCAGTGTGGTGTGCCTTGTCAATTGTCCCAAAACTGATGATGTGTCCTGACAATTTTAGCACCTTCTCAGTGTGCCACGAGATGAACAAGGTTGAAAATCACTGCTGTAATCTGTGGGACAGTAAAGTCCACTCCATTCCCTTCTATTGTCTTGATCTTGTTGAATAGCCATGGCAACTATTCTTCTCCCCTGCTGAGGAAAGCATAAGCACACCTTCTTTCTAAACTCTCAGACGTTTAACCTCTGTAGCAGAGATGGAGAGAAGGAAGTTTGGCCAGGGGGAAGGTGTGTGTTATATTACACACACACACACACACACACACACACACACACAAAGTTCAATAAAAAAGAATTGTTTGCTATCTGCGCTTCTTCTCTGGCCATTATAATTATTCATTTCATATCATTACTATTACTGAAAATAATTTTGTCATGGGGGGGTTGCCAAAAATGTATGGGCCCTGGGTGCCAAATGACCTTGGTATGCTACTGGATCCACTGGATCCAGAATGCCTGATGCAAGGGAGGGCACCAGGATGCAGGTCTCTTGTTATCTGGTGTGCTCCCTGGGGCATTTGGTGGGCTGCTGTGAGATACAGGAAGCTGGACTAGTCGGGCCTATGACCTGATCCAGCGAGGCTCTTCTTATGTTCTTATGTTCATGTAGCACTTTGATGTAGCACTGAATTAGCCAGCAATGCCTTTTCCCTGGTCCAAGAACCTCCTATAACTTTTGCATAATCTTCTTTAACAAGTACCCCTGGCAATATTGGTTGCTTCTATACTAAGAGCATAGTCCTAGGCTTTTTTACTCAGAAGTAAGTCCTATTAAGTTAAGTAGAGCTGACT
Organism: Tiliqua scincoides; assembly: GCF_035046505.1. Taxonomy (NCBI): domain Eukaryota; kingdom Metazoa; phylum Chordata; class Lepidosauria; order Squamata; family Scincidae; genus Tiliqua; species Tiliqua scincoides. The sequence goes on from NC_089826.1 coordinate 80,590,049, forward strand.
CCTAGGGGAGTATTGCAGCCTGGGGCTCTTTAGTGCCAAGACACTGCTATTTGGTAATAACTGCTCCAGCTACAAATAGAATTATACCTGTGATTCTGCACAGCACTTAAAATCGCACTGCATCTGTGATGTCCATCATGTACCCAGCAAAGGTCAAAAAAAGCATATTATTGAAGTAATGGGACCATTTGCAAGTTTCTCCCTCCCCCAAATGTATATATGCGCAGTTCCTCTCTTACACACCCATGAAAATAGGTGTTATTTTAAAATTATTGCAAAAGTCAAGAAAAGATGGGGGCTTGCCAGATCTCCTGCTGAGCTGTGGAGAGGCTCAGCACAGAAACAAATCCAGAAAAAAAATAAAATCATTTCTTTTCTAGAGTCAGAGAGGAATGGAAGCAGAGGCGTACCACCTCTGTGGCAAAACATGGGTCATGACATGGGCACCATCGAGAAGGGTGCCAGAGTGCATGACATTGCACCCTGTTGACACCCTGTTGACCGTACCCTGTCGGCAGCTGGTTGGGCAAAATCGCCCTTCCTGTAGTATTTACATACACAGGCACTAAGATGTCTTAGCATATTTGGCATCAAGGACAGTCAGGCACGCCTGCGCAGTTGAGCACGCTCAACCAACCTTGAAAATATGTTGGGTCATTGAACTCTGTGCCTGTGAGCAGCAGAATGCTATGAAGGAGAATCTTATCTAGGAATGTGTTTGTGATTAAGCTAGAACTAGCTAGTAGGCAGCTAGTATGAAGCAAGGTAGCATCCTTGTGGAAATATCCCTATTACGTAACCTTATATAATGTGTTTTGAGACTTAATAAAAAGCTGGGTCAGGAGCTGGGAGACTTCACTTCATTTCTCCCTTGATTTCATTCTTGTTCCTGCTTCCAGCACTTTCAACCTCTCTGAAACCTGTCTCTGTTGTCTAATTCTTGCCATGGCGTCTCTGCCACGCCAACACAGCATCTCAAGCTGCTTCCCAAGTAGCACTGAAATGCTACACTTCCAGTTGCCGAGCACACGCTAGTACTCCAACTGCTTCCCTGTTGGGAAGCAGTTGGAATGCGAACGTGCTGATGATGTCATAACGCTGTGTGGTGTCATGACGTCAGGCGTTGCCCTGGGTGTCAGAAGCCCTGGGTACGCCAATGAATGGAAGGGATCTCCATCACTTGATTTGAACCTTTTGACCTGGGGGTTTCCTCATAACCTTCTTCTTTTAGAACCAGGAATAGCATTAAAAAAAAATTGATCTTGGCCCTTCTTCTCAAATGCCAGAGGATGGGAAAGGGAAATCTCACTGCATATGGGAATTGGTGCAATTGGTGGGTCTGCTGCAGCAAACATGTAGGAAATTTATACTCTGCAAGCTGAGATCACAGGAACAAATGCCCCAGAGACCTCAGCTCCGTGACATGCTCCTTCCTTACTCCAAGGAAAACTCCCTGATGCTGAGCACAATTGAGCCACAATAAATAGACAAAAATGGGTGGACATTTAAAAAACAAAAACAAACAAAAAAACACCACTGTGACTGCTAAAAGGCTCCAGGAAGTCAAAAATGAAAACTGTCCACTCACCAGGGCTGAAAATAACATAACACTAAGCTCTGCAAGTCAAAGGTCTGTATAGGCTCAATGAGGTCCTTATAGTCAAAGCGATAGTTTTCCCAGTTACAACCCTGCACATGCCCAATCTCATCTGATCTCGGAAGCTAAGCAGGGTCAGGCTTGGTTAGTACTTGGATGGGAGACCGCCTGGGAATACTGGGTGCTGTAGGTTTATACCATAGTCTTTCGAGACTGAAGGTTGCCAACCAATGTATGACTGTGAGAGCTTGACCATAAGGAGGGCTGAGCGCCGAAGAATAGACGCTTTTGAATTACAGTGTTGGAGAAGAGTTTTGAGAGTTCCTTGGATTTGGAAGTGATCAGATCAGTCAATCCTACAGGAAATCAGCCCTGACTGTTCATTGGAAGGACAGATGCTGAAGCTGAAGCTTAAATACTTTGGTCATCTCATGAGAAGGGAGGACTCTTTAGAAAAGACTCTGATGCCGGGAAAAATTGAAGGCAAATGGCCAGCAGAGGATGAGATGATTAGATAGTGTCATGGAAGCAATGAACATGAATTTGGGCACACTCCGGAAGTTAGTGGTAGACAGGGGTGCCTGGCATGCTGTGGTCCATGGGATCACGGACAGTCGGACATGACTTAACAACTGAACAACAACAACAACAAGCTCTATGAACTTTGTGTTGTCACATTGCCGCTATCCATGGTTTTTGGACTCTGGTGGGGGGGCAATAGGAACCTATCCCCCATGGCTACGGGAGGGACAGTTGTATGTGTGTGTGTACTTAAACAAATATTTAAAACATTTCCTCTTTTCTACTTTATCTCCTTGTTTTGCAGCTGCATCCTTTTTACTGGTTTGCAAGCAGCTGCAAGAGCTGTCTGAGGTGGGTCAGGCCTCAGGAGGTGGGGAAGAAAGGATCACGTAAAGAAAGTGGACCGAGTCTTCCTCGCTGGCAGCACGCCAACTCTCAAACCTCTGTGACCTGCTCATAGCCATTCTGCAGGATGCAGCATGAAAGGTCTGAGAATGAAATCCCTGCTGCAGGCTGTTCATTGCTTTACGTTGCCTGCTCTGTCCTGAAAAGCAACTATTTTTTAAAAAATTTAAAGAAAAAAATCAGGATGTGAGCCTGGAGGTTTGTGTACATTGCAGACTTGTTGTTCATTTCACTTTGAGGTCAACCATTTACTCATGAGGTCACCAGCTAGCCAGTGTTTTATTGATCCCACCAGTAACATCCTACTCAGTTGTGTAACAAGTATAAAAGTTGGAAGAGCTGTTAGTTTCTGCTTAAACTTCACCAATGATCTACCAGATTCTACCAAGCAGACATGCTTTATTTTGCCCTGACCTATCAAATTCTATCTTAGCCCAGCCTCAATCCACTACATTCCTCTTTTTTGGTTTTGCTTATGAAACTTCAGAGCTTCACTCTACAAAGCAAAGCTGAGGTTGATTGTTAGAGAGAGGAAAGGAGAGAGCACCATCTCTCACCTCATACTACAGTCTTTCCAAACAAAAAAAGAGTCTATATTTTACATTAATGGCTTGATCCTAAATATATTTACTTGGATGCAAGCCCCATTGATTTCAATTTAATTTTATGCCAAAGTAAATCTGCCTTTCCTAACTGCATGACATGGAAATAAGGTCATTTTACCCATTAGTTTACTGCATGTCCCTGAATCTGTGCTGGGAAAAGCTTGAACCTTTTGGATTTTCTGACTCTCATGCAACAAGAAGACATTTGTGGGTGTACGTGTGGTGATCTCACTGGCTGAGTTACACATTTAAATTTTATGCTGCAGAGTTGAAGAATGGCAATGCTAAGTCAGCTTTTAGTGCTGCAACACTCTTTGCTTTGGCAGCATAAAACATCTGGTTATAGCAAGGAGTTGGCAGCAACTGAATGTTGGCTCCATCTGGAGCAAGCAGAAGGGAATTTGTGCTGTACGGCTGGACCACTGGTGAGTTTCTGATGGATCACCTAGTGCCTGCTGGCTACTGGGATTCTTGCAAAGAATACTGGACATGGTGGGCTTTGGTCTGATCGGGCAAGGCTCAACTTTACGCTCTTAAGCAGGGATCACTGTAAATTTAAACCATATTGGGGGTTCACAAGATTTCAAGCAGAGAACTCCCAAAATGTAGATCATTCAAGGCTCAAATAAGCCTGCCACATTGTAGGAGGGTTTTTAGTTGTGGTGCCCCAGCTTTGGAATTCTCTCCCCCAGGGAGGCTCACTTTGCACCACTAAGCTTGATGTCTGGCACAGGGCAAAGACCTTTCCATTGGTCCAGGCATTTTACTTTCTGTATTTAACCCCTGCTGGCTTGCCAAAGAGGCATATTTTTAAGAGGCAACTCTCCTACATTTAGAAGGGAGAAAGCAAAGGTCTCTCTTCAGCAAACCATAGTGTCTTTTCCAGTGGCTGTTTGCTGATCTTTCCCTTGTGTCTCATCTTAGATTGCCACCCGCTCCCCCAGCACAGAAAAACATCTTTCCTTCCCTGTGTAATGTGCCTTGTGAACTTCTTTTGTGTGAAAACCAATACAATAGTCTCCCTTCCACATTGGTGCATGATACGTTCCAAGACCCACTGTGGATGTCCGAAACGGCGAATGGTAGCAAACCCTATGTATAAGTTGTTTTTTGTTTACATACATACCTATGATAAAGTTATTTTCACAACCACACTGATAACTTGGCAATGAAGGCAGACAGCAAGATTGCTAGAGGACAACTGGATGTGAGAAAAGCAGGCCAGTGTGGGCACAGAGGCGAAAGAGATACAAGTCATGAGTGCGATGGGAAGAGTGTCGGAAGTATCACCATGTTACTCAGAACGGCAAACAATTTGAAACTTATGAATTGTTTACTTCTGGAATTTTCCACTTACTAATATTTTCAGGCTGTAGTAAACCACAGATAACTGAAACCACAGTAACCAAATCCATGGATATGGAGATTTTACTGTATATAAATATTCATCATCATTACTGTTAAGGTGATTTTTTTTAACCTAACATTTACAATAATGCTGCTGATTTGTTTTGTTTCCATGTTCCTTAGTCGATCCCCACCTCTTCATCCCCTCCCCCACTTCCCTTCTGCTGATTTTAAACTGTGTGTTGTTTGGGACATGGATCCAACAGCACCTTAGCCACAAAGATGGTACTACACACTTACAAACTCATGCACGCGCACACACTTTCTATGTATACTGTATATGGTGCACACAGAAGCAGTTGCCTGACTCTGGGCCCAATCCTATCCAGCTTTCCAGTACTGGTGTAGCCGAAATGCAACCCTGATATAAGGGAACAAATGTTCCCATACCTTGAGGATGCCTCTGTGATTGCCTCCCCACTGCAGGACAGAGCACATACCCCATTGACACAGTTGCACCTGCACTGGAAAACTGGATAGGAATTGGTCCTCAGACTGCAATCCTATATACAGTTTCCTGGGAGTAAGTCCCATTGAAATCAATGGGACTTACTTCTGAGTAGACTGGCATAGGATTGCACTGTCAATTAATTAATCAATCAAATAGACCAAGTGCTCAAAATGTTCCTCACTGGTGTCTATACACTGCTAACATGGTTGATTAAGGAATCTGCAGACCTTCACCAGTGTGCGCGCTGGAATGGTTCCACACACCTCTTCATTTGCTTCCCTTAGGCCAGGGCTCAGAAACCTTCTTCTGCATAGGATCCAGACTTTGAGTCCTTCAACGATAAAAAAGCCTCCTGATAGGCCATAGAGCTAAGAAAAAAGAGATGGGCATGGCTTGGAGAGGTGCATGGCCAGACAGAGAATGATGCTCAGAGGAAGTTTCTGCCCTTGGTCTGTTTACACTGTAAGCCTTACAGAGAGAGAATCACAAACTTGAATTCTTTTTAGGACCACAGCGGGCTCGGTGGATGTATCTTCTTGGGTCTAAGGGCCAAATGATTTCAGGTGGCGGGCTGGATCCGGCTCGTGGGCTGCAGGTTGTTTGCCCCTGCCTTAGACATTTGAATGCTGCAGGTTTTCTACAAGGAAGTCAGGAGGTCTGGTCTAGAGGGTAGAGCCTCCGTTTGCCTGAAGATAACATCCGAAGGTCACCAGTTCGAGGCCACCGGCACCCTGAATGGTGAGACCTTGAAGCAGCTGACAAGCTGAGCCGAGTTATTCCACCTGCTCCTTGATGTGAGCAAAGAAGCGTCTTGGCCGCCCTTCAAGTGAGAGATGATGGAGCTGCTTGTCAGTCTGCGTGGGAGGAAACTGGAGGACAGAATGTGATACCAGATCAGAAAGATCCATCTGAAATGTTGTGGTTCTTGAAAGAGAGAACCTTTCTTTGATTGTAAAAATCCCTACGGGGATTTAGAACAGCCTGCCCATGTAAACCGCCTTGAATAAAGTCTGAGGAGAAATCTGACGACCAAGAAAGGCAGTATATAAATACCTGTATTATTATTATTAAGTGTGTATGAATTAGAGCTCACAAAAATGGGTGTTCATTTTTTTGGAGACACCCTGTGTGCGTATGTTTGTGTGCTTGTAATCAGCTTAGTGACTAAGGCTTTGCCCATTAATCCTTCTTTTCCCTGCCCTAGTCCAGGGCAGACATTTCACAGACAAATGAATGATCTCACAGACTTGCTTGGGGAATATTCTTGCCTGGGAATATTCTTGGGGGAGGGCACCAGGATGAGGTCTCTTGTTATCTGGTGTGCTCCCTGGGGCATTTGGTGGGCCGCTGTGAGATACAGGAAGCTGGACTAGATGGGCCTATGGCCTGATCCAGTGGGGCTGTTCTTATGTTCTTAAACTACAATTCCCAGGAGGCCTTGCAGGTCTTCTTGTTGTCTGGTGTGCTCCCTGGGCATTTGGTGGGCCGCTGTGAGATACAGGAAGCTGGACTAGATGGGCCTATGGCCTGATCCAGTGGGGCTGTTCTTATGTTCTTGTGTTCTTATGGACCCTCCCCAGTTCCAGATATATCTGTCCCCGTGTGTCAGCCTCCAAGGGCAGCAGCCATGCCAATCACCCGAAACAACTGTTTGTGTCATCAAGCTGGTGCAGTGGTTCTTGGTAGCCGCCCATATAATTTGCTGAGACGGCAAATCTTATAACTGGGCCAGGAGTCTGATGTGTTAAAAATAAACGTATTGCACGTAATTGTTCGTAGCCGAGAAAAGAGGAACTTGTTTCTTGGCATATTTTTGTTTACCTAAAGTACTCCCATTTTGTGAAGCAGCTTGGACTGAAGCCAGAGCGTATTTTTAAAAAGCCATGTTTTTTCCATTACCCAGGAATGGTTTTCCCATTTCAGCTTTCTCATCTATTTCCAATCCCACCCTCGACCCAGTCTTTAAAAAAAAATGCTTGAGATTTCCTTGCTCAGGCCTCTCTTCTTGTCCTCGATAAGGCTGAATTCCCCGATGGTTATTCTAATTGCAAGCATATGCCGTTACTGTGGGCTACCATTTGAATTGCAACCCTTGGTATTAATGAAAACTCAACTTTTAGGAAGTAGATCACTTCACCAAGGCAGCTCTTGCAAGTCTTTTTATAACGTTATCAGAGAAAGGAGCATTGTTTACAGACATTTTGGTCAAGTCACCATTCTGAAGAGTGGACATTTGTATGCATGTGCTGGGAGGAGGGGGTGGGATTTTAGCAGCTAATTTAGCATTGAATTCTCCATTGTGCATGCTTGATACCCATTCCAGATAAATCAAGTTCGTGTGATCAAAGTGTTTAGCCTTACACAGCCCCTTTCTTTCTTCTTGACTTGCACCGGTGAAATTGCTAGCACAGATCCAAGGAGTCCCATTGCGGGTCAGGAAGCTTGCAGGGATTTAAATCCCCTTTGGCTTCTGAAGCCTCCTGATCCACCCACCCTGGACACAGTGTATCCACTAGGATAAATGGTTGGCAGCCTTCAGTCTCGAAAGACTATGTTATAAGCCTACAGCACCCAGTATTCCCAGGCTTCCCAGTATTCCCAGGCTCCCATCCAAGTACTAACCAGGCCTGACTCTGCTTAACTTCATTAGGATAGGACTCTCAGTAAATGCTTCCATTTTCCCCCCAAATCTTTTCGAGAAAAGATCAGGTCATTTTCAAATAATTGAGAGGTCACCCTGAACCAACCTGTTCATTTGAAGCTCACCTTGGAGAATAGAAGGTTCCATGACTGCAACAATATTTATTTATTTATTTAATTTTATTTGTAGAATTTCTATCCCACCTTTCCACTCCAGAAAGGAGCACTCAAGGCAGATGCTGCATTTTCTGCATCGGTCCCTGGACCAATTTAGTCAACAGGTGTTGTCATATTTGCAGGGGACAGGGGGAAAGAGAGAGGATGTAGATGGCATTGCACCAGTCTCTGGGTGTTTGGGACAATGGCCAATTTCTTCTTTTAAGAATGCATTATATAATATTGGAGTGGCTTGGAGGTCTAATTTCCTTCTCTTAGAAGGAAAAAAGAAGCAGGAAAAATAGAAGAAGGAAAAATAGAAGCAGGAATATCAGCATTTGCCAAAAACTGCTCAAAGATCATTACTTGGAACAAATGAATTACATTCATTACTTGAAAGGAAGTCCCGCTGTGTTTTGGATTGATTCAGTGCTGCTTAATCCGGCAATTATTGTGGGTTGTCTATTGATCTAGTGACTCTAGTGTGCATAGGGAAGCATGGGTTGGGTTGCCCCTTTCAATCGGTATGGAAAGAATCCTCTGAGTGCACAGTTCTGTAGATCATGTCCTGTAAGGCTCAGCGGACATGAAGTGAGAGTTCCAGGACTGCAGTGCCTGATGTCTTCTTCAAAAAGCACATGCTTTGTACATGGAGAGTCCCAGGTTCAAGCCCCAGTACTTCAGCTTAAAAGGATCCCAGAAAACATAGCTTGTTGGCATAGCTGGTTTATGAAGTGTGTTTTGGAGATACCTGTTAAAGAAGATCACTGCCAGTTTGTGGTTATGAAGAGAGGACTTTACTGAAGGAATCACATGACTGGATAGAAGACAGGGAGCAATCCTACCCTGCGCTGGAACAGGCAAGCCAAGAGCGTGCGCTGTATCCAGCGCCGGATAAGGGCCCAAGGTGGCTCAGCCAGAGACAAGGGGAAACTTTTCCCTTTACCTCCAGGTAAGGCGCCCTTGCCCTTACCCTGCCTTGCCCTACAAGTCTCTTTGGACTTGCATCACCTCCTGAGGCGGCACAACTCCAAGGTGAGTGGAGCGGCTTGAAGCCACTCCAATCTCCCTGGGAATGGGGGTTGGGATCCAGGATAACTGCCGGATCCCAGCTCTGCCTCCGCTCCCCACCCACCCGCCCTCAGGGCCGCCCACTGCCCACCCAGGACCGGCCACAGCCGGGCCAATGCAAGGCTCACTGAGTAAGCCCCCAGAGAGGCTGTGTTCAGCCTCCATGTGCCAGTGCACCTCTGTGTGCTGACACGGCTTGCTCCCGAGGAGGTGCAAACATGCTTTACAGCACGTTTGCGACCCTCCTGGGCTGGTGCAAGGGACTTGCGCTGTTATGTGAAAATCCCCTTTTTTCTTTTTCCTTTTATGATTTTTATATCTGGTTATGTTATTATGGACTAAAATATCATACAGGCCAAGCAAACAAGCCCAATTTCCAAAACCTTGGTAAAAGTCACAAGTTTACACAAACTCCAGCTCTCCATGCACACAGCAACAAAGACTTTAGCAGCAAAGTCTAAAGAGCAAATTGTTGTCTCAATCACTGTAAATCGTTGTTTAAATGTTTCCTATTGTTGTAGCTTAATCATTCTTAAGTACCCTATACAAACTGCCTTTAGGGGTTGGTCACGTCCCTCCCCAGGAGGCCAGTCATGGCTGATACCTGATCTTCCTGTTTTTCTTGCATGCTCCACGTGCCCCACTGTGTATAGTAAGCATGCCATCCAGGACAGCTCTAGGCCACATCCGGGTCATTCAGGTCAGCATCCAGGTCAGCAAAAACCCTTTTAAGAGAGAGGGCTCCTGCCATGTGCTCTCTCTGACTGTCCCTCCAAGGCGGAGGTCCTCCTTCCAGGACTTCCCCCCCCCTTTCATCTGCTCCTCAGGACAGGTAACTATATCTTGTGTCTTTTCCCTTCTTCCCCCCCCTTTTTCTCCCCTTCTCTACCCATCTTTAGTCAGCAACTGGGTTGGCAGATCAGAGACCCCTAAAATCCTTCCCTAAAATCTTTCCCTTTTCCTGATTTCCTCGGATGCACCAAACACATGGCACATGCAACCACCATAAGCTAGGTACTAGAAACATATACTTATTATTTTTCCATGTGCATTATGTTTACCTGTGTGCTTTTGTAATAAAAATATAATCTTTTACTGAAAGTCATCTTTCTCTCAGTCTCTTTTCAAGCTAAAAAGGAATTTCTTTGCATTACACTGTCTTGTTATCTAGCCTGCGATCCTGAAGTTTCCAAAAGGGTAATATAATAATTCCCCTTAAAACATAACAGCCCTTTTTGGTAACAGTGCCAGCCCATGGGTGCCTCTGGATTGCGCCCTGAGAGAGACAGAGATCCTGTCTGTCTAGCTCAGTATCTCTCTCACACACAAACATGGTTGGCAACCTTCAATCTCGAAAGACTATGGTATAAGCCTACAGCACCCAGTATTCCCGGGCAGTCTCCCATCCAAGTACTAACCAGGCCTGACCCTGCTTACCTTCCGAGATCAGACGAGATCAGGCATGTGCAGGGTATGCACAAACTATATAATTAACATATGTACTGCATATGGTGTACACAGAAGCAATTCCTTGATCCAGTTAATTATTAATTAATGTGTGTTTGATATACATGTGCCAATCTCTCACAGAGAGACGGATGATTGGAAGGAAGTCAGCTGGACAATAACCATCTGCATACTCAAAGAGATTTACTGGAAAAGGAAAGACCACATAGGTAACCCCTCCAGCTAGCTAACTAGCTATAAAGTACACACTGATTATCTGTGAATTTGGACCCAATCTTATCCAACTTTACAGCACTGATGGAGCCGTGCCAACTGGGCCTGCACTGCATCCAATAGTAGGGGAGCAGTCATGGTAGTCTCCTCAAGGTAAGAGGAGACCTTACCTCGAGGCTGCATTGCAGCTGCATCAGTGCTGGAAAGATGGATAGGATTGGGCCCTTAAAAGGCCTTCTGAGGGTTGGGGCCCTCTGGATGTGACCGGAGCACAGTGCTGGGATTCATGAGATTACAGTTCATGGGATTACAGGGTGCCTGACCTGTGGATTTCATTATGCACGGGTTTCGGTATCTGCGGAGGTTCCAGGCATGACTGTATCGATCCCTTTAGATGTCGCTTCTCACAGTAGAGAGAACTATGATATATGGCTCAATGGAATGCAGCTCCAACTGTTCAAAGATAGCCATCTTTTCAAACCAGCGGCATCTAGATACCTTTAAAGAAGAACAGCCAGAACTCAGCTTCAGCACCACACATGATCCCAGTTTACAACGACCAGTTCATGAATGCTGCTTGTTTATTATGGTTGACGAATGGAAACTTTCATGAATGTTTCATGGGAATTCTCAACCAAGTCTCTGGCTGTGTCATTTTGAGATCGGCTCAGCTGTGCTCTCTGTAACAGAGGCAGAAAACCGTCAACCAGCCAACTTTCCTATAAATATTCAGCATAAACAAAACCAGCAGTAGTTAGCAGTAGTAGTTTTATGTGTCCATACTACTTTTATTGAACAGTGAACGTTTATTTAGTCCACATTTACTGTCAAACGGAAAGCCCTTAATATCAGCCAACCTCAATTTTACAGTCATGCTCAAAGTGGGGCAAAAAACCTGGACAGGACACAGGGAATCAGTTTGGGGAAAGGAGCGAGGCAATGTGCTCAAGGATGCATTGCTGCCCCCATCCCCTAAACCCTGGACCCAGCTGTGGCATGAGAAGGGCAAGGGGACACATTTCAAATGTTCCCCCTATCAATAGGAGACTGCACCAGCCCTGCGCCCCAGGGCAAAGGTCCATAATGGCACCCCCTTGGAATGCTGCATCTCCCTTCACACAAATCCACCTTCCCCACTTACTTAGAGCGCATGGAGCCTAGCATGACGCCAGGATGAGTCGGGGAAGCCTCCTGAAGCTTCCCCAATGCTTTGAACTGTGCTTCCGGCAAACCAGGTTTCTGGTACCCATGGTGGCAGCGGGAAGCTATCCCAAGTATTTAAGTCACTCCCAGAACCCAAGGCATTTGAGGCTCTTCCTAGGGGTGTATGCCAAGTTTCCACCCAGATAGGCTTGGGCCCCATTTGTACCATAGTGCCTAACAAGCTTGTAGTGTGGATTTTGAATAGTGCCATTCTATTGGCTGTGTGCCAAGTGCTCCAGAGGGATACAAGCAGCAGTGTCTGCCCTTATATGTGTGAAGCATTGTCACATCTGCAAGAGGGATCTGAAGGTCTTAGGAGTGGACCTCAACAAGTGGGAAACCCTGGCCTCTGAGCGGCCCGCTTGGAGGCAGGCTGTGCAGCATGGCCTTTCCCAGTTTGAAGAGACACTTGGCCAACAATCTGAGGCAAAGAGGCAAAAAAGGAAGGCCCATAGCCAGGGAGACAGACTAGGGACAGACTGCACTTGCTCCCAGTGTGGAAGGGATTGTCACTCCCAAATTGGCCTTTTCAACCACACTAGACGCTGTTCCAGAACCACCTCTCAGAGCGCGATACCATAGTCTTTCGAGACTGAAGGTTGCCAACATGGGATGTCACCTACGATTGTTGAAACACAACAGAAGGAAAGAGTGACCAAGGCCACCTGGGGACTTGTTTAAATTGGAGAATAGGTTGGAAAGAACATTAATAGATAAATAAATACAAATGTCCCAGAAGCAAGATGTGAAAAAACGTGTAAAGGTTAGAGTCCGTGCTAAAACTGCTGACATTTGAATAGCATTTCAAAGAAGAGGGTATTAACTGTGGGTATTGGACTGGAAATGTGATCGTGCAATGGCTGAAGATAAAAGCCCCCACCCCGATCCAGTTAGGGGTATTCCTCAGGAAAAGCTGGCTTTCCTAGCTGGCTGGAGAACCGTGTGTATAAATGAGACCTCCCTGATAGGCTTCCTTGGATCCAATAACTGTGGCTGCACAGAGCAGTGGGTGGGAAGGTTTCCCTTCATTTGGTCCTCACAAAATCTCTGTGCAATAGGAAGAAGTGAAAACTGGGGCAGGATCACCCATTGTTATAGGTGGGTGAAAACAGTTTGGGTTTTTTTTGTTTTTTGTTTTGTTTTTTTTGAAATTTTGGTGTTTTCTAAAGTTAGAAGTGCAGAAAGTGGCATTATGTGTTTTTATTCCAAGAGTGCATTTTTCTAAAATCATAATTATAAATTATAATCACTTGAAAAGTGTACTAGGTAGGTAATATAGGTGGTATAGTATCAGGAGGTGAATGGTTTCGTTCAGATTTTTGTTTGGTGTTTTTTTAAAAAAAAAACAAAAAAAATAACAAAAATGAGAAGTGCAGAAAGCAGGTTAAATGTTTTTATTTCGTTATCACCTTAAAAAACCCGCTTCTAGCCATTGGGCTTCATGGCCAAGTAAGAGTATGGATTTATGGATTTAGGTCTCTCTGAACCAGTGGCAACACGAGGGGCCTTACTGGGCCTTACTGCAAGTCTTACTGGGTGATGCTCATGGTGGGGGTGGGAGGGGATGATGCACCCTAGTGACCAAAATTGCTAAAATCGCAATTTGTAAGAATGACACCTATATAAAAATAGGTAGAGATACCTGCTCTGGGCCAGGGTATCTTAGAGATCGCCTACTTCTGTACAATCTGGCTAGTCCTCTTAGGTAATCAGAGAAGACCTTTTTACAAGTGCCGCCGCCTAGGGAGGTACGTGGGGTGGCGGCAAGAAATAGGGCCTTCTCAGTTGTGGCACCAACGCTATGGAACTCCCTTCCCCTTGAGTTAAGAATGGCTCCCTCTCTTGAGACTTTTCAGCGAGGCCTGAAGACCCTTCTGTTTAAACAAACCTTCTGAGTTCTCAGCCTTTTTAACATCTTTTCAACATCTTTTAACTTTTTACAGGCCTGATTCTTTTATGATTTGCTGCTCTATGCTCTTTTTACCTGACTGCTTTTTATCTGACTGCTGTTTTTATGATATGTGTTTAATATGCTTTTATCTGTTTTTAATCTGTTTTAACCTGTTGTAAGCCGCCTTGAGTCTCTTCGGGGAGAAGGGCAGGGTAAAAATAAAGTTGTTATTATTAATTAATTATTATTAATTAATTATTATATTATTTTATATATAGGTATTTTAATTAATTAATTAATTGATTAATTAATTAATTAATTAAAATACCTATATATAAAATACAAATTTTATATACCATTTGATGTGTAATTTACAGCAGAATTCAATGAGCAAAACCAGAATGAAATGTTTCCCCTCTATCAAAAGTTTCCCTTCTATCAAAAGTTATGGCCAAAAAACAAAAACGTAACAAAAAAGTACGTTTTATGTAACAAAAAGTGCATTTTCTTAATTCAAAATGGACCAATGAGATGTTATTATGACACAAGATGTAACCAATATGTTGTTAATAAGGTGACTCGGGGGGGGGGGAGATGACACCACTAGTGAACAAAATTGCTGAAAATTGTGATTTGTAGGAATAATACCATCATGTTACGTACCATTCAATGAGTTATTTACAGCAGAATACAATGAAAAAAACACATTGAAATATCTGTGTTCTATCAAAAGGTATAGACAAAAAACCAGTGGGACAGAGCAATAGTACATCACTATGTCCACCACCTCGGGCGTTGTCCCACCCACTTCATGGGAGGAGGTCCATCATGGGGTGATGCACTGGCCTCTTGCACTGGGTGATGCAGACTATAGTGATGCCAGTGCGCTGAACAAGTTCAATATTCTGTCCTCTCTAAGTGTTGTTTGGTTTCCCTGATTTGCGTCCAGACCAGCTGCTACTATTGCTGGGAAACCCATGTCCCTTACATCAGGATTTCCAACCAGTGTGCAGTTGCTCATTGGTGTGGTATGTAAGGCCCACAGTTGTGCTACGGGAGTTTGGGGGAGGGTCATTTATTAGTAGGGTCATTGGGGGATGTGAGGCCCCCATCAGCAGTGTGGGGTGCCTTGTCAATTGTCAAAAATCCGATGATGTGCCCTGAAAATTTTCGTGCCTTGTCAGTCTGCTCCGTGATGGAAATGGTTGAAAATCACTGCCTTAGAGAGACTGTCTTGGTCAAGAGTGCCACCAGGGGTCAGCCAGGAGGGCTCTGGTTGAGGAGGACCCATGCCCATCTGAGGGTCACCCAGCTAGGCCAACTCCTGCACCCGTCATTCCTGCTGACAACAGCAGTACCCAATATGGCATCAACAGGTTGGGGGGGGAGTGCTGCAGAGCATAGTGTGGGGCATTACCCAAAGGTCTCAGCAATATGGAGCAAGCATTAGGCTTTGGGGTCACTTCCCAGTGCTTGATCTTTTATTCCCCCCCCCATCAAGTCAAACCAGAACTTACCAGTGCAACTACACAGCAACTGTTACCCTGCACATGCCTGATCTCATGTGATCTCAGAAGCTAAGCAGGGTCAGGCCTGGTTAGTACTTGGATGGGAGACCGCCAGGGAATACCTGGTGCTGTAGGCTTATACCATAGTCTCTTGAGACTGAAGGTTGCCAACCATGATATACATGTCTACTCATAGCTAAGCCCCACTGTATTTCATGGGACTCCCTAGTAAGTGTGTATAGGATTGTAGCCTGTCTTCCAGCAGAGGTGCAAAACCTTATCGTTTTGATTCAAGCCTGCAGACGGTGGCCAGAGAGGAACGCTTAGGAGGATCTTTTAAGAGGCTGATTTAATTTTTTGTTTTGTTTTAAATAATTAAACTTCCATTGCCTCCTAATGATTTCTGCAGTGCTGCTAACCACCCACATGCCCGGAGGGATGGGTCAGGTTAAAAACAATCCCATTTGGAAATCATTCTAAATGAGTGAAGAGACCACAGCTAATTAGCAAAGCAGCAGTAAAGGAGCAGGAGAGGCTCCTTCCCATTTTACCTCCAGCACCAATATCTTCTAAAGCTGATTGCGGAAATAGAAGTCGCTCCTCTTGAGCTAACCTGGCATTGCCTGTGGCACTGCGAACTGATTAGATGCTAGCTAGCAGCACACGCTTGAATCACCCCTGATATTGCGGTTCTTCGGCAAGGAACACAGCCGTAAACATCAATTGCATCCCGGCAACATCCAGCTTGCACAGGGGCACTGCATCTGCAGGCATACTAGCCAGCATCTTTAAGCCACTGAGCTCATGTTTCATTCTAGCATTATTCTCTGACATTATTTAACTGACAGCACAATCCAGTCTCTGTTCACGACACGGCGCAAGTAGGCAGTGCCAGCAGGAAAGCCTGTCCACCGGTGCTGGATCTGAGCCCCTGGCTGCTGGCAAGAGGATCGCACTGACCGGCCACAGGGGCTGAGAGAGGGTGGCGGGAGGGTGTTCTAGAGCAGGGGTCTCCAAACCCCGGCCCGGGGGCCAGATGTGGCCCTCTGAGAGCCTCTATCTGGCCCACAGCCAGCCTCTGATTCCCCTGAGAGCCTCTGGCCCAGTTGACCAAACACAACCAGAGTTGTGCTTGTGGGGTGGAGGAATGGGGGTCCAATAAGTGTGTGCACTTTATTTCTTGGGCTGTGTTGGTGCTCGGAGAAATCCTGGACATTTGAGCCCGTTCATTCATTCATTTCAGTCATTCATCTATGTTCCATCTCTAATGTATTTATTTAAATTTTATATTTAATTTTTTCTTCTGGCCCTCGACACCATGTCAGATATTTGATGCGGCCCTGCAGCAGAAAAATTTAGAGGCCCCTGATCTAGAGAAAGGGTCTCTAAACTTTTTGGTTGAAGAGCCGCTTCAAATATCTGGCAGTGTCGAGGGCTGGGGAAAAAAATTATTTATTTAAATTTTAAATTTACATTAGAGCTGGAACGTAGATAAAGGAATAAATGGGCTCAAAAGTCCAGGATTTCTCCAAGCACCACCACAGTCCAAGAAATATAGCATACACTTAAATAGATCCCCATTCCCCCACCTCACAAGCACAACTCTGGTTGTGTTTGGTCAGCTGGGCCAGAGGCTCTCAGGGGTTCAGATGCTGGCTGTGGGCTGGATCGAGGCTTGCCACAGGCCATACCTTCCCAGGGTTTGGAGACCCCTGTTTTAGAGGCAGGGACTGGTATTTTTTGGTGAGGAGAGGTTGGAATAGGGGCATATCAGGCCTGGGAGGGGGACAGGATCAAGGAGGGGTATCCTAACCCCCCCCCCCCCAGCCTCCCAGCATTACACCAGGCTTCCTGGATTTACACCAGCTGTATAGTTGGCACTGATCTGAAAAGTCCTATAGGGCAGGCCAGGGCATTTTTCAGGGTAAGGGGAAAAAGCCTTATGACTTTTTTTTTTAAATTTAGGAAGGCTTTTAACTGATACTGTGGGGCTGGCACTTTTAATGATCTGTATTTTAATAGTGATCCGGGTTGTTTGCTTTATTTTATCTTTTTATTTGTCTTTAAACTTCATGTTTTTAGTCTTGTTTTACTCAGTTGTACTGTTTTTATGTTGTGAACCACCTTGAATGGTGGAGGAGGAAGGCGGGAGGAAGGTGGGATACAAACCTTGCAAATAAATCAATAAACAAACTGGGTGGTGTGTTGGTTTGGGAAGTGGACTTAGAACTGGAAGATCCAGGTTCAAATCCCCCCTCAGCTACGAAGCTTCCAGGGTGACCTTGGGCCAGTCACTTTCTCTCAGCCTCACCTACCTCGCAGGGTTGTTGTGAGGACAAAAGGAGGGGAGCAGCTGTGTACACTCAGCTCTTTGGAGGAAGGGCAGTATAAAAATTAAATAAATAAATCAGTGTGATGCTGGGTAGAAACCAAGTAAGGGAGCTGAGGAGCATGAGGTAGGACCCCCCGCCCCCCGCCAGGCCAGTAACATTGTGTGAGTTACATTTGGTTGGCTTCATTCCACGGCACCAGATATTACATGTCTTGTATTGAAAAATCTTTGTAAAAGCAGAATGAAGAAGCAGAACATCCATAAGTTAATCATGATGCCAATTAAGCATGATAGGTTGATTTAAATCACTGGGATTTAAACGATAAATCTTAATCATGACTTAAATCAGCAAGCCATAACCCTGTATATTAATCACGTCTTTGGTTTTCTGACTTAAGCGATTTTCCTGAAGAAAGAGTCACTCAAGCACGTTGACTTGATTATTTATTACAGTATATCAATGTATTATTCTTGTTAACCGAGACTGAAGTGTCAATGTAGAAACACTTATAGAGCTTAACAAACACTTAGCTAATTCTCAATATCTTCTCACCTTTTTTTCCCATTGTTACTTCGAGAAATCTGTTTATCAAATCTATTCAATGGCTCTGGAGATGTACAAAACATTTTTTTCCAAGTCATAATATTATGGTACTCTCTAGGAGTTGCTATATATTTGTTCTGTGATATGGATGCCACAATCTCATTCAGTGCGTTGTTTTTGAACTCTGAGAAGGCACGGCAATAAAATTCAAGCATATGTCCAGGTACTGGTGAGGATCAGGTAACTGTGTGGAATGCCCAACAAAGCCCACCTGAACTCATTACCCAATTCAGGGAGGAACATTCTGGAATTGGAGGGGGCCACAATACCTCCAGACTCAACCTCCACTCAACCAGCATCCCATCCCCTGAGCAGTGTACCAGAATTCCTCAAAAATTATCATTTCATCCCACCACACGCCCAGAGGCTACCCAGATCCCCTGATCTAGGTCCACAGGGGTATAGAACTAGAACAAGGCTGAGTCAACCCTGCAGGCTGGCAAAGGCTTACTCTGGGGCACGGGAACAAATTTTGCCTTACCTTGAGGAGGCTTCTGTTTCTGGAGGACTCCTCAGGTTAAGGCAACATTTGTTCCCTTGTCCCAGGGTAAGCCTCTGCCAGCCTGCTGGGTTGACACAGCCTTGTTCTAGCTCTAGTTTCTACTTCCCTATGGGGTGCAGTTGGTGCATGGGCAGTTGAATGGGCTGCCCATTTGGTTGGATCTCTGGAGGATCCCTGGAACAAGTTATCAACCATGGAGCTATCCAAGGTCCTGCAGCCTTTGCCCAACCTAACCTACTTACTGGCCTTTGTCATCCTGTTGATCCCATCTGGTTGAATCTGTTTCCTGGATAACTCCATCTTGCCTATAATGGGCCCGCATTCAGGGCTAGGATAATGGATAAAAATAAATAATGCAAATATGTTTCTACGCTAAATTAGCAATAGTTGTAATGGTAAATATGGACTTTGGCAGGAAGCAATTCTGGGAAAACCAGTAGAGAATTGGAATCTAGAAAAGCAGACATTTTGAGATCAGTTATGTAACTCTTGTTATGGTATTTTTTGTCCTGAACTTCAGTTTTCTGCGGCATCATTTGATAAAGTTTACAACAACAAAGATCACAGTAGTGATTGTCACCTAGGAAAAAATATATTTACTCTATACCAGGGATGTTAAACATAAGGCCCATGGGGGCTGGATGAGGTCCCCAGAAGCAATTTATCCATCCCCATGATCATTAGGCTCTCCCAGCATGATAATTGGGCTCTCTCAGATCTTGAAATTATGGACAAGATTTGCCCAATTTCTCTTCTGTCATTTGCAGTGAATGAGTTCCTAAGTGAGAACAAAGTGCTTCTATCTGGCCATCAACTGCTTCATGACATC
Source organism: Tiliqua scincoides (assembly GCF_035046505.1). NCBI lineage: Eukaryota > Metazoa > Chordata > Lepidosauria > Squamata > Scincidae > Tiliqua > Tiliqua scincoides. Next base: position 80,609,452 of record NC_089826.1, read on the forward strand.
ACATCCTGTTTAATGATGTCACTTCCAGACCTCAGCAGGCTACATGAATGCTATTTGGCCCACAATGCAAGAGGAGTTTGACACCGCTGTACTATACTATCCGGTAGTCAGACGATGTATTATGCTCATCACTTGAGAATAGCCCAGTGCTCCCTCTTCATAATTCTGATGGTTTCTCCAGCAATCAGACGAGAAAGCTGGAACAAAATGTTGTCAGGCAAGCAGAGAAGGAGGTGTGGCTTTATTCCTTTTTTTACCCCCCTTTTCACTCAAATCTCTCCTTTGCAGATGATCTGTCCTTCTTCTTCCTTGATCCAATTCCTAGGGAAAATCAGCTGTTGGAGAGAGAAAGGGGGGAGGAGAAAAAGGGATAAGAAAGCTCCTTCTTCCCTGCGCGTTGAACTCAATCAGCAATCAGCTCCAGTTTTCTTTCCGTGTTGCCAGAGGAGCCTTTCAAATTCTCAACCGGCACAGCATGGCGCTCCTGAATCCAGCTTTGCTACTTGAGGTCTGACAGTGATGGCTAAGAGTACTGTTTTCCAGCTTCACCTGGTATGCTGGCTTGGCCACTACTTGACGACAGAGAACTTGATTCATTGCATGAGTCATGCCATGGTAACTAGGCTACCATGTGCTAATTAGGTAATTAGACTACCGTGTGACTACTACTCAGTTGGACTACTGCAATGTGCACTGCATGGGGCTGCCCTTGCAGACTGCTCAGAATTGGCAATGGCTGGTGTTTTGCAGGATTCTTTCCATATGGTGGCCCAATGAGCCACAAAGGAACCAGACTGCACTGCTCTGTTTGCCCGTCAGTTTCCAGGCACAAGAAGCTGAGACACTAACATTTAAAACCTTGGGCCCTGGCTATCTGAAGGGATGTCTCACCCACCCCCTTCTGTCATTCCACATAAAATCTGCCAAGAATGTCTTGTTGTGAAAACCACCCTCCAGTCTGAAGCATGGCAAGTGGCTAAGAGAGCCAGGATGGTGTAGTGGTTTGGGAGTTGGACTAAGACCTGGAAGTTTCAGGTTCAAATCCCTGCTCAGCCATGAAGCTTTCTGGGTGACCTTGGACCAGTCTCTCTCTCATCCTCACCTACTTCACAGGGTTGTTGTGAGGACAAAATGAGGGAAGAAACTACATACACCACCCCAAGCTCCTTGGAGGAAATGTGGCATATGAATAAATAAATGGGACTTTGGCTTTCTTGGTCATGGGATGCTATGGAATCTCCTTCCAGAGAAGCTTGCCTAGTCAGTTCGTTTCCCAGTTTTAGGAGATGTGTGCAGATGGTTTTGTTCTGGGCAAATACATCTGAGAAATAGATGAATAAGTTAACAAACAGATACTGTCGGTGACTGTAAGGGATAAGTAGCAACTGGAGGCATGTAGGTGTGTAAATTTCACTTGATTTGAAACCAGCTAATTCCTGGGCTAAAGCTTCTAGTTTAATTTTAGCATTAATGCTAGTCAGATGTGATTACACAGGCCTGCAAAATTGAGGGTCAGAGAAACTTTTTTCAAAATTTATGATTTGTTTTATATGAATTTGGGATGCTGATTCCAAAAATGGCGTTTTGCCCTATCTCATCTCATCTCAGAGATACGGCATAGCCTCATTTGTGAATGGTTCATGAACCATTGCTCACGAGGAAGCTGCTTGAACCATTCACTACTGAGGCTATGCCATACCCCTGGAACTAGACATGACTGGGCAAAACTGATGCCAGTTTTAGAATCAGCATCCCAAATATACCCAAGGACGGGTCTAACTTTTAAGACAGCAAAATGTGTGTTGGCCTGTGTTAATATCGCAAGTGGTGTTTTTCTTATTGCCATTTACATTGGCTAAAGATACAAGCAATCCCTTAAGTTACAGAAATTGTAGCTTCTAAGCAAGTTGAGTAAGTCAGTTAGCCTTTTAGAAACACTTCCCGCAATTCCTTCCTTGCCACAGTTCCACTTATTTAAGTGGGCAGGCAATATCATGAGACATCGTCTTTCGCTATTTCCCATCTGCTCAAGTATAGAGGAATGCGTCAGGGATGGAGCAGAATCCAAAGCGAAAGGAGGGGAGGGAGGAGAGAAGCTACCGTTTGAAAGGCGTGAGGGGGTGAATGTCTGTGACTGATTCATGGGCACACACACGTATATAAATTAATTCCAAAATTTTACAAGAGTTTTGATGCAAAGAACCAAAGTGACATAACTATTATTTGTCAGTGTGCTCCAAGATAGCAACTTTTCCTAGCTGAGACTCATTCCCTAACTAAAACCACAATGTCCAGGCCTTCAGATGATTTGCAATAAGCTGAAGTGCACAACAAAGAATTAACTCCACCAGTTGCGTCTCTATCTGTGCCCTGAACAGGCCTGTCGGGGGTTCCACGGCTTGAGGCAAGGACTTCATGACCTGGTCTGGGACCAGCCTAGAGATCTACCTGAAGTGGTCCTTGTGGTCAGATCTCAGAGCTGACTTTGGGTGCATAAGTTACCCAGAATTCATGAATCACATGCCCGCTAATATCACAGCTGAGGGTATTCTTCAAATCCTTTGAAAATAAGCATTTGATTGGGAACTGTAAGGACTGAATTCTTATGTACCAGATGTGTCATTGACAGCTTCACGCCTCAAAGCAAATGCCTTGATGGGAACCCGTAGCTCAGAAGTAAACATATGAATTGCAGACAGAACAAATACTCAGTTCCCAGTCTTGCCAGTTAAAGGGTCACAGTTCATTATGTCTAGTTCTCAATGACGTGTCTGTGTCTAAACTGAAGGTGAGCATTCTCTTGACTGAATGCTCCTGCACCGAAAAGAACACCATCCACACAGTCAGGGAAAAGAGTTCTGGGCAAGTCTTCAGTGTGCCATGCTAGTTCTCAGCATCTTAGAATCTTGTTTTGAATCTTGATAGGTATATACAACCTTCTGGTTTTAGAAGTAGGCTACCTAAGAACACCAGGTGCAAGGGAGTGGCACCAGGATGCAGGTCTCTTGTTGTCTTGTGTGCTCCCTGAGGCATTTGGTGGGCCACTGTGAGATACAGGAAGCTGGACTACATGAACCGTTGACCTGATCCAGCAGGGCTCTTCTTATGCTGTTCTTTTTTTTCATGTTTCATCCAGTAAGCCCCCACCTGCAGCCTGGAGTGGTGCCTCTAAGGCATCAGTTTACCTCACTGAGAGCTTAGGTCTGAAACTTTGGAGAGCTGCCACCAGCCGGTGTAGGCAAGTTGGTTTACAACAGGCCCAGTGTTGGCACCATGTTCACTGTATTCCTGGACACAATGGTGGGGGGGAATGCATTATGGGTAAAGAAAGACCCCTCCTAATTTTGGGGGTGGTTGAGTGATGCAGAAAGGAGAGCCTCTATCACATAATTCCAAAGGACCCCTATTATCAACACTCTTTACGGCTAAATGAAAAACAGTTACTTAAATGTGTTGGATTTTACTTAAACGTGTGTTTTAAGAAAAAGGAAGCTTTAAGGTTTGTATTCAAATTAGACGAAATGTATAGCAGAACTAGCACCTGAAGACATCTGTCTATGTAATTAAGTACATCGTTTGCACTGTTTGTTCACAATGGTGATTAAGGGTATACCCAGATATTGGCTTTTCTCTGATGTTTTTGCAGATGACTGACATGTAAACTCAGCCTATGGGGCAGGATTCTTAATCGGTGGTATTCATACCCCTTGACAAACATAAGGCCTACAGGTCAAATGTGGCCCTGGAAGCAATTTATGTGCCCCCCATCATAATTGGGCATTCCCAGCTTCATAATTGGGCTCTCTCATATCTTGAAAATATGAACAAGATCTGCACATTTTCTCTTCTGTCATTTGCAGCAAAGAAGTCCAAGAACTCCACTCACTGCTCCAGCCTCTGTATGGAACCTTATCTCTGTGAAAAGTGCCAGCTGCGGGCAACCCACTCTCTGCCACAGCTCAGGCTGCCCCACATGTGGAGGCTTAGCCAATTGCATCAGTGCTCACAGCAGATGGTTGCAGGGCAGGTGGCAAGGGTACTTCTATGCCCTGCCAGGCTGTAATCAATGTGCAGAAGAACACCTGAGGAAGCTCAATGCCCTGAGGCCAACCCCCTCCCCGCTCAAGCCCACCGTGCAGTGAGGGGTATGCTTTAATATGTAGTCTACTGCACCTGACCTCAGAAAGCACTGACCACAGTGTGGCTACGGCAAGTCATTTTGGTCTCATCCCTCCTCCCATGTCATCCTCTAAACATCTGGATTAAAAAGCTGTTCACATTAATTAGTGCTGGTTTATGCCAGTTCCAACCTCCAACATGAGAATCCCTCCCACAACTGCAGACAAGTACCAAATGCGTGGAGTCTGAGGTGTGTGTGTGGGGGGGGGAGCCAAGGAACATACTGGTGCAAGGAGAACGGTCTGCTCCCAATCCCCACATTCAGTGAACATAGGCAAGTATCATCTGCATAGGACTTCGTTTGCTGAGCAATCCCAGCTTGTTTCAGAAGATCCAGTGTAAGGTGTGGGCTGCACATTCAGTTCATGGGGGGCACTGGTAGTGGCATAGCTAGAGGGGATGCAAAGCAATAATTTTGCAGGTGCCTGACGTGTGGTGCAAGAGACCCCTCCTCATCCCCTTTGGAGCCATTTTGGGTGCTGGGAGCAAAACAGAGGCAAATAGCAGAGAAGACCCAAAGAAAAGGCAAATGCCTCCATTTTGCTCCCTCTGTCCACAATGGCTCCGAAAGGGAGAGGCTGCTTGCACTGCGCATTCAGGTGCCTGCTAAACTTAGTGCTTTGAGCCCCCTCTAGCTAAGCGACTGAGCACTGGACTGGCTTCTTCAGCCTCTCTTTCCTTGCTTGAACAGGTGGTGTGATCTAACGCACACTCAGCAACTCTCCTACTATTGCTTTTCCTTCCAGGGTTGCCTCTCCCTGTGAGCAGAGGCGTAATGCACTGCTTCAGCACCTGGGGCAGTGATGTCCTGATGTCACATGTCATTGTGCCATACATAATGGAAATGTGCAAGGTCCCTCAAGGAGATAGGGTGCGGTGTCAACAGTCGCCCCTTGCTGTGGCAGGCAAGCACGGGGTTAACACCAGGGCCTTAGACTGCAGTGAGTGTGCTGCACAGCTGCAGCTACTTGGAGGCAAGAAGGTCCTCAGGGTTAAAAACATCACCTGCAGGAAGGAAAAGGGTGTGGGTAGTAGAATGAGAACTGAACTGATGGCTTAATGGACTGAAGAACAAATGGACTAGCTGATGGATTACTGGACTCTCTCCTTAGCGTTGTAGGAAAGTTGTTTGCCCGAGTTGCACTAAAGAGGCTCCAGGTACTTGCAGAGAGCGTTTATCCAGAATCACAGTGTGGATTCCGAGCCAACAGGTCCACCACTGATATGGTATTCTCCCTTAGACAACTACAGGAGAAATGCAGGGAACAACGACAGCCACTCTTTATAGCCTTCATAGATCTCACAAAGGCTTTCGACCTGGTCAGCAGGGACGGCCTCTTCAAGATTCTCCCCAAGATTGGATGTCCACCCAGGCTCCTCAGCATCATCAGATCCTTCCACAAGGACATGAAGGGCACTGTTGTCTTTGATGGCTCCACATCACACCCCTTTGACATCCGAAGCGGAGTGAAGCAGGGCTGTGTTCTTGCACCAACCTTGTTTGGGATCTTCTTCGCTGTCCTGCTGAAGCAGGCCTTTGGAACTACAACAGAAGGCATCTATCTCCGGACCAGATCAGATGGAAAGCTCTTCAACCTCTCCAGACTGAGAGCAAAGTCCAAAGTCCAGCTGAAATGTCTGCGTGACTTCCTCTTTGCCGACGATGCAGCTATCACTACCCACTCTGCCAAAGATCTCCAGCAGCTCATGGATCGTTTTAGCAAGGCCTGCCAAGATTTTGGACTGACAATCAGCCTGAAGAAAACACAGGTCATGGTTCAGGATGTGGACTTACCTCCCTGCATTACAATCTCTGCACATGAACTGGAGGTTGTCCATGACTTTGTGTACCTTGGCTCAACGATCTCCGACACTCTTTCTCTCGATACCGAGCTAAACAAACGCATCGGTAAAGCAGCTACCACGTTTTCCAGACTCACAAAGAGAGTCTGGTCCAACAAGAAGCTGACGGAACATACCAAGATCCAGGTCTACAAAGCTTGTGTCCTGAGTACACTTCTGTACTGCAGCGAGTCATGGACTCTTCACTCACAACAGAAGAGGAAACTGAATGCTTTCCACATGCGCTGCCTCCGACGTATTCTCGGCATCACCTGGCAGGACAAAGTTCCAAACAACACAGTCCTGGAACGTACTGGAATCCCTAGCATGTATGCACTACTGAAACAGAGACGCCTGCGTTGGCTCGGTCATGTCGTGAGAATGGATGATGGCCGGATCCCAAAGGATCTCCGCTATGGAGAACTCGTGCAAGGAAAGCGCCCTACAGGTAGACCACAACTGCGATACAAGGACATCTGCAAGAGGGATCTGAAGGCCTTAGGAGTGGACCTCAAGAGGTGGGAAACCCTGGCCTCTGAGCGGCCCGCTTGGAGGCAGGCTGTGCAACATGGCCTTTCCCAGTTTGAAGAGACACTTGGCCAGCAGTCTGAGGCTAAGAGGCAAAGAAGGAAGGCCCATAGCCAGGGAGACAGGCCAGGGACAGACTGCACTTGCTCCCAGTGTGGAAGGGATTGTCACTCCCGAATCGGCCTTTTCAGCCACACTAGACGCTGTTCCAGAACCACCTTTCAGAGCGCGATACCATAGTCTTTCGAGACTGAAGGTTGCCAACTGGACCTGTTGACTGACCAATGGACTAGCTGATTAATGGACAGATGGATGAATAGACTTCTGAGGACTGCTAGAGACACTGGAGATTGGTGTGTGGCTGTCATACCCAAGACCTCCTGGGGACCAACGTGTTGCTGTAGTGGCTGGAGAAGCTGCTGGCAGGAGAGGAGAGGGGAGGAAGGAGGACCTCTGCAGGTTGAACAGGCGAGCTACTCTGGTGGTGGGGTCCAGCGGTGCTGCAGAGGAGAACTGGGGCCATTTTGGGGGAAAGAAGGGGAGCTAATTAGCTCAAAGTGGGCATAATAAGTGAAGCTTGGACTGGAAATCTGGCAAAATACCGTGTGATGTCACTTCTGGGTTCTTGCCAGAGGAGGGGCACTCTGAGGCTTTGCGGGGAGCCACCACAGGAGATGGGACAGGGGGTTTGAAGCCTGGGTGGAGGGTGGACTGCCTGGGGCAATCTTATTATCAAAGAGCCCTCGGCTTCTCCATAATAACAGTCACTCTAGAAGACCTGCCTAGTAGTTAGTTATTGAGTCTTGATGCTTCCTCAAATATTACTGCTCACGAAGCAGAGATAGTTTCATGTCAGCAGTTTTTCTATGGCGTTTGCAGTAGCAGTTCAGGTGACTTTTATCCCATTGCATCTATTTAATTTAAAAGCTTCTGGAAAGATCATGAAACATTGTCCCATTTGTTTACTGCCCACTTCTATGAGGGTTGCTGTGTTGTAAAAACATCCGTTGTTCACCTAATGATTAATGGTGTCTCTAGTCAACACAGCATCACATCTTTTCACCCAGCTGTTGCTGGTGCCTTCGTTGTATCTTTTTCTAGATTGTGAGACCAGGACAGGAAAAATAAGGTTTTAATTTCTTTTACATTTCTTTTGCTATGCAAATCAATAAAAAAAAGTTGTTGGGAAGCAGTCTGGATAAGTATTATAAAGAAATAAGTACAATTGCAAACTTAGTTACCTATATTACAAACATAAATATATATAGATATAGAAACATACACACACACACACACACACACACACATAATTACGAGTATATTTCATTATGAAGCTGTTCTTGAAGACTTGCACTTCAAACCTCATTTATACAAGCCATCATTTTTTGTCCACACATAAGAACATAGGAACAGCCCCACTGGATCAGGCCATAAGCCCATCTAGTCCAGCTTCCTGTATCTCACAGCAGCCCACCAAATGCCCCAGGGAGCACACCAGATAACAAGAGACCTCATCCTGGTGCCCTCCCTTGCATCTGGCATTCTGACATAGCCCATCTCTAAAATCAGGAGGTTGCACATACTCATCATGGCTTGTAACCCATAACAGATTTTTCCTCCAGAAACTTGTCCAATCCCCTTTTAAAGGCATCCAGGCCAGATGCCATCACCACATCCTGTGGCAAGGAGTTCCACAGACCAACCACACGCTGAGTAAAGAAATATTTTCTCTTGTCTGTTCTAACTCTCCCAACACTCAATTTTAGTGGATGTCCCCTGGTTCTGGTGTTATGTGAGATTGTAAAGAGCATCTCTCTATCCACTTTATCCTTCCTATGCATAATTTTGTATGTCTCAATCATGTCGCCCCTCAGGCTTCTCTTTTCTAGGCTGAAGAGGCCCAAACGCCTTTGATCATAAGGAAGGTGCCCCAGCCCAGTAATCATCTTAGTCGCTCTCTTTTGCACCTTTTCCATTTCCATTTCCTTTGCACCACTTCCATTTCCACACCTAAAAGGAAAGTTGTTTTGGACTGCCATTTGGTGAGCTGGGAAAATGCTAGGTCAGATAAGTCACAGGTTCCCTCCACTTAGTGGTGTACTGCACTGCCCAGCTCCCAGGGTGGTGACATCATGTGATGTCACTTGTGATGTCACTTTGAGTGGGAGGGGCATTGGTGGCTTTGCATGTTCCTTTCCTTCTCCTGTAGTGGCTTCCCTTCACAGAAGAAGATACAGGGCATGAAGCCACCAGCATTCCCTGCAAGAGAGTCCAGGAGCTGCCCAGAGCACCAAGGATGACGGGTGCCACTGCTACTGCTCTTTGCCCAGTAAGTCCGTGCCCTGTGGCTCCCAGGGCACCTGCTCTGTCTTGCCAAAATACACCCCTTCCTCCACTTTTCCTTTGGAACTTAGAGCAGGGAAACCTCAGAACTAGGAGGGAGTGGTGTTAATAGGTGTTTTATTCTCATTGTTCATCCATTCATTTATGAATAAATGAATATTTATATCCCACTCTTCCATCTCTGAAGGAATGCCCATCAGTGCAGCCAACAACACTTAAATAATACTACGAATCCACAATAAAATTGCACTGGAGAGCAAACGAGACATTACATGCAGTGTTACTACTCAAAAATCACTCCCCCTCCAACCCTTTCCTTCCTAATGCAAGATTTCAGATGTGTATTTACACTAGATATTTATTTACAATAGATGTGTATTAAGACAGGAGGTCTAGTCTAGGGGTAGAGCCTCTGTAAAGCCTGAAGATAACATTTGAAGGTCCCCAGTTTGAGATCACTAGAAGCTTCCATGAGTGGTGAGACCTTGAGAAGCAGCTGACAAGCTGAGCTTTTCCACCTGCTCTTCAATGTGAGTGAAGAAATCATCTCACCTGCCCTTTAGAAGGGTTGGAACTCTACTTGGATGACTCAGACTCGAGTTGCAAAAATATATGTTTTTCACTGACTCGGCGACTTGTGGGGCACGTGGAAGACTCTGAAAAAGACTCGAGACAGGGACCCCGACTCGGCACTCGTCCCCACATGTGCTGACTTGTGTCTTCCTGTGTCTGGGCGGGCTTGCTTACTGTTTTCACGCTGTGAAAAACCTCGTGGGGCCAGCATTCCAACTCGGCAAGCAGCAGGGAGTTTCAGCAACAAGGCAGGGAAGGGGTATTGCTTCCTTTCCCAGTCAAGTGGGATGGGGCAGGAAGGAACGGACTTTTTGCCATCTCTGATAGGAAGGAAGGAAGGAATGGATGATCATGGGATCATCCATGATCATGGGATGATCCATTGTCTGACAGAGGGCAGGAGCCCAAGAGGCTTCTTGCCTTATGATTGGCTGAAGAAGAGGGTGGAGGAGAGAGGAGAAGGGGAAAGGGGGGAGGCTGTTTGTAGCAATCATGCTTTCCTCAGCATGGCTGCTGTAAGCTCTGTTGTTCTTGGGCAGAGGAAGCCTCATTGAATGAGTGGCTACAGTGGGACTATTTCTGAGTAGAGCTGCTAAGGATCAGGTCGTCCTGGTAAGCCTCGCAGCCGCTGCACATGATCCACCTCCCTTTTGCCCCTTCTGTCCCTGTTCTCTTACAGTCCCTGCTACCCCTCCTGCCTTGTATACAGAAGGGTGGGGACAGCAGGGGAGTGAATAAAGAGAATTCTCTCTCACACACTCACACCCCAGAGCTGCAGTGGGCTTTTTAAGGGGGGGGCGACTCGAGTCTTTTAGAGTCCCTAAGGGGTGACTTGGCGACTCAGAAAGTTAGGACTCTTTTGCAAGTCGAGTTGCGGGGGTTGGTGTCTCAGCGACTCAACTCGAGTCAAGCTGTGCTGGGTTTTCCCATCGCTGCCCTTTAGTGAGAGAAAAGAAGCTGTTTGTCAACCAGTGTGGGAGGCAACCATGGCCAGATGTGATACCAGACTGTTGAAAGATCCATCTTGAATGTTGTTTGGTTCCTGAAAGATGGAACTTCTCTGTTATTGTAAAAAAAACAAAACCACTCGGGGGTTTAGAGAAAGCCTGCCTATGTGAACCGCCTCATATTAAATTCAAAGGAGTAATCCAATGATCAAGAAAGGTGGCATCTAAATACTGGTTGTTGTTACTACTACTCTGCTAAAACTGCAGCCTATCAGCTCTTGGTTACATTTAATATCAATTTGCTCCATAGTAGTAGAGAGGATGTGGTCTCAGTTCTCTTGGCTCCCCCAGGCCCCACAGTTCTCTTCACAGCTAATCAGATACCCCTTCCCATCAGAAATGGAAGTTCAGTAGACAGAGGAAGCCTGCAACTAGGATCGGGAAAACTATAACTCATTTGATAAAGATAGTCATTATAATTGATTTAGATGTTAGAGGTAGCTAAACTAAGCAGATGTTATTAGTGGTTGGCGTTTGGCTGCTAAATCATATTATTTACTCATCATTGTGGGTCTTGCTGTTTTCCCACAGCACTTAGAAGGCATGTAACTGGATCAAGAAGAAATTTTTATATCTGGAACAGCTTGCATGTGGTTGGATTTGCATTTCGCAACTAAGCCACTGGAAGCCTACAATATGCAACACGTGGAGACATGCATGAGAATGCTGGAGATCAAAGAGTAGGGATTATCAAATCTGATTCCTTTCTCCCCCCTTTCTTCACATTGCATCATCCATAATGTGTAGGAACATCTTTTACACATACAATAATACACTGGAAATAATCTGATTTCCTTGCCCCTCCAAATCGGCACTAAAATAAACAGATGAAGATTTTGGTGGTTCATAGTAGCAGTGGGCAAACTCTCTTCAGCTCAATGCAGAATTGGCTCAGTAACAGTGGCGTTGCTGGGGGGATGTGAGGGCCGCATCAGGTGATGTGCACAGCGGGGTGACATCACTATTGGCCAAAATGTTTAAAATCTTGGTATTTTGGAATAATACAGTCATGTTATATATCATTTGATGCATAATTTCATGTAGAATGCAATGAAACAAACCGCATTGGAATATCTCTATTCTGTCAAAAGTTATAGCCAAAAAACTAATGGGGCGGAGCAATGGTGCATCACCACGCCCACGCCCAGGGCATTGTTTCACCCACTGCATGGGAGGAGGTCCATCATAGGGGTGACGCAAACCCTATGATGATGGACATAAATGATTCCACTGGCATGTGTTGGCACCAGCCATGGTGAAGACCATCTTGGAAATGTAACTTCCCACCCTCCTCCCCTTCCCCAGCAAACAGCTTTGGGAATAAAGCAACATTTTAGATTTGAATGGGAGACAAAATTGCACCAAACAGCTGAATGACTCAAGGAAATTGACCAAAATAAAGGAGATACCACATAAATGGCTACCTGTAGCATCTGGTAATGTAATTCCCAATGATCGATGAAAGTTTCATCAAGATGAATGAGTCTAACATTAAAGAACTTTAGTGCATGAGCTCAGAAAGTAACTGGCCTCAGAACCTGGTCTGCAGAAAACTGCACTTGCACGGACTGTTTGCAAGGCAGAAAAATAATATGTGGGGGATGTGGCACTAACTGTGTGATCCTGCTGGGCTTTATGACCTGGACAAATTCACATTTGGAACAAAGTAATTGCAAACTTTGGTGACATTACTAGTTAATAAATCATTATTATGAAGAGTTGTTATTATGGAGGTTGTCCATGACTTTGTGTACCTTGGCTCAACGATCTCCGACACTCTTTCTCTCGATACCGAGCTAAACAAACGCATCGGTAAAGCAGTTACCACGTTTTCCAGATTCACAAAGAGAGTCTGGTCCAACAAGAAGCTGACAGAACATACCAAGATCCAGGTCTACAGAGCTTGCGTCCTGAGTACACTTCTGTACTGCAGTGAGTCATGGACTCTTCACTCACAACAGGAGAGGAAACCGAATGCTTTTCACATGCGCTGCCTCCGACGTATTCTTGGCATCACCTGGCAGGACAAAGTTCCAAACAACACAGTCCTGGAACGTGCTGGAATCCCTAGCATGTATGCACTACTGAAACAGAGACGCCTGCGTTGGCTCGGTCATGTCGTGAGAATGGATGATGGCCGGATCCCAAAGGATCTCCTCTATGGAGAACTCGTGCAAGGAAAGCGCCCTACAGGTAGACCACAGCTGAGATACAAGGACATCTGCAAGAGGGATCTGAAGGCCTTAGGAGTGGACCTCAACAGGTGGGAAACCCTGGCCTCTGAGCGGCCCGCTTGGAGGCAGGCTGTGCAACATGGCCTTTCCCACTTTGAAGAGACACTTGGCCAACAGTCTGAGGCTAAGAGGCAAAGAAGGAAGGCCCATAGCCAGGGAGACAGGCCAGGGACAGACTGCACTTGCTCCCAGTGTGGAAGGGATTGTCACTCCCGAATCGGCCTTTTCAGCCACACTAGACGCTGTTCCAGAACCACCTTTCAGAGTGCGATACCAGAGTCTTTCGAGACTGAAGGTTGCCAACTACTATTATGAAGAGTTCATTCTTGCTTAAAATAGTCTCTTATGGGTAGAATGTACTCTGTTTAGCAAGTCGGGCTGACACCGGCAGTAGATGTCAGATCACATCAAGATCAGCATTCAGTATCTCTGCCCTGCTTGTGGTCATCTTTTGCAGGAGAGACTGAGTCAACTAGCAGTGGAATGAGACACCTGTATACCTCGGGGAAGCACTCTGCCTCCTTATTTGGGTATTCCAGCTCAGGGGGGTCAATACCTTGGGGTCACTAACATCCACAGTGCCAAATGGGATCACCCCTCTGAGTGTTGAGTGGAGGGCCCTGTTCTTCCCTGTCTTTATAACCCTGGGGAGTGGGGGAGGGGGTGAGAAGTTGATGTAGAAATAGGTACAGTGGAACCCCTTCTGGATTTGGAGCTTGGTGGGAGCATCTCCTGTCTGGTAGGAGTCTTCATTGTATTCCTCACCCTAAAATTGTTATAGAGATACGGGAGGCAGAGGTTTGTGTGTGTGAGTCCTTGCCGAGATGTGTTGGAATGATCAACCCCAACTATTTTTATTAATTTGTTTTATTTATTGTATATTCCATTGTTATTTTTTTAAATAAAATTTGTAAGCTGCTTTGGGCAAAGGAAAGGTAAGACAAACAAATACTATAGATCAGTGGTTCTCAGGGAGTCTGACCCCGCTGTACGTTTTTGCGGGGGGTGGGGGGTAGCAACACGATTGCCAGAAACGCATCACTTTGAGGAGTGCAGGGGCTTGCTGAGACTTACCAGAGCCTGCAGCAGGCTCCCAGGAGTGTGGGGATCCTCGCGCCATCCTCTGCAGGCTCCCCAACATGTGGAGACAGTCCAAATAACTATCGCGACCCACTTCTGGTTTCGCGATCCTTATCTGCACTGTTTCCACATGTCGGGGAGCCCTGTGGAGGCTGGCGTGGGGCTCCCCACACCCCCGGAGCCTGCTGAAGGCTCTGGTAAGTGGCAGCAAGCCCCTGTGCCCCTCCAAAACAGTGCGATCTAGCGCACTGTGTTGCTGCCTCCCCACCCCTTAAGGGGGCAGAGGCCAGTGGCTCTCAGCTTGAGAACCACTGCTGTAGATCAGGGGTGCCCAAACCCCGGCCCTGGGGCCACATGTGGCCCTCGAGGCCTCTCAATGCAGCCCTCAGAGATACCCCAGTCTTCAATGAGCCTCTGGCCCTCTGGAGATTTGTTGGAGCCTGCACTGGCCCAACGCAACTGCTATCAGCATGAGGGCGACTGTTTGACCTGACCTCTCAAGTGAGCTGTGGGATGAGGGCTTCCTCCACTGCTTGCTGTTTCAAGTCTGTGATGCAGTAGCGGCAGCAAAGGAAAGGCCAGACTTGCTTTGTGCAAGGCCTTTTATAGGCCTTGAGCTATTGCAAGACCTTCATTCATTCATATAAGTTCATCTTTAATATATTCATTTATGTATACTTATGTAAAGGTATTCAAATTTGAAATGTAAATTAATTCTTTCTTTCCCCGGCCCCCAACGCAGTGTCAGAGAGATGATGTGGCCCTCCTGCCAAAAACTTTGGACACCCTGCTGTAGATGATAGATAGATGAGGGATTCAGTAGCAAAGAGGGTGTTTTTATAGATATGTACTTAGTGGTTTCAGGCTCTTCCACAGCTCTTCCACTTCCTATGAATCACTAGCTAAGAATTCTCCATTTTGTGATGGAGTCCTGCCTTTTGAAACAGTCCATCAAGGTTGCTCATTGCAGTTGCAAAAACGAGGAAGAAAAAGAGAAGGGCTGCACCTCATTTGCTGAGCACACAAAATCCACTATTGATTTACTCTAGGCTAGTCCTACTACTGTCAAGGAATTTGCCCTGGAGCAACCAAGTGATGCAGGCATTGGGATCCATCATTTTTACATAAAACCTCAGCAACCCAGAGCAGGAGAAAACAGAGAAAAGTGCCAGCTAAAGGAATCAAAGAATTGAATCACCTTTTTAATTAAAAAAAAAAGTGAATAATGCTACTACTTTTTTTTTAATTAAACAGACAATGTGGGGGAAGACTTGATAGAAATTTAGAAACGGAAGGTTAGGACAGAGAGAAAATTTCTTCTAGCACAACAGTCACAACTGAGTTGTATCTGCTGGAACCTTGTTTTAAATTATGTTTTTAATGTGCTTTTTAATTATTGTTATAAGCCGCCTTGGGTCCCTTCGAGGAAAAAGGCGGGACAGAAATAAAGTAACTAAATAAAAATAAATAAATAAACAGGAGGTGTTCTCATCATGTTGTAAGCTTCCAGAGTCATCCGACTAGCTGCAGTTGAGAACAGGCTGCTGGGCTTGGCGGCCCCTTGACGCCATCTAGCAAGCCAGGTCTCTTTCTCTTCTCCACATTCTGCGGTGACTATTTTGTGCAAGAACATAAAATGAGCCCTGCAGGGTGCCAAATTCAGCAGCCCGTTCACCACACTGTCCAACCAGATCTCTTTGGGAAGCAAACAGGCCGGGCAGAAAGGCAATTGCTTCCTCCCTTTGTTCATTCCCGGCAGCTAGTATTCTGCTGGGCATTGCCAGCATGATGAGGTTGTATCAGCATATACCCTTTAAATACAGAATTTAAAGCCAGCTACTACTTCCAACCTGGTGATCATGCAATATTTCTTCAATGTTTAGAGATAGGTCCTTTCTACCAAGGAGAGGTGAGTGACACTGCCGTAGCTAGAGGGGGGGCTGGGCACTAAGTTTTGCAGAAAGCCTCCCCACAGGGTACAAGCGGCCCCTCCCCATCCCCTTGGGAGCCATTTGGGAGGGGGGCACAAAAGGGAGGTGAATGACTGCCAAGGGGAGAGGGTGTGGTCACTTGCACCCTGCAAAACTTAATGCCCCGCCCCCCCCTTTGGCTACACCAGTGGTGAGTGAAAATGGTTTTATTTTTCGCGGATTTCAATGTTTTCCAAAGTTAGAACTGCAGAAAGCAGAGTTGTGTGTTTTTACCCCAAGGGTGCATTTTTATAAATTAAAATTATAAACTACAATCACTTTAAAAGTATACTAGGTAGGTGAAATAGGTGGTATAGTACACGCAGTCACCTGCATGTAGATATGTTAGAGCAGCCATTTTCAACCACTGTGCCACAGCACATTGGTGTGCCGTGAATGGTTCCCAGGTGTGCCGCGGGAATTTGGAAGAGGGTCATTTACTAGTAGAGCCATTGGGGGAAGTGAGCTCCCCCTCTAGCAGCACAGTGTGCCCTGAAAATTTTAGTGCCTTGCCTTGAGATGACAAAGTTTGAAAATCACTGTTGTTGTTGTTAATAACAGTATTTATATACTGCTTTTCAATGGAAAGTTCACAAAGCAGTTTACAGAGAAAATCAAACAAACAACTAATGGCTCCCTGTCCCAAAAGGGCTCACAATCTAAAAGGATGTAAAAGAACACCAGCAAACAGCCACTAGAAAAGACAGTGCTGGGTGAGGTGGGCTAGTTACTCTCCCCCCTGCTAAAAAGAGGAGCACCCACTTGAAAGAGTGCCTCTTACCCAGTTAGCATGTGTTAGAGAACACGTGGAAGTGTTAGAGAATGGTTTATTGGTTTCTTTTTGTTGCAGATTTCACAAATTTTGTTTTTTGTTTTGTTTTTTTACAAAAATGAGAAGGGCAGAAAGTGGTGCCCTGTGTTTTGATTTCATTATCACTGAAAAAAAAACAAAAACAGCCCAACCTCTAGTAATATACGGTTCGGTGACATAGCTAGAGGCCGCGGCACCCAGGGCGGTGACGCTGTGATGTCAAGACATTGTGTGATGTCGATATCACTTCTGAGTTCTCCTCTCCAGAGAATGTCACTTCCTGGTTCTCCTTTCCTGAGGAGGTGCTGGTGGCAGTAGCCTTGTGACCCAGCTGCCCTTCTCCACATTGCCTCCTCCTGTTTCAGTGACCTTGTGGTCTGGCTGCTGCTCGCCTTCCAGTTCCTGTTGAGGCTCGACGAGAGCCTTCACTTGTTGAGTAGAAATGGCTCATTGGCACCCCCTTTCAAGTGGCACCCAGGGCGGTATCCTACCTGCACTGCCTTAGATGTGCCACTGATACTGTCTAATTTAGAAAGAGATCCTTTCCAAGATGCTGCTTTTTTGGTCATCAGATTGCTTGTTTCATTCAACATTTCATTTCAACAGTAGGGCAAGGAGACAAATACTTCGGGTTCTTACTGTCTTACACAACCTTACTGTCGGATGGTTCACCCACCCACACAAACCCTGTTACAGCCTCATGTCTTCAGCAAAAAGATTCTGACAGCAAGACAAATGGAAGGGAGTCAAACATGTCTCCAATGGAGAAAGGGTTATCCATATGCCTGATTTAAAAGGGGTCAAGTCTAGGTGGGAAGCTCGGGGATGAAATGTAATCTGAGCTAATTAATTTTTTTTTTTTTTTAAGGACTTTGGGCATAATCATTGCAAGTTGTCTTTTGCCAGCTCTATTGAACTGAAACATGCAGGCTCCCACCTATTGCACTCTGGCCACTGCAGGAGAACTTCCTTCCTTATGCCAATAATATATTTTGGACTCTGGTTCTGCTGTAGATAAAAGAATAAACCTTCGATTTCTCTGCTGCCCTTTCCTGCTCTCACTCTTTTTACCGAGGGGGGAAAAATGTAGAGATGATGTGGATACCCTCTTGCTTCACTTATCTCACTGATATTGCTTGGATGGAAGCCAGGCCATTTTCTTGCCAAGTTGTGCTTTCCACGGGGAAAGAAATTTCTCCAGCCAGGAAGGAAAAAAAAAGGACTTTTAATGGTGATGGGCAAACCTCATCATTTCAATTGGCTTTATGAGTATGGATGAGGAATGCTCAGAATGCTCCAGAGTTGTAAAAGTCAAGCAGGTGTGGACCGGTTCCACCACCTGGATGGGAGACTACCGGGAGCCCACAAAATAGAACAATATTTATGTTTAACAATAATTCTTGCAACATTAGCTGCTGCAATCTTTATAAAATGATTCCATAGGAAATCTGAAATGTAGGACAAGCAGAACAATCAAAATTATTAGTGGGCAGGGGCACCTCCCTTATGAGGAAAGAAAATATATCTTTAGCCCATGTGTAAGTAATCTGTGGACCTCCTTGCCACAGGATGAGGTGATGGTGTCTGGCCGAAATGCCTTTAAATGGGTATTGGGCAGATTTATGGAGGAAAAGTCCATCACAGGTTACAAGCCAGGATGGGCATATGCAACCTCCTGCTTTTAGAAGCAGCCTATCTCAGAATGCCAGATGCAAGGGAGAGGCACCAGGATGCAGGTATCTTGTGCGCTCCCTGAGACATCTGGTGGGCCACTGTGAGATACAGGAAGCTGGATCAGATGGGCCCTTGGCCTACTCTTGTAGGGGTCTTGTTATGGTCTTAACACACTCTACTTACTACTATCCAGTTCTACCTCCCCACCACATTATAGCATGCAGCTGTGCATTTTTTATATACCTCCCAGTGGGCTGCCCAGCTGCCTATAGATCTCCCTGGACATACACCATCCATTTTGGTTCTACCAGCTGACTTCCATGTTAAGGGAGCCTGAATAATTGTGCTTCCCCCAGAAGGGAGAGAGGGTGAAGTAGTTTGCGCCCTTTTCTATATTTTCTTTTCCTGGTGGCCACAACTATTCCTTTTCTAGCCATGTGGGGTGAGTGGGAAGATCAGACACACAATCTATGTACCTTCCCCTCTCCCATCACTGCAAGAGGTGCTGCAGCGGCCTCACTAGATCACCACACACCCCGGCTTACTGGCCTGCCATTAACACTTCCAGAAAATGAGAAGGCATTTTTCTGTGGTGGTACCTCAGCTCTGAAACTTCCCAGAGAAGTTCAGCAGATGCCACCTTGGTTGCTTTGAGGTCAGCCACTGACTATTTTTGCAAGTCTTTTAATTTTGTTTTGCTGCGAATGTTGTCAACCAATTGTATTTTGCTTTATTTTGCTTTTTATAAGCTGCCTGTTAGAAATCAGTCCGAAGGGTGATATAGACATCTTTTGAATGATAGATAATAATACGTTTATGGAAAACATGTCTCCTGAAGCCATTTTGCTATCGTTCTGCTGCCCACGTAACTTCCATCCCACAACTACTGCTAGACTTCTCATCTCATGACTGTTATACAGGCTAATAGGCCATTCTCTCCTAATATTCTCTCCAGAGGTTGAAATACACAATCAGAAAAACCATCATCATCACAATCACTTGTATAGTACCTTGGCGTGTTAATAGCACTCCATACACATTACCTTATAATCCGCACAAGAACCCTGCAAGATCGTCCAGTGTTATATTATCCAACAACTCAAAGGTGACATTGATAAGCCAAGCCTCTACCACCTGCCACTGCAGGTGGGGGAATACTATTTTGAAATGGTCCTTCACATCTAAAACAAAAATCCTACATGTGAAAAAGTGGCACTTCTGTTCTAGTTCAGCTGTATTCCGTCTGTGCTAATTTTCTAGCTGCAGGGAGATATTAAAAATACATACAAAAGCATGAAACGCTATTCTTCTCCCTTGTTAGTCTGAAGTGATACAATCTTGTCTTAAGAACATAAGAAGTTAAGAAGAGTCCCGTTGGATCAGGCCGAAGGCCCATCTAGTCCAGCTTCCTGTATCTCACAGTGGCCTACCAAATGCCCCAAGGAGCACACAAGACAACAGGCACAACCTTCGTCCTGGTGCCCTCCCCTGCATCTGCCATTTCGAGATAGCCTACTTCTAAAATCAAGAGCTTGCACATACCTATCATTACTTGTAACCCATGAGGAACTTTTCCTCCAGAAATTTGTCCAATCCAAATAAGGTGCAATTGTCTTTCACCTCAGAACTTTGCCACCTGGTTGTCACCTCATTCTGCTACCTTGTGTAAACTGCCATTCTGATTTGTGTAGCCCAGTGATTTTTCATATCACACTGACAAGGCGCTGAAATTGTCATGGCACACCATCAGTTTGACAATTGACAAGCATACTACACTGTCCCCCAATAGCCCCACTAAATAAAGCACCCTCCCCAAAACTCTTGTGGCACACCATTCACAGCACACCAATGTGCTGTGGCACATTGGCTGAAAATCACTGGTGTAGCCTGTACCACGTTCTCTCTGCAGAGTGAATACATGAACCCTTTTGTGATGGCCCCACTCATTTCAGTGGGGGCCGGTATAGGTGAAGATTCCTAGATTTTTAGATCACCTACAGCGTTACCTATGGTGTGTGATCTGCACACTGAAATGTAAACTGAAGGTCAGCTTCCCCTCACATCAGCTGACCTTCTAAGTGGGGAGACAGATCGGGGGAACAGAAGGAGGTTCTGTACAGAGACGTCTACAAGGATATTTACTAGCCAGAAACTTTTGCAGCAGAAATAGCTCTAGTCAATGACGCATAGCGTTTGGTCGTTAAAGACCCCTTATTAAATTAAGAGGCTCTCTGAATGCATACCAGGCTCTGTTCCACTTGTGTATGCTTTCCATCGCGTTGCTGAAGAGGCTGAGGCGTATCGAGAACTTTAGCGGGAGCATGTGTTGTATCACAATATCAGATGCAACGTGATTGTTCAGTGTGTAAGATATATTTATTTATTTATAGTGTTTTTTTAGCCCCTCTCTAAGCTTTATGGGTGAAATATGGGCAGACACCACTACAGCTGGCACTTGTAGCCTGCTTTGGTCCCAGTCCTATCCAAATTTGCAGCACTGATGCCACTGCAATGCAGCCCCCAAGGTGAGGGGACAAACATTCTCCTATCTTGAGAAAGCCTCCATGACTACCCCCTCCCCCTCGCAATGCACACCCCACTGGCACAGCTGCATCAGAGCTGGAAAGTTTGATAGGGCTGGGCTCTTGATTATATAATATTATGAACGTCCTATCAAGGGAAATGTACCATATAGAATCTGATGTGTTTTAAAATCATGTTGATTTCTCCTGACTTTTGTCACCTTCACTTGTTTTTATCATCCTTAAGAAAAGAGGTAAATACAGTTTGGACGTGGTATCCATGGGGGATCTGCGGGAGATCCGCTGGGAATCATGCCACAGAAGGCCTCTGAGAGGCAACTTCTGGTTTGCCTCCCTGCACATCAGAACACCCCTGGATGCGACCAGAAGGCCCTTGAGATCATGTCCAGAGATCCTCTCGGAGCCCTCCAGGCGAGGGTTTGGAACCTAAGGTGGTCAAATGCATGGGTTCCAAACCCATGGATAAGGAGGACCCACTGTATCCATGTGCGTGCGTGCGTGCGTGCGTGCGTGTGAGAGAGAGAGAGAGAGAAAGAGAGAGAGAGAGAGAGAATGTTTTGACATAGTTCCATCTTCTTATTTTTTTCCCCATTTCATTTTATACATATACAGTAAATCACAGTCACAATTTACCTTCATCCTCCTAACATACTGAGACTGCATGCAACATTACAGTGAGCTGATTTATACTGTATTACAAAAAAATAATAAATTGTCTTCATTCCCTGTAAAAAAAGTTATCTAATTTTGGTTTGGGTTTTTTTTTTTTTTTTTTTGGACACATGTAATTAGTTAATTTTGACTTTACAGCACTTTCCCATATTTCATCTAGTCATTCTTTATAGCTGGAATTGTTGCTCTAATCATCTTGCAGAGACAAAATGATACTAACTTCCCCATCCTATCCATGTTCCCTTGGAAGTAAGTCTCATGGACACTCACTAACGTCCAAGTGAATACAATATACATAGAATTGTGTCCTCAGGCTCCAATTCCGCACACTCTTATGTGCAGGGCTGACCTTAGGAGCTGCAGGACCCTACTGGAAACAGGTTTCCCAGGTTCACAGCTAAGGTCTGTAGAATCTTAGAGATATAAATAAAATGTATTATAGACTTGATGTCTCTATGGTAGAATAGAAAACAGTGAAAATGTGTGCTTAAAAAGTGCATGTGAGTTAATGGACCATATATATATGGATCTATGATCCATATAGATATATATGGATCATATATACCGTATTTTTCACTCCATATGATGCACCTGACCATAAGACGCACCTAGTTTTTAGAGGAGGAAAACAGGAAAAAAATATTCTGAACCAAATAGTGTAATTAAATATTTAATAAACTATAACAGAATAACATTTGAACCATGTAAAGTGAACAGCAGTCAACAGTGGCATTAAGAACCATTATCACTGTCATTAACAAATGGAGAGACTTAAAGGTTTGAGTACTCTAGTTTTCTGGAAACCCCAAGAACTCATCATCGCTAGAGTCAGAATTTATGAAGCCCACAAAAGCAGGTGCACACAAATAGGGGGTCACATTATCTTTCTGCTACAATGATGTTCTGCCAAATCCCAATCCACTGGGCCTTGTGCCCGCTTAAGGCTGATCAGTCCCCCTTGTGCAACTCACCAGTGCAGCAAGCAAAAGTGAGTCCAGTTCCAGTCCACAGATGCCAAGTAAATCAGTTCCATCAATCAGAGTTGCCAAATCAGAGTCCAGAGCCAATAAGCCAAATTACAGTCCAAGGTCAGTCAAATCCATCAGGGTATCCAAGTCCAGTCACAATCCACAGTCAGATTCCAAATTCAATAAACCCAGTCAGTCTCCTCTCCAACCTGCACTCCTTCAAAACCCACAAACCCTTTCTGCCTCAGGTACTCCTTATATCCCTGAGGACACTATTGCCTTCCAGTGGCTGCAGCTGTGCAGCACACTCTGCTGGATGCCCAGGCCTTACCCTTAAAGGGGCCACTGCTGACACCACATCTACCTCCTCGCCAGTTCTTCTGTGATTCCAATACAAATGAACAAGTGGAAAGTCCAACCACAACTTGAATTCTCAAGACACAACAAACCTCTGGATTTATGGTGAGAACCGAGCCTTACCTGGGGCTTGTGCAATAAGCAAACACTGGCATTCTGACCAAGGAGACAGTTTTTTCTTTGTGATGGGGGGGGGGCCTTACATTCAGATGCTGGATGAGGTGAGTGAAAGCGCCCCTTCCCTGCTGTGTGAGTGTGGGGGGGGCAGAGCATCTGTGTGTGTAAGAGAAGGGGGCAGCCTGTGTGTGTGAGAGAGGGGGGAAAGTGTTTGTGTTGCAGAGAAGTTATGATGCTTCAGGCTTGGGGTGGGGGGAAAGAGAAGCTGTGATGCTCCAGGCTTTGGGGGGGGGAGAGAGGCTGTGATGCTCCAGGTTTGGGGGGTGGAAGAGAGAAGCTGTGATGCTCCAGGCTTGGGGGGAGAGAGGATGTGATGCTCCAGGCTTGGGGGGGGAGAGAGAGGCTTTCCTGGGAGTAAGCCCCCCTGACTTTAATGGGACTTACTTCAGAGTAGACATGCACAGGATTGGGCAGCGAGACTGCCACCCCACCCACGCTTTCCTGGGAGTGAGCCCCACTGACTCTGAGACTTACTTCTGAGTAGCCTCTGACTGCCCGGGGAAGCAGAGCAGAGTGAGCGGGCAGGGGGCGGGGCCAGGGCTGGGGCAGAGTGTGTTTGTTTGTTTGTTTGTTTGTTTGTTTGTTTGTTTGCAGTATTCGCTCCATAAGACGCACACACTTTCCCCCCACTTTTTTGGGGGGAAAAAGTGCGTCTTATGGAGCGAAAAATACGGTATGTATATGGACCAAATGGATCTAAGCACATGGAGTTAATGGACCAAATGAACCAAATGGATCTAAGCACATTTTAATATAAATATATATGTATATATATATATATATATATATATATATATATATATATATATATATATATATATACACACACATATATATATGTATACATATATGTACATACATATGTACATATATGTACATACATATGTACATATATGTATATATGTTAGCCTACAAGTAAACCCCCAAAATGTGCAGATTATCTTTGAAAAGTAAATAGTAACAAAACCACTTGTTGAAGTGACTGTGAACTAATTGAGTCAAAATATTAATTTTATCTTTTATTTTAACCCTAGCATGGGGGCCCCTTTGGAGCAGGGCCCAGCTGGGAGCAATTGGCCCAGTTGGCTTAAAGTCAGCCCTGCTTATGTAGGAAGAACTTCAGAGAATGTATTCCTCAACAAACACGTACAGAATCATACTGTAACCCTTTGCCCTTAAGGGCACAATCCTATCCTGCACTGGTACAGCCATGCCAGATGGCCAGTGCTACATCCTACACAGGTTAGGATATGGCCTGAACTGGCACCATGGACTCCACTACATAAAAGGGGTGCAGCCATCATTGTTACCACTTCATCAGGGGGTGCAAGCTGATCCGTGTCTGGCACTCAACATGAGCCTGTCTCACTCCTCCAGACTATCTCTGTTATAAAATGCAGAACTTTGGGGGCCATTTTACCAGGTCATCTCCCCCCACCTTTGCTTTCCTTACTGTCGATCCTAATGATGAGCTGTGAAGATCTTGAAACCCCAAGATGTATGTCATTTGGGGGGGGGGGGCTCATCCAAATAATAAATAAGGTGATTTTTGATTTATTTTTTTTTCCTTATGGACCAGCATGGCTACCTATAGTTTTTATAAACCAAAATAAATGCATCTGCTTTTAAGATCTCTTAGATTCCCCCCTTTTTCTGAATCTCAACAACAGAGGATAATAAAAATAATATATTTCAGGAGGGGATTTGAGAGGATAAGTTCATTAATGATGAATGATTGTGCAGGGCTGAGTCTTGTGGTGAAGAGTATCCTTGAAAGAAATCAATAGTTCTGTGTACCAGGCAGCTTGGCAAGGGGCCGTAAGTGTTCTGAATCATCGGGAAGGCCTCTAACCGACTTTCTCCCCTGTACTGCACCGCAGCTTCTGTTCCCTGTTGGTATTTAGAAAGCACGTACACATCTAAAGCCTATTATTGTATCATGATACTCCTTAGGGTCCACGCTGAGGTTCTAAGGGCGAAGACAGGCACAGTTTGGAAGAACAGCTGTCTCTGCAGGTCTTTCACCTGCAGCATCAGCCTAACTGTGCGATTTGCATGACAGACGGATTCTGTTGTGTGGTGCTCCAGCCATCCGTCTTGTACCTCACCTCCGTCCCACGCTGTCAGTGTCTGCCTTTCCTTTTTCCCCCAACATGTTCAACCACAGCACATTTTCATTCCTTCATTGATCTGTTCATCCTCCACTGCAAGAACAAAACAACAAAAAAGCTAAGTTTTAAGCCATTTTAACCTCCTCTGGGATGTGGGGTGGTGAGAAAGTGGACACCCACCGCAGCTGACATCTCTCTGCCGCCATTCATTTTTAAAAATTTTATTTATTACAGTATTTCTATACCACTTTTCTCATAGATTCAAGGTGGTTTACGTAGGCAGGCTGATCTTAAATTCATTTTTCAATGGGTTTTTACAAATATTGTTCCACGAGAGACAGTAGCGTAGCCAGAGGGGGTTGACATGGTAAGTACTACAGGTGCTGCAAAGTGCTGTGTAAGTGACCCCTCCTACTAACTCTTGGAGCCATTCCAGATAGACAGCAAGAAGGCTAGAATCCACTTTTTTCTTAGCATTTACACTGACACCTCCTCTAGTGTTCCTCTAGCCGCTGCGAGTCTAAGTTCTTGCTGTTTGCTTCCTTTTCCAAAGCGATCCAAAGCAAAAGGAAAAGCTGCCTATTGCAAAGTATTTACAAACGAGGAGAGATGAGTCATGAGCGCGAAGGGGGGATTTGAGAACCATGGATAAGTGAAATCGCGGATATGGGACCCATGGATACAGGGGGCTACAGAACAATAAAGTATTTAAAGCACACTGGAGGGTGCTCCACTCAATCACCCCTTGCAGTTATGAGACTGTAGGATGGGACACTGGGGTGGGGGCATGTACAGTCACATCCCATTCCACATGGTGAGCAGGGCTGGACAGAACCAACCTTCAGTCAACCAATACTCCAATATAGTATGAATATAGTACAGTATGAGTATAGTGCAGCCAGGAAAAGCAGGGAGTTGCTGAGTCCTGTGAATTGCACATTTCAACCCTGGCTATATTGGCATGAAAACTTTATTGGCATGAACTTTAGATATAGGCTGATGGGTTCTGAGCTGTCTGTGACAGATCGGGAGAGAGATCTTGGGGTGGTGGTGGACAGGTCGATGAAAGTGTCGACCCAATGTGCAGCGGCAGTGAAGAAGGCCAATTCTATGCTTGGGATCATTAGGAAGGGTATTGAGAACAAAACGGCTAGTATTATAATGCCGTTGTACAAATCTATGGTAAGGCCACACCTGGAGTATTGTGTCCAGTTCTGGTCACTGCATCTCAAAAAAGACATAGCGGAAATGGAAAAGGTGCAAAAGAGAGCGACTAAGCTGATTACGGGGCTGGGGCACCTTCCTTATGAGGAAAGGCTACGGCGTCTGGGCCTCTTCAGCCTAGAAAAGAAACGCCTGAGGGGGGACATGATTGAGACATACAAAATTATGCAGGGGATGGACAGAGTGGATAGGGAGATGCTCTTTACACTCTCACATAACACCAGAACCAGGGGACATCCACTAAAATTGAGTGTTGGGAGAGTTAGAACAGACAAAAGAAAATATTTCTTTACTCAGCGTGTGGTCAGTCTGTGGAACTCCTTGCCACAGGATGTGGTGATGGCATCTAGCCTGGATGCCTTTAAAAGGGGATTGGACATGTTTCTGGAGGAAAAATCCATTATGGGGTACAAGCCATGATGTGTATGTGCAACCTCCTGATTTTAGAAATGGGTTATGTCAGAATACCAGATGCAAGGGAGGCACCAGGATGAGGTCTCTTGTTATCTGGTGTGCTCCCTGGGGCATTTGGTGGGCTGCTGTGAGATACAGGAAGCTGGACTAGATGGGCCTATGGCCTGATCCAGTGGGGCTGTTCTTATGTTCTTATGTTCTTATGAAAATTACTTCTGACTTTGATTCACTCACCAAAGGGAATTCTTATGTCTTCTCTCTGTCTTAATAGCAAGATCCAGGTCTACAGAGCTTTCGTCCTGAGTACACTTCTGTACTGCAGCGAGTCATGGACTCTTCGCTCACAACAGGAGAGGAAACTGAATGCTTTCCACATGCGCTGCCTCAATGCATCCTCAGCATCACCTGGAAGGACAAAGTTCCAAACAACACAGTCCTGGAACGTGCTGGAATCCCTAGCAGGTATGCACTGCTGAAACAGAGACGCCTGCGTTGGCTCAGTCGTGTCATGAGAATGAATGATGGCCGGATCCCAAAGGATCTCCTCTATGGAGAACTCGTGCAAGGAAAGCGCCCTGCAGGTAGACCACAGCTGCGATACAAGGACATCTGCAAGAGGGCTCTGAAGGCCTTAGGAATGGACCTCAACAAGTGGGAAACCCTGGCCTCTGAGCAGCCCGCTTGGAGGCATGCTGTGCAGCATGGCCTTTCCCAGTTTGAAGAGACACTTTGCCAACATTCTGAGGCAAAGAGGCAAAGAAGGAAGGCCCATAGCCAGGGAGACAGACCAGGGACAGACTGCACTTGCTCCCGGTGTGGAAGGGTTTGTCACTCCCGAATCGGCCTTTTCAGCCACACTAGACGCTGTGCCAGAACCACCTTTCAGAGCGCGATACCATAGTCTTTCGAGACTGAAGGTTGCCAACAACTCACAACGTATTAAAACAAAGCGTATGCATTTACATTACTGGGTGTTTGGAAAGTACGTTGAGTGTGAAGATTGCTTACAAGATGGTAAGTATTATTATAAGGTAATGTTTCCCCCCCCCCTCCATAGATGTACTTGATTGTCAGGTAATTCTGATGGGAAACATCAAGTCTTTCCTCGACTATGAAAAGACAGCCAGCTAGCTGTTAATTAGCACTTGGCTAAAATACCTCCAAAGCTGAGAGCTCCCAGTTGAGTCCTTTCAAAAGTAGGCTTTTAGCTTATTTAAATTCAGTGACAGAAAGGAAAAAAAAATTGAAGGCACCTTTCCATTTCCAAAATAGACTTTTCTCGTTCTGGACTGTAAGGTGATCTGTTTATCTGACCACTTTGTGAATCAGGTTTTGAAACCGCTCCACTGTTCCCTTAATCCCTCTCCAAAATCTCTCTCTCTCTCTCTCTCTCTCTCTCTCTCTCTCTCTTTTCTGCCAGTGTCAGAATAGCAAAATGGAACCTTGTTGGCTCCTCAAATGCTGATTGCGCAGGAGGTAAAAGGTTCCTGCTTCTCCTTTCTTTCTCCTTTCTTTGCACTGATACTTCATTCAGCTCCAGTAAAAATATCCCAAATTAAAAGGGGCAGATGGAGAAAGAATCGGGGTAATGAACACCAAATACCTGTGAAACACGTGGTGTCACAGCATATTTTATTTATTTATTTAACAGCCCAATCCTAATGTGGATTTGAGCTGGTGTAGGCCCCCCCGTGTGGCTCCTGAGTGTCACAGACTTGCCATAAAGTGCATTTGTGCCAACTTGGGTCTTGGCTGGGCTGGCACAGAGGCCCATGCTGTCTAACCTGAGCAGGACCAACCCCAGCACTGGCTGGAGGAGGTAAGTTTGTGTCAGGCAATGCAGGGAGTGGGAGAGGGCGGCAGGAGTGCGTTTTGGGTGAGAAGGGAGTGTTTCTGGGCAGGGTAGGGTGGAACGCGTAGGATCGGGCCCAGGAGCAGCTTCAGCACACTCTGAATGCTAACCCACAGCCCCATCCTGGGCAGCCGTACATGGCTACATGGATTTGCACCAGCTAAATAGCTGGTGCAGATCCAAGTAGCCTCATAGGACAGATTGGGTCTTGACATGGGGTAAGGGGCAAATATCCCCTTACCCTGAAATGACCTCTAACAGCCTCCTAACCTGTGCTGGATACAGCACAGGCTACTGTGGCCTGGCTGTACTGGCGCAGGTTAGAACTGTGCCCCAAAAGATGTATGACCTGCTTTTCCTGAAAAAGATCGAAACTTACAATATTCAGAAGCCTTCCTTTTCCAATCTGTTTTACGGGGCACAATTTGTAATCCCCACAACTTCACAGAAGTAATTCTAGTTTCAGTTTACATTGTTTCACGAAGGGGATGGGGGACGAACGGCCAGCAAAGACCTATTGCGGTGGCTAATTGTCTCTTGCGTGAAGCAGTTACCTAATGATGGGAGGCAAGGTGGGAGTTGATGAGGTTAACTCAGAAGCCTTCCTACAATTCAGGAAGAAAAACTTGATGAATGTTCCATCACTGTCAATCAGTTACACAACAGGTGAAGCTTTGTTAAATCCAAGGTGCGCTGGGAGTCTGCTAGAGCCCACATCACAAGCAACATCCAGGTTTAGGTCAAGTAAGCCTCTGCCTTCTCCCCCCAGTATTTATGTTATTGTTTAAATATGTCATGGGCAGCCCAATCCAATCCCCTCCTTGAGTTCCAAGTCCACCCTACGCCAGCTCCGAGTGTCACAAACATATCCATAAGGCATGTTTGCACTGACTCGCGAGCCAGCTAGGTCAGTGCAAGAGGGCCACACTGGCTTGGCCAGGCCAGATCCCGATCCAGCACCAGATGGCACAGGTAGGGTTGTCCTGGGCAGTGTGTGGGGTGTGAAAGGGTAGTGGGAGGGAGTTTTGAAGATGGGGAGGGTGTATTCCTGGGTGGGGGGAGAGCGAAAGGGGTGAAGAATCAGGCCGGGGAGGGGTCAGGATCGGCTGCGGCCATGCACGCCATATCCTAAGCCCCCTCCTAGCTGGCCCAGCATTACGCCAGGCTTCTTGGATTTATGTCAGCTAAATATCTAGTGCAGATCCGAGTAGCCCCATACAGCAGGCTGAAGCATTACTTGAGGTAAGTGGAAAAATATCCCCTTACTCTGAGGTGACCTCCAGCATGCTCCTAGCGTGCACTGGATACAGTGCAGGCCATATGGCCTGGCTGTACTGGGCCGCTGTGAGATACAGGAAGCTGGACTAGATGGGCCTATGGCCTGATCCAGTGGGGCTGTTCTTATGTTCTTAACTACAATTCCCAGAAAGCCTTGCAAGTCTCTTGTTATCTGGTGTGCTCCCTGGGGCATTTGGTGGGCCGCTGTGAGATACAGGAAGCTGGACTAGATGGGCCTATGGCCTGATCCAGTGGGGCTGTTCTTATGTTCTTAACTACAATTCCCAGGAAGCCTTGCAGGTCTCTTGTTAGCTGGTGTGCTCCCTGGGGCATTTGGTGGGCCACTGTGAGATACAGGAAGCTGGACTAGATGGGCCTTTGGCCTGATGCATCAGGGCTCTTCTTATGTCCTTATGTACCTGCACAGGTTAGGATTGCGCTGTAAGTTTGTTTGATGAAAGTCAGTACCACAGGCAAGAATGCTTCTTTACAAAATTACTCTAGAATTTCTGTGCACTCCATTGATGAGGTTTCCTCAAGGTTAACTTATCTCAGTCTGCAATCCTAGGCACACTTTTCTGTGAGCAAACCCGATTAAACATAGTGGGACAGGATGCACTTTTGAGTAAACCTGCAGAGGTTTGCACTGCACATCTGTGTGTCTTAAGTAGTGCTGTGTACATCAAAAAAATCTCTCCCTAAGAACCTCTCCACCTGCAGTCTTGTGAATTTCAAAAGAAAACAAACACAAGGACCCCCATTCAAATTTTATACTTATTCCTAAACGTGAAAATAGGTCAGATTTTATCCAAACCACTTCTGTTTGAATGGGAGTCCATATATACTCTTTTGAGTTACAGCCCCCCAAAAGGTATTAATGACTTGACTGAGATTTGCTAAAATAAATGTCAAAGGCTCAAGTCCTAACCCACTTTCCAGCACTGGCATAGCTGTGCCAACGGGATATGTGCTGCATCCTGCAGTTGTGGGGCACTCATGGAGGCCTCCTCAAAATAGGGGAATGTTTGTATCCTTATCTAGGAGCTACATTGCCCTTATGTCAGTGCTGGAAATTGGATTAGGATTGCGCCCAAAGTTGTTATATACTTTGTGTCATGTTGTACCATTAACAGCCTGATAGGTGAGCCTGGATTTTATAGAATAATGTATTGGCTATCAGTTCAGTGGCTTTTGAACTATGTTCAAATGTTACAGGTTAAGCTGCACATTACTTTGAAAAAGTAGTAGGGGAAAAGTGTCGAAAGAGGTTTTTTGCTTGTTTTTTAAAGTGCTGGAAAGGATCAACAGGGCTATAGAAAGAAGCATGTGATGTACTGAAATCAAGTACTACTTCCATTCATCCAACAGAAAATAAAATTAGTACTATTCAGATGTTATAACTTTGGGGGCAGTCAGTATTGTGTCCTGGAGTATTGTGTCCAGTTCTGGTCGCCGCATCTCAAAAACGATATAGTGGAAATGGAAAAGGTGCAAAAGAGAGCGACTAAGATGATTACGGGGCTGGGGCACCTTCCTTACGAGGAAAGGCTGCGGCGTTT
The DNA here is from genome assembly GCF_035046505.1 of Tiliqua scincoides. Lineage (NCBI taxonomy): Eukaryota > Metazoa > Chordata > Lepidosauria > Squamata > Scincidae > Tiliqua > Tiliqua scincoides. The sequence goes on from NC_089826.1 coordinate 80,640,848, forward strand.
GGGCCTCTTCAACCTAGAAAAGAGACGCCTGAGGGGGGACATGATTGAGACATACAAAATTATGCAGGGGATGGACAGAGTGGATAGGGAGATGCTCTTTACACTCTCACATAATACCAGAACCAGGGGACATCCACTAAAATTGAGTGTTGGGCGGATTAGGACAGACAAAAGAAAATATTTCTTTACTCAGCGTGTGGTCAGTCTGTGGAACTCCTTGCCACAGGATGTGGTGCTGGCGTCTAGCCTAGACACCTTTAAAAGAGGATTGGACAAGTTTCTGGAGGAAAAATCCATTACGGGTTACAAGCCATGATGTGTATGTGTAACCTCCTGATTTTAGAAATGGGTTATGTCAGAATGCCAGATGCAAGGGAGGGCACCAGGATGAGGTCTCTTGTTATCTGGTGTGCTCCCTGGGGCATTTGGTGGGCCGCTGTGAGATACAGGAAGCTGGACTAGATGGGCCTATGGCCTGATCCAGTGTGGCTGTTCTTATGTTCTTATGTTCAGTAGCGTAACTGGGAGTGCAGGAACCTGGGGCCGGGTGATGCAATGTCACACACCTGTATCATCACATCTCCCCTGCGCCTGTGCAGATATCTTGCCTGGCATCTTGCCTGGATGGCATCTTGCCTGGATGCTTTTAAGAGGGGATTGGACAAATTTGCGAAGAAAAAGTTCATTACGGGTTACAAGTCATAGTAGGTATGAGCAAGCTCTTGGTTTTAGAGGCAGGCTGCCTCTGAGATGCAGGGGAGGACACCAGGATGCAGGTTGTGCCTGTTGTCTTAAGTGCTCCCTGGGGCATTTGTTGGGCCAGGAAGCTGGACTAGATGGGCCTTTGGCCTGATCCAGCAGGGCTCTTCTTATGTTTTTATATCCTCTGTCCTGTGCAGGTGAAGCTCTAGTCCTGGAAACAGCTCCATTTGAAGGGAGCCGGGCAGAGGAGGGCCTACTTTGTGGTGCTTCCACATTCTGAAAGGCAGGGGTTCTCACCTTCACCACCACTCCACAGAGACAGCGGAAAACCATCACCCTGCTGGGGGGTGGGGGTGGGAATGGAACTTGCTCAATGTTATCACTGCCACTAGTACTGAAGATACTGGCCATGTCACAAGCGCATCGGTAAAGCAGCTACCATGTTTTCCAGACTCACAAAGAGAGTCTGGTCCAACAAGAAGCTGACGGAACATACCAAGATCCAGGTCTACAGAGCTTGCGTCCTGAGTACATGTCTGTACTGCAGCGAGTCATGGACTCTTCGCTCACAACAGGAGAGGAAACCGAGCTCTTTCCACATGCACTGCCTCCGACGCATTCTCAGCATCACCTGGCAGGACAAAGTTCCAAACAACACAGTCCTGGAACGTGCTGGAATCCCTAGCATGTATGCACTGCTGAAACAGAGACGCCTGCGTTGGCTCGGTCATGTCGTGAGAATGGATGATGGCCAGATCCCAAAGGATCTCCTCTATGGAGAACTCATGCAAGGAAAGCACCCTACAGATAGACCACAGCTGCGATACAAGGACTTCTGCAAGAGGGCTCTGAAGGCCTTAGGAGTGGACCTCAACAGGTGGGAAACCCTGGCCTCTGAGCAGCCCGCTTGGAGGCAGGCTGTGCAACATGGCCTTTCCCAGTTTGAAGAGACACTTGGCCAACAGTCTGAGGCAAAGAGGCAAAGAAGGAAGGCCCATAGCCAGGGAGACAGACCAGGGACAGACTGCACTTGCTCCCAGTGTGGAAGGGATTGTCACTCCTGAATCAGCCTTTTCAGCCACACCAGACGCTGTTCCAGAACCACCATTCAGAGCGCGATACCATAGTCTTTCGAAATTGAAGGTTGCCAACATGGTCTCTCAGCCAGAGCCTGAACTAGTAAACCTTAGATGCCACTCCTGGAAAGAGGCTTCATCAGCACAGACATTATTGCTGCTCAAATCTTTATGACATTGTGCTCCAAGAGACTGAAAAGTGGAACAAATGACACTGTGCAACTATCACTGCAATGACTGAACTGATCAGAACATGACAACTGTCTTTGGTTTCAATTCTCTCTAGTGTTCTCTGGAACTCTCCCCTCCTTGCACCTACCCAGATAACACTTTAGTTCCTAATATCAGTACAACCACATCAAAGTTGCAATCCTATTGACACTTTCCTGTAGACCAGGGGTGCCCAAACCCCGGCCCGGGGGCCACTTGTGACCCTCAGGGGCTCCCGATCAGACCCTCGGGGAGCCTCCAGTCTCCAATGAACCGCTGGCCCTCCAGAGACTTGCTGGAGACCATGCTGGTCCGATGTAACTGCTTTCAGCATGAAGACAACTGTTGGACCTCTCACCTGAGCTGTGGGATGAGGGCTCCCTCCACTACTTGCTGTTTCACGTCTGTGATGCAGCAGTGGCAGCAAAGGAAAGGCTGGCCTTGCTTTGTACAAGGCCTTTTATAGACCTTGAGCTATTGCAAGACCTTCATTAATTTATATAAGTTCCATCTCTAATAAATTCATGTATGTAAATTTATTCAAATTTGAAATGTAAATTAATTCTTTTTTTTCCTGGCCCCCGACACAGTGTCAGAGAGATGATGTGGCCCTCCTGCCAAAATGTTTGGACACCCCTGCTGTAGAGTAAGCACCACTGATCATAATGGACCTTATGTCTGAGTAGATCTGTATAGGATTTGCGGCAATATAAATTCTGCTGGTGCACTGCAATATAGAAATTGCCTTATGAATGGTAGGTAGAGTTTCCTTTTCAGGGCTGTGCTCTTGGAAACTGGTTCTTATAAAGGAGAACATGTCTTGTGCCATTCATCTCTAGAATACCACGTAGCCACTGCCCACACCAAGCTGCTGAATCAGACTTCTGATTTTTCTTAGCAACTCCTCAGCTCATATTGCAGCATTTGTGTATGTACTGTGAGTGTGGGTGGCTCGCCGCTTTTGCACGAAGGAGAAAGATGTCCATCATCTCTATATGTTGTCTGCCAGCTATGCACTTGGTGACAAGTCACTAGAGGAGGGGGAAAAAAGCAACTGAATGGATCTGCACTCTTAAAATGTTAGAATTGCTTATTGGTGAGGCTGCCTGAATAATCAGAGCTCGGTTCCTACTGTGGTTCAACACATAATCTGTTGCCAATTTTCAGTGCGCACCAATTAATTAGTAATGAGTTACACAGGGGCAGCTCTGGAGCGCATGGTGGTGACATCATCACCACTGTGTTCCAGAGCGCTGTAATAGCAGCTGTGCGATACACTGAGGGTGCAATCCTAACCCCTTACATCAGTGCTTTCCAGCACTGACATAAGGGCAATGCAACTCTGAGGCAAGGAAACAAACATTCCCTCCCTTTGAGGAGGCCTCTATGAGTGACACCTAACTGCAGGATGCAGCACATGTCCCATTGGCACCACTATGCCAGTGCTGGAAAGCACTGACATAAGGGGTTAGGATTGCGTCCTGAGTCTAGCTGCAAAACCACATGGCCACGCGGCTTACAAGGAATACTGTCACAGACATAATGGTCATTCCCAGCAACCATAGTTTGCAAAATTGAGAGCCAGTCATGCACTCTCATTCATCTTGCTTCAAAGCAAGAAGAAAGCAAGAAGAGATACCATCTTTCACCTTTTGAGGTTAACCAATCCAATAACTAATCCATGCTCTGTGCTTTATCACATTGTGTTCTTTCACATAGGTAACCATATATATCTTTAATAAATGGCAAATGTTTTTGTGTGAGTTGGGTGCAGGCTATGGTCTAGTACAGAAGTAAAGACAGCTCCCTGGAAACCGCAGTTTGCAAATCATAATCCAGCTTCAGAATGTGCACTGCCTTCTCTCCTATCTGCAGAATTATTTCCCCCTTGCTTTTGTTCCCAGCAAGAATTGTGGTTTGCACTGATTCTGGTTAACTGGGCAGTGGGAAGGTTCTGGAATCATGTGTTCTGTCACAATTACTTCTGTTAATACTGTACTATTCACTTGATGAGGGTGTGCAGGGTGTTTAGAAAGCCCTAATGCCAGCCTTTGTTCCCTTCAAAAGTTAGAGAGGAAGCACAGAGCACTAACGGAGCTCTGGCATGACCTGAGTGACCCATTGGTGTGCGCGCATTGCCTCTGGTCATTTACACCAGCAGTCCCACAGTGCACAACAGCACTGGTTTGTGAGAATTGCTGCCATTAAGACCCCAATAAGATGGGGCAAAGATGTCATGAATAAAATTGTGGTACAATTTCTCTTGCATGCACTTGCACACCTGAACACAGAACAGTACAAAATGCCACCTTATTTCCCTGTGCACTTTTGTTCTGCAAACTTGATATCCTGGTTTTAAATTTCTTAAGTTTACTAGTTATGAATCTACATCAACTGATTAACAGGCCAATCCTATGCATGACTACTCAGGAGTAATTCCCAGTACAGTTGATGGGGCTTACTTCCACAAAAGTGTGGATAGGATTGGGCTGTAAGGGCCCAGTCTTAAACTGGGCCAGCGCCAGTGCTGAGCCCTATTGCCAGCATTTGGTGCCATAAACATGCCGTAAATCACATTTACAGCACCTGGTGAGTAGGGAGCACTGGGCCCACACCAGTCAGGCGCCAGGCCCAGCGCCAGTAGAAGGAGGACACACCACATTGAGGACTCCAACGTGGAGAGTCTCAAGTCTGCGCAGGCAAAATAACCAGTGCAGACTTGAGAAGCTCCATTGCGGGGCTTGGGGCTTTCCCTGGGGGAAGGGGACAAAAGTCCCCCTGAGGAGACTGTATTGGAATCCGGGAAGATATGGCAAGGAGATAGAATATGATGACTGCAGTGGCTCTTTGCTCTGGTGCATTTGGGGAACATGGAATTAAGACCTGGGCTTTCAGCAGAGGGTGTGCTGCACAGCTGCAACCACTAGAGGTAGTCAGGCTATTGCAGGCTCTAAGGAGCACCTGGGGCAGGGAGAGTGTATAGGTTGTAGTTGGAGTGAGAGAAGAGTTGTGGGCTAAACAGACTGACTTTTTGGCTGACTGGCCTGTTGACTCATGGCTCTGCTTGTTGGACTGACTCTTTGGCTAACTGACTTACTGACTGTTAACTCACAGACTGACCCATGACTCTGCTAATGAACCAATGGCTTACTGGGCTTTTGGACTGATTAACTGGCAACCTGACTGGTGGGCAAACAACAAACTGGCACACTGACTAATGGACTAATCAAACAGAATACCGAGTGGTGGAGAGCTGAGGTGGTGCTGCTGTACTTGAAAGGGCTGCTGCCTTAGGAACTGGGCGGAGAGACCCTGCAGCCCCCCAGGCAAGCTACCCCTTTTTGCTGGTGCAGGGGTACAGTGGTAGTTTTTGCAGACTGCTAGACTGAGCTGTGGTTAAGCTGGGGGAACTAATTAAAGTGGGCATAAGTTACTTAGGCAAAGTGTGAGACAGGAATTTGGCAAAACAGAGACCTCTGGCTGCTTCTTGATGTGCACTGGATATAGTGTTAGCTGTTTTGGTGCTACTACTCCAGAATTGGGCTGCCCATGGGCACTAGGAAGCTCTGGATTGGGCAGCCTGTGCGGTATAAATCAAGTCAGTGTTTCCTTCTATGGTGGAGGTTTCAGTGCTTTCAGACTTAACATTCTCGACTGTGGGATGTTTTGCACCAAATAACTTGTTGAGAGCCTGAGGCCAGTTCTATCTACTATATCACTGAATTATTTGGATGAGAATTTCCAAGGGGTTGCTAGCTGGCTGCTTCTGCTAAATCTTTCATTTGCAGCGAGGATTGTATTGGCCTGGTACTAGAAGTCAGCAGCAATTTGAAAATGAAGGTGATCAAGTTAGCAGAGGTTCAAGGAACTGACAAATCAATGTATAAGATACACCTCAGAAATGGATCTATAGATCTGGTTGAATTGAGAAGGGAAAAATGATTTAATTTATTTCATACTGGAACTTGCACTGTACATTTTAAAGAAATATTTTTGTAATGTCTGAAAAAAACAGTGAAATAACTTGTGTTGTTTTTTTTTTAAATGATAGACATCAGGTAACCACAGGAAACCCTAATTTTGTTTCACTGATTCTAATACAAAGCAAGCTAGCTAAAAGCTACTTGAACTGAAAATGGCATGTTCTTGTTTCTTTACACATTGTGTGACCCTGCTAGAAATATACTCTAGGAAGCCTCTGGAAATGGGAGTAAGGTGTTCCTCAGTGGAATTTTTCTTCCCCTTATATTCATAAGTCAGCAGTTAACATCTATAACTTCAGGGGTTGATATTTTCACAAGTTCCACTTTTAATATCTGTGTCTGGTTACTGTAAGTAAAATACTAACAGTGCAAGCCTATGTTTGTCTTCTCAGAAGTAATGTCCCACTGCATACAATAGGACTTACTCCCAGGAAAATGTGTATAGAATTGCAGACTGAAGACCTAAAAAGTTACAATTTGGCACCTAGACAATGCAAATTCTGCATTGAGAAAAAGTGAGTTTTGTCAGTTATGCAAAATGAATGCACTGGGTTGCGTTCATAGGTCAGGGACATGCAGTGCCTCACCTGACCCAGTGCCACACGTGAGCCAAGCCACCCAACTCCAATTGCATCTGAAGGTGTTTGCACATGGACACTCCAGCCCTCACAACAACTCCAAAAGACCTCAGAAAGGTATTTCCAGTGTCATGAAAAGAACCGTGTAATGCAATAACCTTTCTAAGGTCTTCTGGAGACCTCAGAAGGCGTTCTGAGGGCCAGAGAGGCTGCACATGGCCTCTCCGGTCCTCAGAATACCTCCGGAGTGGTTGCATCCAGAGGTGACCCCAAAATGACATAACTTCCAGAGGTGTTGTCATTTCCAAGTCACAGGGCTCAGTGGCCCTTGAGTCTGATCAGCACAATCTGTTACCACACTTTCCCGTGCCTGGTGCAATTCCAAGAACTTTCAGGAGGCACAGATTGCAAACTTGCACCCTTTCCCCATGTGCAAATGGAAGTATTTCAGTTTGCAGAATAACACCTTAGGATACAATCCTTTATTTGATATAATTGATCTTGAATGTTGTTCTTTCCCCTTTTAATATGATTTGGCATATTTTATAGTACAACTCGGTACAGTCTGCTCAAAAATAAAGCCCATTGAGTTCAATGAGACCTTACTCCCTGGTGTGTGTATATGATTTTCACCTGACAGTCCAATCCTATCAGTCCCCCCTTCCATTTCCCCCATTATATGAAGTGAAATAATCAAAGAAGCAAGATCTTCTTTACTGTAATTGATGGAGGTCTCAACTATTGTGGTTCCTCCCTTGCAGTTTTCTGAACAAACTGCAAGACCCACCTACACAGAGGCCAATTTGATGCAGGGCTCTTCTGAACTGCCATTGTTCGGCCGCTGAACGTTTTGTCGTGTTTTTATCTTACGAACAATAGTTTTCTATATATAGTTTTATATGCACTTCTCTGTAAACTTCCTTAATCCTGGGGAAAGGCAATGCAGAAACATTTTAAATACATCAATAATGGATTTGTGATTGCCTACTTTCTCATTCGATCCTAGCCTTTAATAGAATAGAATCTGGGTCTTTTGATGATTACCCTGTTGGTGGCATTCCCTAGGATAGTGATTTTTTTCAACCATTTTCATTTCATGGCACACTGACAAGGTGCTAAAATTTGCAGGGCACACCGTTGGTTTTGTGACAATTGACAAGGCACATCACATTGCAGGTAGGGGGGGAGGCTACATCCCAAATAGCCCTACTAATGAATAACTCTCCCCCAAATTCTCATGGCACACCTGCGGACCATGCAGTGTGCTGTGGAACACCGGTTGAAAATGGTCAACTTAGAAGAATGGGAAGATGGAGAGGGGGATCTTCAGGTTTCAAAGGTTCAGTGGCAAAAGCAAAATTCACAACATGTTTTAATGATCTGCTCTTAAATATGTACAGTATATAGAAAAACACGCACACACTGTATTTGAAGGGCATTTGTTTGGGCAATTTTTACTATGGTCTCATAATCACCACCAGATCTATATATCTGAAGAATACCCATGTATCATGTGAATCACAGTGATTTCCCTGCCCCTGTTGTCCTTAAATGTTACCCTTGGCCCAATGACTGAAGAAGATATTGTCTGTGTACAAGACCGCCCTATATGTTTTACAAGATATTGATGTACTATTATATTAATGTATTTCTTGAAAGCATTATTCATTCAGTACAATGTGCCAAGCAGCTTGAGCACATTCACTTGGAAGGATGTCCACTGTGGGTGTTTCCTCTTGAGCAAGGGTGCATAATAAGTGCATAAGATGTACTTGCTTTAAGGTGCATTGAATTGCTAAAAGGAGTATATGAGTTGCTATTTATATGGGAAAAATAAATTTGATTGAAACTCATGAAAGACTGTTTAGGAGAACATAGAAAATAAGAGCACCCTTTTAATCCAGACAGGTGAACCTTGGTGTTTAATATTAAAAATGACAAGCACTTGCATACTTAAAGGAACATTTAGTTAGGGTTACCTTGGTGTTGCCACAGGATTGGAATGAAGCTGACCAGGAAAATTATAATCAGATAGGAGACCCCATATCCAAACATTACTTGGATGAATTCAGCAACATAGCAGGATTATTTAAATGAAGATATTCCTGTCCTAGCATAAGGGAACATGAATTATACTGGATATTGTAACTGAAATAAAATCAGCAGATAGCACATCATTGAAGTATTGACAGATAGGAAGTGTTTATTTATTACCCCTTGATTGTATCCTTCCTCCAAGGAGCTCAGGTGGATATAATATGGCTTTCCTTCACCATCCCATTCTATCCTCACAACTTCCCCCTGCTATAGTTTAGGGCAGGCTGATATAGAGGGACTGGCCTAAGGTCTGGAAAGCGCTTCCACAGTCTTAACACAGCATCTATCCACTATGCCCCATGCTTTGTAGGTCAAACAGGAGTCCATACAGATGACCATTAAAATCCCTCTTACCACTTGGTAATGTTATGCAATCAACCAAGCTATAAGGCTGGGGTGGCCCAATCTCCTTTGGTCTGCAATGCCCCCCACATGGCTCCCAAAAGTGACTGGTGATATTATCACCAGTTACTACAGGATTCTAGATGTGCAATGGAGCTTCAAACTGCAGTTAAAGCAGTGGTTCCCAACCTTTAGGAGCTCATGGACCACTAAGGCAAAAATTGGAATCACCATGGACCACATGCAGCTGTGGGTGGTCTGGTCTCTGCCATCTCTGGTGGTTTTATCTTCCAAGCACTGCCCTATAGACTTAGAGAGGACAGAGAGTGGACTGCCCACAGCCACAGCTACCACTTAAGTGGTTGTAGCAGTGGGCAGTCTCCACCCTCTTTGGTGGCCTGTGGGAGATTGCTTGCTCGGCAAGACACTGGAAGTGATCAAAGGTGATTTTTTTCCTGAGGACCACTTCTCAGGGTCTTGTGCACCACCTGTGATCCACAGACCACAGGTTGGGAACCAGTGGGTTAGACTCAGGGCGGATGGGCCTTTCAAAGTGTGCAAAAACCATGTGCTGGAGCTCAGCCCACAGGGCTGAGCCTCTTACTGCTGCTTGGCTCCACTGTGGGTCTCACTGTCTGCCTGCTGGTGGCCCACAATGTCCCAGGGTGTTGGGATATATAGTTTGGGAACCGATCTAGATTGATCATAGACTCTCCCAAATGTCACTTTCTAACATTTCTAATTTTATACTTTCCTTGTTGCCCCAAATAGTTTATACATGTCCCCTTGTTCCTACGAGAGTAGAGCCCTCTCCCGATATGGAGTCTGTTGGTAAGTTCCCAACTGCAATACACAAGCATGTGCTTTTTCATCTCTTTCTTAACAGCCCTGTGACTTTCTATACCTCTTAGACTCAAACATAAATTCCTAATTTGCAACCTTGTTTTAACTTTGGTTCCTGTTGATGAACACCACCAACCCTTGCCACCATCTGTTTCCACTAATGGTCTCCATTACTGTATTCACCTACGCCGATTTTGCACATTCGACATACGGTCTTGTGTTTTCCAGAAGCGTCACAGTTCAAAGCTGATGAGTGAGATGCATCACATATACTGTTAATTCCAACACTGACCCTTTGATAATACATTTTGCGTGCGAGAGAGAGCCAGCCAAATGGCTAGAGAGGTCTTTCAGCTCTTGGCTGGGAATAGTGGTTGTGACTTATCTTCTGACTATCACAGGGGGAGCTTTTCACATTGCTGCTGGGTCTTGTGGATTTTCCCAGCTCCAAAGTACGATTGGGTTTTGTTGGGACTTTGTTGCCTGTGCTGCCACTGAAGAGTGAAGGAGAGTTGCATTAGCACAGTACAACAAACCCCTGGATTCTGGATTGCATCCTTCATTGTCTTGTTTCATATGAATTCCTAGCAAAGAATCTGTTTTCATATTTTATACATACATTAGTTCAGTAGCTCCCAAACTGGTGGGAGCACAGCAACTGAAAATAACTGAGAAACTTTGAGGTACTGTGGCTCCGTTTCTAGGATGGGTGCCTGTAGTTGCAAATTGTCATTCCCTCTGGCTCTGCTGGTGGAGAAAGGAAGAGATGGTAGAAGAAGAGGGACAGACAATTCGTTACTACAAACACTTGCCCTAGAAACAGAGCCGCAGAACCTGGAAGAGTCTCCCAGAAGCTCGCAGTGACATCACAAGAGGTCAAGATCATAGAGAAGACCATAGAGGTCAGTGTGCCATTTGAAGAAAACCACTGAAAATAACTGCTCTAGAATGTTCAGATGAATGTGCTACCATGTAAATAGTTTGCAACCTGTAGCCCTAAAAGCAATTGTTTGTTTGATTCTTCCTCATTGTGTTGCCTACAATTCTTGTCTGTTAGAACTGTTGGGAATTCAAGCAGTGCTTCCTAAACTTTGCAGACCAACAACCCCCTCCCCCTGCCCCCAATGTAGGAGCTGTCTGTGAAATAGGGCTCTAGTCCTTGAGAACGTTGGGGTCAAACATGATGGAAAGACTCGCCACAGCTCTTGAAAGAACGGCAGAGTCAGAGTTTATATCTAGCAGCCAGACATGTCACTGAGGACTGAAGACTTGCATTTGATTCAATGAATGGTGTAGTGTAGTGCAGTATAATGGCCAAGAAGCATAGCAGCTATGAATTAGGAAGGCTGTTTAGGATGCCCTAAATATAAGCTGTGCCAGGAACACAATAGGTAGCTGGAGGCTGGAATCCTATGCATGTTTACTTGAGAACAAATGCCACTGAACACCTGGGACTTGATTTTGAGTAGACACACTTAGGATTGGGTTGCTAGACAAGCCACACTCTTGGTTTTGGTCTTCAGTTGGCAATAGGGAAGAATATGGTGTAGTGGTTCAGGAGTTAGACCTAGAAGGTCCAGGTTCAAATCCCTGCTCAACCGTGAAACTTTCTGAGCAACCTTGGGCCAGTCTCTCTCTCTCTCTCTCTCTCTCTCTCTCTCTCTCTCTCTCTCTCTGCCTCACAGGGTTGATGTAAGGCCACAAAGGAGGGGAGGAACTGTGTTCCATGGAGGTACACCAGTATAAAAATGTGGGGAAAATAAACAATACTTACCCACCTTGTAGGACTGTTGTAGAGTTTCCTGTGATAATATGGTATATCCAAAGTGCTTCTAAATGTTCAGAGCAACTTATAAGTAGTTGGTTAGTGTGGCGGCTGAGGAACAGAGCTGGAAATCCAAACTTCTCTGTTTGAACCAAGCCTTTTTCCTTCAGCTGCAATATGGAGACAACACTTTTTAGACCTTCCAGGCTGCTGTTTTAAGAACCCCAATGCGATAGTGCACCGTGAAGTTCTTTGCACATCCAGAAACCGCTATACAAATGTTTATAATTATTTCCAATGGATGGTTTCCATGGTTGTGTCTGCTAGAACCGAGGAAAACAACATGTGCTCTCAAGTTCTGGGGGTGGGGGGGAACGAATGTCGACCTTTCTGACAGTGCTGGTGAAATAAAGCTGTTCCATTGGGTTTGTTACCATTTTTTAACCGAAGAGAAATGCTAGCATGGCCTCCCCTCCAAGTCCAGATCCCACTTTTGCATATTCATTTGTGATTCCCAGAGAAGTTTATGTGATTTGTGTTGGGACTGGAGTTCTTCACTGTGGGGGTGATATTAATCAGATTGGTCCCAGTTTCTTAGTGAATGGGCTGACAATTCACCCAGCCCAGAGGCAGTGGAAGATAAAGAAATACCCCCCCCCCCCCGCCAACAAACTTTTAACTACCTGGGCTTTTTTCCCTGTAGGTTGGGAGAATCCACCTCCCTGGAGGGGGCCCTGAGACTTTTGCAAGTTTAAAAGTTCCCTCAGTGAACTGAGCAAAGGATCACCAATGCAATCAGTGGACAAAAGGCAGTGATCTATTAGGGCAGCGATTCTCAACCTTTTTCATCTCGTGGCACACTATCAAGGCGCTAACATTGTCAAGGCACACCATCAGGTTTTTGACCATTGACAAGGCACAGCCTGCTGCCAGTGGGGGGCTCAAATTCCCCATTGGCCTACTAATAAATGATCTTCCCCCAAATTCCTATGCTGCACCTGTGGAACACACTCTTGGCACCAGTGTGCCACAGTACAGTGATTGAAAATGTCCATGTTAGGGTCTTCCTTTGTTTTATGTTTCACTGTTTAATGTTAACATGGATGTTTTGAATACTTTGTTTGAAGTTTTTTCTTATTCTTCTCACCTGCTACAATACATTGTACATTTATTATAAGAACATAAGAAGAGCCCCACTGGATCAATCCAAAGGCTCATCTAGTCCAACTACCTGTATCTCACAGTGGCCCACCAAATGCTTCAGGGTCTTCAACCCAAGACAACAAGACACAACCTGAGACCTGCTGCCCTCCCCTGTACCTGGCACTCGGAGGTAGCCTGCCTCTAAAACCAGGGGCTTGCCCATACCTCTCATGACTCGTAACTCGTGATGGACGTTTCCTCCAGAAATGTGTCCAATCCCCTTCTGAAGGCATCTAGGCTGGATGCCATCACTACTTCCTGCGGCAAGGAGTTCCACAGCCTAACTACAGGCTGGGTAAAGACACATTTTCCTTTGTCTGTCCAAACTCTCCCAACACTCAGTTTTAGCAGATGCCCCTATGGAGCTTCGTAAGCTGCACTTGGCTTGGGGAAAAGTGGGACAGAAATTTTCTCAAATAAATAAAGTGGGGCTGACTGGATGTACTGTGTGTGTGTGTGTGTGTGTGTGTGTGTGTTTGTTTGTTTGGTGGATGGTGGTTGGGGGTGGGGTGGCTGGGTGGCTGGCAGGTTCAGAAGCACGAGAAGCACTGATGTGCTCCACACCAGCTAGTTCCTACGGGTGGGGGAAAAAAAAAATCAGAATCAAACCCCCAGCCCTGAGCCCATCTCTTAGCCTTCTGGGAGGAAAAAAAACTGAATCTCTCTCTCTCTCTCTCCATGCAGATCAGTGCGGTCAGGAAATGACCCCCTTCCCCCCCCCAACTGCCCCTTTAAAAAAAACAAGCACTGGAGCCTGAAGCCATTCAGCCTCTCTCCCTCTCCATCAGCCTGCCCCCTCCCTGTCTGTAGCTCGCTACAGAGGGCTCCAGCAGCAGTTCCCAGCCAGCGCTGCTGCTGCTGCCTCCCCTCCCTCTCTCCCTCCCTCCCCCCCCCGCCTCTCTCCCTCCCTCCCTGGCTGTGCTGCTTTACTTTGTAACAGTGGAAGGCAACACTCAGCCCATGTGCTCTTCTGGATGGAGGCTGGCGCGAGCCGTCTGTGCGCCTTGATCCTCTGCAAGCAGGCAAGATGTCCAGCACACCACATGACCCCTTCTATTCTTCGCCTTTTGGCCCCTTCTATCGCAGGCACACACCGTACATGGTGCAACCGGAGTACCGAATCTATGAAATGAACAAGAGGCTGCAGTCTCGCACGGAGGTGAGTGCCCTGCGCCTTCTTCTCTCTCCCTCTCTACCCCCCCACCTCCACCCACTAGGCATGTTCAAGCTGCATCCCCCCCCCCCATCCAAAGCGTCCCATGAACGCGATGCACCCATAACATGCAAGCATGAGCATCCCACTTCGCTTGGGACTGTGATTGGGGACTGCCTGCTTCCCTCCCATTGCCATACAACTCTAGACTGCTGGGGGGAGGGAAACAAAAAACATTGTTTTAATTGCATTAATTAATGCAGCATTCATGCAACTGATTTCAGGAGCACTGATTTCATGCTAGGGATCTCTGGCTTTTTTGGGGGGGGGTCACTATTTCCAAGGGATTGTTTGCAGTCAAGAAATGTGTGAATGTGTAGAGAGGCTTCAGTTTGAGCTGGAGGGGGGCGGCAGGGAAAGATTTAAGGCTCCCCCCTCCCTTCTTCCTATTGTCAACACTGAGCAAAGAAGCCTAGAGTTGGTCAAACTTATTGCAAGGGCTGCCTTGTGTTCAGATCTCCTCCAGAAATGAAATGTCCCTTCTTTCCAGCGAAAGGGACAGGAAAACGTGTCAATTTCACCCCCGCAGAATGGAAACTGTCACCACTGTTGTGTCTTTGGTGGGGAGAATGCACTCAACTGGTTTTGCTGTACAGTTTGTGTGTATGTGTGAGGCTGAGTGCAGACAGGGCTGACTCTAGAACGTGTGAACTGGTGGTGGTGGTGGGGAAACAGGACAGAAATACTGGGCTGAAATTCCATCTCAGCATCCACTTGCAATCTGATGATTGAATCCATGGTGGGGGGAGCATAGAGCTGAAAAGTGTGTGGTCCTTTTCAGCAGTTCACATACTTTTTGGCTCTCTCAAGTAGTTTCTCTTGATGGGGGCAGTTGGAGAAGCAGAAATCTGGAGTGGTGTTGGAGGAATCGGAGTTTTGGAGGAGTGAAAATATCTCCAGTTTCAGTGAAAAAAGGGGGGGGGGTGTTTTGTGAGATCCACTCAGGGGATGGGGGCCTCAAGGGTGCCCAAAGTTGTCCTAACAGAAGCACACCTTTCAGTTGTCAAGCACTGCTATAGGCTTGAATGTCTGGGATCTAGTTAACCAGCTGTGACCTGCTTTCTGATTGGCGAATGGGGAAACAGCCACTGAGCTTCAAGAAGCTTTAATGCTGCTTTCAGTGTGTATGTTTAAAAAAAAAAAACAAAACCACCACCCAAAACTCTTTCTCTGTTCAGTTTTGAAAACTTGTGTGTAATAGCCATCATCCTAAGGAGGCTTGCTGCTCCCACAGTGAAGTTCACACAGTTGTTTTTTTTTGTGGGGTGGGGGGTGTAGCTTGCAGGAACTCATACTTCGAAGAGGTTCAAAGCCCTTGCACATGATTGCAATTATTATCATGGGGTGTGCCTACATGCAAAAGTGATTTGCATTTTAGAATTGCCACTGCATTTTGGCTCCAATGCAGTTTTTCTGGGTGATTTCTGCTCAGGTGAGATGGAAAAAGAATTTGGATGGAAGCAGAAGAAATTATGTTGGAGACACTTCCTTGGGGTGCTGGTGCACCCTAGGTGGGGTTGTAAAACTCTCTTGCCGGGTAACGATGTTTTGCAATTTGTGGCATTTTAAAGTCCTAAGGGTTTTTTTTCCTGCTTGCAATACCTTTGTTTCTGAGCAGACTGCTTCTGTTTCTAGTCTCTCCAGAGTAGTGTGACAAAATAGCAGAGCCTGTGAGTATGTGCAGAGTGCTGTTCCAACACAAGCCCTAACCATTAGTCTCCCCTGGTGGAAGACTTTTTTGTTTTTTTGACCGAACTTGTGAAAAGCTGTCCCCCCCCCCCCAAACTAATTTGTGCGTCTTGTTCTGGATTCAGGCTCTGGCCTGCTTAATTTGTTTGCTGTTTACATGTTGCTCTGTTGGGTGTGCCACTTTGTCCTTGGAATGACGAGAGCTCATCCGAATTTCCTCTGTCTTTTGCAGACTTCTCAAAGTTTGCTGGCCTCCTTCTTCCCAAATGTGGGATTTGAGGTTTACCACTATCTCCGTTCCCATACTCCTGCCAGTAGAAAGAAAGCAGCACAAAAAAAATCCCAGCATGCCATTTCACTGTAAACACACATACAAAATCAGATTGGTTACATCCAAGAAGTGGAGAGATAGGACCAGATGTGTACAGGTGGGTTCACACCCAGCCTATTGGGATGACTTCATATTCCATATTATAAATGTGGAGAAAGGAATACCTTTTACATAATCCTTTAAAGTTTTCTCTGGCACTTTTTAAGACATGTCATAATCCTACAAGATTCTTTTCCTAGTCAAGAAGTCAGGAGAGTTTTCAAAACAATATATTCGAGTTTTTTTAAAAACACAATTTTTAAAATTATACTTTCATAGGATTGCTCTGAAAATTACCGTCATACTCATATCTTCCAGTTTGAGGACTGGAAGAGATTTGGGGTGAGAAAAGAAATATTTGTCTTCTAAAAATCAGTATCTGCATGTTATTGCAAAACTAGAAATTAATTAGCATGTGGCATTTGTCTTTTGTGAACTTCTCAGAAATGCGGGATGTTCATTTAAGGAAGAGAGCTTTGGCAGTTAATTTGAGCCCAGCCCTGGAAACCATTTTTTAATGCCAGAGCACTGTGACACACTAGCAGAGTGTTTCTGAGTATGCGTAGAGTGCCATTCCAACCCAGGTCATAACCAAAACCAGCAAAAACACTTCTGTGATTGGAAATAAAGATGTCCAAGTGGAATTGAGCCCTTGTTCCTCTAGTTTTGGTAATTAATTACAGGCCGACTTAAATAATACGAAATGAGATCCCAGTAATGAGAATTAAGTGTTTAATAATTCCAGATGCATGGTGTCCAAATGATCAGTTTGTTAGAATTGCTGTTGCTTTGGATTTCCTAAGCAGGCAGTCTTTTTTAGAAATTTCATGCTGCTGTACTATGTCACTGACTTCTAAATTGTCACATACAAGCTGCCCATCGCAACTTTCCGAATAAGAGCCAATCTCATACATTAAACAACAGACAATCCAAGTTGGCCACTGAGTGGTCACTCAGTAAGGATACTCCTGCAGTCTCAGTTGTCTGGGTGTGCTTGCACAATATCTTACTTTTTTCAAACTCCTATTTCACACATGCATTTTTATCAACCTTGGGTGTACCCTAAAGAGCTTTTCTTTACATGTACTCCTAAATGTGAAAAGTGTGGCAAGATCCTGTGTGGCTTTTCTCTCACATTTTTAATCCTTTTTTGAGTGGATTTGGGGAAATCATGAATAATAGTTCCTAAATATTAATTGCCAGGGCAAGAGCTCAGGTGCAACATATTGGCTGACAGGCTGAGTGGTAGAATCTGTACTTCTCTGGTTTGAGTCCCACCTCCTCCATTAGCTCACTAGGGGCCAAATCCTGTCGGGCCTGTGCTGGCCCTGTGCCGGTGCTCAGTATGGCAAACATGCCATAAGGCACGCCTGTGACACCCTGTACCAGTCTGGAACTGGTTCAGTGCAAGCCTGTGCTGAACCAGTGGCGGATGGAAGACTGCTACCCGTAGCTCGTGGTGATGGAGCAATAAGGTGGGGGGGCAGGGACTGGAGGGGTTTGGAGATGGTGGCAGGCCTTGCCACCATATCCTAGACACCCCCCCCGGCCCAGGAGACCTAATATGGGTCTCCTTGAATCTGCGCCCGCTCAATAGCAGAGACCCATCAGGGCGGCCTGCCCATTGCACGGGATAAAGGAGTGTAAGCTCCCTTACCTGAGTAGCCCTGGTGCTACTTTCCAGCCCCATGGCATGCAGCGGTACCCATTTTGGCGCCGCTACAGCCCTGGTGCTGGGAAGCACAGGATTGGGCTATAGGCGACCTTGAGCAAGTTACTGACTTTCAAGAACACCATTTGCAATATGGGGATGATAATACCGATCTACCCTATAGGGTTGTTATAAATGAACTTTTTGGAACTCTCAAATACTTGCATGTATGTGAATGTATTAATAAGGGTAACATAATAATTAGTTTGAGTTAATCATGCTGGGTTTGCGGCAATAGAAAAAGTTCCTTGGGACACATTGGCTTATATCTTGGTGGTGATAACTGTATTTTTCTCTGTCTTCAAGGTTTTTTTCCTAAAACAGGTGTGGCAAAATGCGTTGTGATGTAGCAGTAAGCTTGCCTTCTATGAAGTTTGGTGGACTTGTGTCACTCTGAAATGACAGACTATCTCTTTAGGGCAAGACCTCTTGCAGGGCGCTTGGCCTGCCTTTTGGGTAGCAAAGTTTAATTTACGTATTTTGGGAGATCAGTATGTTAGCAATGTGTAGTATACACTCTTGCACAAAGCATCTGAAAACAAATAAGTTTGCGATTGGAGAAAAGAGGACCAAGTAGATATGGTTAATCTTGTTTCTGCTTTCCTTAGGATTTATTTTTGTTAAATACAGTAGCAATCAAAACACAGTGATCTTCTTTACAGCTAACAAGGTATTTAGATTTTTGTTGTTGGTTTGTGCTTATGCTCCATTTGTCTAAATAATTTAGACTTTTCTGTACTTAATATAACTTGAGGAATGATCTCTCCTAGTGTTACAAAGTTGATTCCTGTGCTGTACATGTTCTTTCTGCCTTTTACATAATGGGGGCAAACAAGCTTTTTCAGGTAGATTTGATCTTATGGTTTCTATAAAAATAGTGACAAATATAAGAGCAGTAGGGAGAGCAAAAAATATTTTTAAAAGGAATGTATGTGCCTGCAGTGGGGCAGGAGAGCTCCAGTCTCTCCCCCACACCCTTGGAGTCTTCCAATGTACTGTTATGCCCTTAGGGCAGCCATTTTCAACCACTGTGCTGTGGCACACTGGTGTGCCGCGAGTCGTCCACAGGTGTGCCACAGGAATTTGGTGGAAGGTCATTTATTAATAGGGCCAATGGGAGATGTGAGCCCCCACTGGCAGCATGGTGTGCCTTGTCAGTTGTCAAAAACCTAGTAATGTGCCTTGACCATTTTAGTGCCTTGTCAGTGTGCCATGAGATGAAAAAGGTTGAAAATCACTGCCTTAGGGGCTGAGCAGGGTTGTGAACCATGTTTCAGAGTTTCTTCTGGCTTGAAGTTTCAGTGTTTTAGCTTCAGCTTTCTGAGCAGGGGCTAGAATCATGGACTGATGAGCTGGAAGAAGTGAACAAGCTTTCTCCCAAAGGGTCCATCCTCAGCCTTTCTACCAATCTGTGATTAAAATGCTGCCTTTTCCCAGCAAGTTCCTTCAGTATGTTTTTCTGTGGAAGCAAGAATACAATACAGGCATCACCATCAATACATTTTAGAATTTAGAGACATTGGAAAATGTGCGGTGATGATGACCTTCTTTGACTTTTGACCTTCGTTTACATATATAACAAAAAATAAAATCTTCAGGCACCACAAGGTTCTGCCATTGCTCCCCAGACACACCGCTGGGATCCCAGTTTCTACCTTTTAATCACGTGTCCATGATATACTAATTCATTGTGGTTCTTTGTGCTTGGCGGCTTCTTTGCTGTTGCTAAATAGGTGCAGGGTTCCTAATCTGGATTGGGACCACAGCCTGTGTGAGGAGCAGGGCCTCTGAGAGGAATTTCATCAGGGAGTACAAAGTTTCTTTTGGGCTCCTGTGCAAAGGGGGGGGGGGGTCAGACAGAGCGGAGGAGGGTGCAGACAGCTGGAAAAGTCTTCGGAGCCAGGTCTACCCACCCATGTGGCATCGGCAGCTAGATAAAGTAATGCAGAAAACCAAACACACACCTAAGTCTCTCTAAAATCTTCTGAATAGAGAAAATCATGCAGAAAATTATCATCATCATATTTAGGCTCACACTAGAATGGAAAAGTGTCCTGCGCAGGCCAAAACTTGCTTCTGCAGCAGCTGTAGTCCTCCAGCTGTGTCTCTGAGCTCCTATACATTTCTTCATGGTAAGCAGATCCACAAGCCAAAGAGCTACTGTAGCAGGCCAGTGTCCTCCCAGATCTGACACTGTGTTAAGGAGTGCCATGTATGCATTCCTTGACCCAGCACACAGGGCTTGCCAGTAGCTGCCAGTATCCCCAGCAGTGGAGTAGCTAATATAATTGTGTCGCCTGGTGCCAAATTCAAAATGTTGCCCCGGAAGTGATGTCACAACCGGAAGTGACATCACGCCCAGGCTTTTTAAAAAGTGAAAATTGGGAGGAACCCAGCTCCTCTCCCCAGCAGCTCGCCACCCACTTGCTCTGCTGCCTCCCCTCAGTCAGTGGCATAACTAAGGCATCCATCTGCTACCTGGGGTCAAAGATCTTGTAGCCCCCCCTGCATGACAAAATCAAATTTATTTAAGTAAATAAAAAGTTATTGGTTCCATGCTGTATCATCTCATTGGCACTCAGAACAATCAGTCTCATAGGTCAGGTTGGAGTTAAGCAAATCCACTTTTTGTTCCACAAGGCAGTTGTGTTTTCATTTTCTGGTTAATTGGTCATAACTTTTGCTAGAATAAGGATATTCCAGTGCCGTTTGTTGCATTGCATTCCGCATTAAATTACCTTTCCAATGTTATATAACATGATGGTATTATTCATACATACCAAGATTTTCAGTTTTGGTCACTAGTGTCAAGCTCAGCTTGTTGCCCCCCCTAAAGCGTGATGCCCGGTGCAACTGCTACCCCTGCACCCCCTTAGCTTTGCCACTGATCCACAGTGTCCTGTGTGATCAACAAGTCTGAGTAGATAGGAAAATGTAGGATCTCAGGAAATTTCTGGGCCCCCTCCTTTGGCTCCTGTTTGACTCCTTTGGCCCTGTTTGACTATGGGCCCAGGTACAAATTACCCCCTTTACCCCCTCTCCTGGTGAGGAGGACTTAAAACGCTTTGCGTACTACAGTCCCAGGGCCATGGTGAATTTGACTCATTGTAGGATCTGAATGCTTCTGGTCACATCCAGAGGTCTCCTATGGCCCAGACCCACGGATTTGGTCATCTGCAGGTTTCAGGATTCGTGGGAGTTCCACAGATGCTGAGGGCCAACCTGTGTGTGTGTGTGTGTGAGTGTGAGTGAGTGAGAGGTATCTAGACCAAGACCATGGGATTAAAACCCCTCTCCCCACACGCCATGGACAGGATTCGTGGGAGTTCCGCAGATGCTGAGGGCCAACCTCTCTCTCTCTCTCTCTCTCTCTCTCTCTCTCTCTCTCTGTGTGAGTGAGTGAGTGAGTGAGTGAGTGAGAGGTATCTAGACCAAGACCATGGGATTAAAACCCCTCTCCCCACACACCATGGACCCAAACTGAACTGGGAGATCTGGGGCTTCTTTCTAGATAGATAAATAAATGCAAGGGCCAGTGCTGTGCTCTGGTAACTTAGCAATCTTAGGGTGGATGTGAAGTCTTACCAATCAACAGACACTTCATGAGGCTTCTTCACAGGGTCTGCAAAATTGTCTTCTTGCTAGTAACTGACCACTGAATGTGGTCATAGTATCCTCATGAAGTTGCCTGATAATATAAAATATAGGGAATTGGTTGCATGTGAATGTGTATAGGAATAATAGTCTAGATCAGTAATTTTCAACCACTGTGCTGTGGCATATTGCTATGCCCTGAATGGTCCTTAGGTGTGCTGTGGGAGTTTGGGAGAGAGTCATTTATTAGTAGGGCCATTGGGGGATGTGAGGGCCCCACCAGCGGTGTGGTGTGCCTTGACAATTTTAGCACCTTAGCAGTGTACCGTGAGATGCAAAAGATTGATAATCACTGGTGTAGATCAGTGTGTCTAATCATGCAATATGAAGACTCGCCTGGATTTTTTTTTCCTGTCTTGGGCAAGAACTTCATGTTCTGCCTCAACTCTGGTGACTTTGAAACCTGGCTGCTGCTTCTTCTGGGCAAATAGCTGTAACCCCATATTCTGGAAATATAAAATCGGCAGGTTTACTCCATCCAGCCATTACTGCTTCTTTGAAACCTGTACGCTTCTTCCAAAGCAGAGATTGGGAAAAGGCAGAGAAACAGAGTGGAACACCATTGGAGTAAGTGATGAACTTTAGATGTGTTGCACTGGGCTGATGGTGCATAGAGGCCAAACTGAATGTCGGCGGAAATTTCACCCTTTTAAAGCTGAGTTTTGTCATCTGTTGGTAAAACAACTTTTAAACTAAGGAGGATGATCTTGGGAGGTTCAGGTTGTGCTAGAGACTGGAGTGAGTAAACCTTCACATTTTATATGTCCAAAGGATGGGGTGTACAGTTATTTTTTGGGCTTCCTTTACCTAAGCAGCCCTGAGTGTGCATTGGGACTATGTCACACCTTTCAGAGCCTGCTCCAAGTCCACATAAAACCTCCTAAATGCCATCATTAGGTTTTGCAAATTGCAGACGGTTGGAGTAAGTCCAACACGCACCCCCTTCCCCTCTCTCGTTTTTGCTTACCATGTAGCCTGATGAAGAGTTCTGTAGGACCACAAAGCTTGCTCTGTGTTGCTTTCAGGTGAGTCCTATAAATGCAGTACCCTACTTTGGATTGTGGATTTTTCCAAATTCCCTTCAGTATGTGACAGTCGCTCAAAGACAGAAGCTTCTTCTTTTTAAGGCCATTGGGAATTTTCAAAAAAGGCATGTGGTTCATACAGCTTCACAGCCTGACCAGTTAGACCACACTTTACGCTATGGGAAATTACATCCCAGATATGTTGCTTGTATCTATTCTGTGTGGTATGTTGAAATAGAACAGATAATCTACAAAATACAATCAGGGCCCAATCCTATCCCACATTCCAGCACTGATGCAGCTGTAATGCAGCCCTGAGGTAAAGGGGGCATTTGCTCTTGTACCTTGAGGAGTCCTCTGTGGCTCTGTGCCCCCCCGCCCCCCACAGGATGCAGGGCACACCCTGTTTGTCATGACTGCACCAGTGCTGAAAAGTTGGATAGGGTTGGGACCTAAACCCAGGTTAGGTTCCAGGGTTCCGTGTGTAAATCAAAATATCTTGTTCTTGCCAACCCAGAGCTGTTGTTCCTCTGCAAAAGCACCACCGGAGGATGCGTTGTGCCTGTCCGAAAGTGGTGATGCAGCCATCCATTAACTCAGATGTCCATCACTCAGGAGCTAGTGTATACAAATTAATTTTTTGTGACAAGTAGCAATATTACAGGTGAAGCCTCTTTATCCCATGTTTGTCACCCATGAATTTGACTCGGCACAGGTGCCGGACCTGCACTGGAGGACCACACTGACCTCCTCGACATGATGGGAGGTGCCTTCTGGGAGGCTTTCTGAGACCCAGCAAGGCTCTTTACTGCCTCTGTGGGCCTCAGAACACCTCCAGATGTGTCCGAAAGGCACACAGGTCTGTCAGGTCTGGAGATCCTCTGATGTCCTCCACCTGTGGATCACATTATCCATGGTTTATGCGCAGGGAGTCCAGGAACCGATCCCCTGTGAATACCAAGGGCCAACATGTATTCATCAACATTAACTCAAGATATTGCCAGAGCAAGTCCACGCTTGGGCAATCATACCTGAACCTAGATAGACAGACTGTGTTCTCCATCCCAGGGTCCAGTTGCTGCAGCTGGGAACCTGAAGATTCACAGGTAGGAAGTACTGCAAAGACAGAAGGCCAGATGCTTATATTTATACTGTTCCATACCAGTGCAGAGGTTTCACAGTCTCCAGAAGTCAGAATGGTGGATGTTGCACAACCCGATTCCTTTCTGTGCTTCCTTGCGGAGACCTGACTACGCACAGTCCCAGTTAATTTGCCAAGCTAGGTCCTGCCTCTCCTGTGACTATGAGCTCCCTGGTATAAGTCCTAGAGTTGCTGGTCAGGTATTGATTTGCTGTTGAAACCTCTGCTAAAAAAAGACTGTTGAAAATAATGTTTTTTGTTCCTTCTCCTCCCATCACTTTCAGTTCCTCCAATGGGTATAAGGAAATAATCCTTTTCTCCTTGTTCTCTGCTTTTGGAAACCATATCAGTCTTTTGTATGATACCAGACTTGCTCACAAAGCAGCTTGGGTAATGCAAATGACAAACTTTGGAGGCTGACTGCATGGAGATTCAAATTATTTAATTTGATTTCAGATACCTTTAAATGCTTTAAGTAGGAGAATGAAGCATTAGAAAACAGGGCTCTGAGGTGGCACCTCTGTTTTGATGTTATGGTTGCCATTAAACATACAAATTATTGAGAAGAAATAGAGCCACTTACAGGACTGTACAGGTTGGTCCTCTTTATTCACATTCGGAGCACGTTGATGCCGAACTCACCTGGGTTCTAAACCTGCAATGAACCTGCCTCACTATACCTTAAAAAAGTGCCCCTTTAAATTGTTTTTTAAAGCACATTTGTTACCAGTGCAGTCTCTGGCGATTAGAACATCTATATCCGGGTCAATCTGAGGTTGCCACCCCCTCCCTTGGCCGCCTCAGAATGCAACATGGTAGTGTTAATCACTCCCATGTTGCATTGTTCAGTGCACCATGGCCAAGGGAGGGGTGGCTTGCCTTGGCGTGCCTTGAAAAGAGCCATTCTAATCTCTGGAGACAGAGCAGCAGGTAGGCGGTTAAGGTAAGGATTTTTAAAAGGGACACTTTTGGGGGCGCAGATTTGATTATCTGTGGTTTTTGCCATCTGTGGGGCTTCTGGACTGGAACGCCCCCAGATACAGAGGTTAGACTATACTTCAATTTATATTTCTTTACTGCTTTTCAACAAAAACGTCCCAAAGTACCGTAGATACTCGCCTATAACGCGTGAAATTTTTGCCAAGTAATCAAGCTCCAGTTATCACTTTGCCTTATCTCCGGGTCAATCAGAGGGCAGAGCTTTTCAACTCTGAAAAGTTTCCTTTCTTGCTCAAGTTTTCTTTCTTGGCCATTAGGAAAAAGAAAGAAAAAGAAGTTTTCTTTCTTGGCCATTAGAAGCAATGCAGAAATTAGTTTCTATAGTAACTTCGCTGGGAAATTCCAGCCAAGGTTAACCTTTTATTCTCCTCTGTTCCATTTTGCAAAAGCTGTTCCAGCTGATTCTTTTTTGCAAAGGCAGAGATCTGTTTTTTTTAACACCAGGATGGGATCCTCCTTCCCATTGGAAGCAAAGTCCCAGGCTACAATTCAATGCACCATTATTTAAGAATAACTCCCATGGAAAGCAGTGGGTCTACTTCTGAGTAAAAAGCGTTGCAAATATATGCAGCTGCATCTCTCTGCTGTGAATTGAATTGCACACTCCCAGTTATGTGTTATGGGTTGTATGTAGAGCTTCTGGCTTAACACACCAGACACCTTAAAGGTGGATTTGATTCATGGATCTCCTGCAGTGGTTCCCAACCTTTTTCAGTTGCATATCCCTTGGCAGCCCATTTCCATAAATTGTACCCTTCATATTAGCAAAATGTTTGTAATTAATAATACAAGCCCTCATCTCCTCTCTATGAAAGCCCAGACTTCATGTATTTATCACAGTGTTTTCACTTTTTATCTGTTTGAAGAACAAAAGACTCTGCCTTTGCACTGTTTTGCACCAGAAGTGTGCTGAGAAATTCTGGGTGATTGATCACTTTCCATATTATGTTTCAGCTTTTTTACTGTGCTGGTTTTCAATCACTGGTTCATACATGAATTGATGACCAAAAACTAGCTATTGGTGGGGCTTTCACAGCCAACTAGCTACCTTCCTTCCTGCCTTACTGGCCCTGCAAAGCATTCTGGAGCAGGACCTGCCTTTTT
The DNA here is from genome assembly GCF_035046505.1 of Tiliqua scincoides. Classification (NCBI taxonomy): domain Eukaryota; kingdom Metazoa; phylum Chordata; class Lepidosauria; order Squamata; family Scincidae; genus Tiliqua; species Tiliqua scincoides. The sequence goes on from NC_089826.1 coordinate 80,666,553, forward strand.
CTGCCATTATGCCATTCTTTTTCAAGTACCCCTAAAGGTCTTGTTGAGTGTCCCTGGGACTACATGAATCCCAGGTTGGGAACCACCGTTCTTCTGGTATGTTGTTTACATGGCACGGATAATGTTTACAAAAAGGTGGTGAAGACCAGAATTTAAAAAGAATAAAAATGTATTTTATGATTTTACTAGGTTTTTAATAAATTAGACTGTACAGTTCTTAGGTAACAATTAGTGGTAGGTTATTTTTCAGGATCTGGCCTCGGGTAAAATCAGTCAAACTATAGTCAGACACCCCCCTGAGTTTAACCCCCAACTTATCCAAGGTTCATAGAAAATTTCATGATTTTTTTGCTCACAACCTGCCCTCAGCTTATCTGTGAGATCAACTTATAGGCGAGTGTCTGCGATAGTTTGCAAAGCGAAAGAAATGAAAAGATTGGGACAATCTTTTGGGACAAAGGGGCTCACTGTCTAAAGAAAGTCAAAAGGGAGATACAGTCAATTTTTATTATCTGCTGGGGTTAGGTTCCTGGAAAAAAAAGCGAATATGGAAACCGTGGTTACAGAATTATTAATCCTATGGGAAGAATGGGATTAGGTTCCCGTGGACCATCTATGCCGGAGATGTCAAATTCGTTTCATACAGAGGACTGAAGTTAGCATTTGTGGTGCCTGCTGAGGGCCGGAAGTGAAATCATTAAGTAGAAAGTAACATTATTAAGCAAAATTGGCCAGAAATAAGCACTTTGTTCTCACATAGAAACTCATTCACTGCAAATCACAGAAGAGAAAATGTGCAAATCTTGTTCATATTCTCAAGATATGAGAGATAGAATTATCACTCTGGGAGAACCCAGTTATAACAGGGACCAGAGAAATTGCTTATGGAGGCTGTGTTTGATCTGCAGGCTTTGTTTGACGCCCTTGTTGTATACCATATGGTATATAGCGAAGTATAGTGCAAATACCTTTAGAATGGCTGCTGTGGATAGCTGCAAATGACCGCCTCGGATAGCCGAGATTGGACAACGGAATGGCATGAGGTGACTTGCACTTTTGTTCCCATGGATAAGTGAATTTGTGGTGACGGCATGTGCAGGTAGCGATAATTGACTGTACCATCAAACAGCTGCTAGAAAGATGTTATGCTGAGTTTGGAATGAACAGGGAAGGTTGCACTCCCCTTGCTGAATTTTAAGAGAACTACCCTATGAGAGGTGCCTTTTTGCCCAGTTTAGCAGAGGCTATTCACAACTGGTAACCCTAGAAGTAGTTGCCCCTTAAACAAATGGTATATGTTCCTGACTTTCTCCTGTTTCTCCTGGTCAGGCAATTTCTTAAAAATGTGATTAGTTTACTAATTAATTTGATTGAACATCAGTTGCTGGTTCTTTCCTTTTTTGGGTGGGTGGGTGGGATGGAAACCCCTTATCCATAGCTTGAAAATATGCGACTTTCATTTCAGAAGTGGAATCCCATAGAGATTCACAGCATCCCTAGATGGCACTCAAAAGGGCAGAATTCAGACTGTTTATGGAATTCTGTTTGAAAAATCTGTATTCTTGGTCAGAGTCTTTTGCAGCTACCTTTCCAATTTGATCATTTTTCAGTAACAACTCTCTGTAGCCCTAGACAAGACCACATTCATTTGGTTAGGGTTATGACATTGTTTTTCTTCTTTCATTTAAAATTGCAGGCTTTTTTCCCTAGCAAGTCTCGACTTGTAGTTTGCACATTACCATATTTTATCTCTTTAATCAATGGGAGTTTATTGATCTCAGTTGGACTGCTCCAGCAAGAGTTATATTTACTTTCCATCTGAAAATGAGCAAGTTTGAAACGTCCGTAAATTCTTTCCTACTATATTCAGAGTTTTTAAAAAAAATAAATAAAACTCAGTTGTACAAAGAAGACCAGCTTCATAGACCCAAACATAGCGGAGTATTGCTTTTCTCATTAATGCACCATGTTCAAGTTTGAACTCATTCCTTCAAAAGCTGGTAAATAAGAGCACCAAATGTACACATTCTAACAATTTCAGAATGCACCAGTGTGTTTTTCAAACTTTTTGACCTCCCCTTTTTGAATTCACTTACCTAATAGCGTTCCAACATATATGCAGCTTGTACCCATATATGCAGCATGAAAGAGAGGAGATTTTGGACATCGGGAAGAAATTCTTGATGGGTAAAGGCAATTTGGGAGTGGAACGGATTGCCAAGGAAGCTGGTGGATTCTCTCTCCCTGAAGATGTTCAAGCAGAGGTTTGACAGGCACCTACTGGAGATACTGCAGGACATTGTTCCTCAACCAGTTGTACAGGTACCACCAGTGGTACTTAAGTTGGTGTCTGGTGGTACTTGAAGGACCCCTGCACACCTGCTGCCTGGCAGTGAGACCAGGAACACGATGTAACAAAACGGCGGGAGGAGACTTGCAGCCCAATCCTATCCACACTTTCTTGGGAGTAAGCCCCACAGACTCTAATGAGACTTACTTCTGAGTAGACATGCATAGGATTGGGCTCTTGGCTGGGTGGGCAGAGCTCCAAAGCATGCTTTTCTGCGCTCAGAAAAGCCCTCCCATCCGTTCGGAGCTTCTTACTGATTTTTGTCGTGTCGCATCTGACCTCCCAACCCAGAAGTAACCGGTGATATCATCACCAGTTACTTCTGCTAGCACTCTGAATAGGTGGACCATGTGAAGTGGTACAAAGGAGGACAAACTCTGAGAAACATTGCTTTAGGAGGCTTTCCTGCTACAGGCAGGGGGGTTGGACTAGAAGATCTTGTGGGTTTCTTCCAATTTTATGACCCTGTGATGAAAAAACCAGGCAGGATGTCTATGAATCCCCTTGTCATATCCTTTATTATTTGAAGGGCAGTCAAATTCTAAGAATAGCATTGCTCAGATTTCACAAAAGGTATTGAAAGTTGGCAGTTCTAATGTCTTTTGGTACAGTCAGGTGTGTGGGTGTGTGCAGCAGATCCGCCCAGCGCATTTGAGTGTCTGTTGCGCTCAGCCCTTGTGCTTTCAGTCAAAGAAATGCACCTGATGCTGGAATGCCACCTTTTTTGATCAGTCGACCATAGTATTTTGTATCTAGCAAAACAGCATCCTTTCCCTTGATTGTACATTCATTACCATTGCGATTGCTGTGTGGAATGAGGCAGCAGGAAGCCTATTTGTTTGTATGGAGCTGGTGGCGAAGAAATGGAGCTGTGAATCGAGACTTCCCCAGTCTGGAGTTTCATCCTTTTTGCTTAAACCATCATTTGCTTCAAAATGAAGTTTACCTGGTGTTGATAAAAAAAAAACTGATGTGTGTTTCCCATGGCCGCAAGCTGCGAGAGAGTCCAGCAGCTGCGCTCTAGGTTTGGTTTTCCTTTGAATGAGAGAGTCTTTGGGTTTGTTCGTAATATTTTCTTTATTTGCAAATATACAATGGGAATGTAATGGAAGCAAAGACACTTCCTCCTGATTGCTTTATGCCTGGAGTGTATGTACCTGAGGCCTGTTTCGGATCTCTTCAAGTGAGGGAGGAGAGGAGAGGAAGAAGGTGTGTAACAAATAGAACCAGTGCTAATAACATAGTGTTGGCCAAACTGCAGCTCATGAACCACATGCTGTTGAGCTCCTTTTTGCAGTTATTATTATTACTATTATTATTATTATTGATAATAATAATAATAATAATAATAACAACAACAACAACATTTATATACTGTTTTTAGCAACAAAAAAAAAGTTCACAGAGTGGTTCAGAGAAAATCAAATAACTTAATGGCTCCCTGTTCCGAAAGGACTCACAATCTTAAAAGATGCAGAGGAACACCAGCAAATAGCCCCTAGAAAAGACACTGTGCTGGGGTGAAGAGGGACAGTTATTCTCCCCTTGCTAAGTATAGGAGGAACTAGTTGTTTGCAACCTTCAGTCTCGAAAGACTCTGGTATCGCACTCTGAATGGTGGTTCTGGAACAGCGTCTAGTGTGGCTGAAAAGGCCGATTCGGGAGTGACAATCTCTTCCACACTCGGAGCAAGTGTAGTGTGTCCCTGGTCTGTCTCCCTGGCTATGGGCCTTCCTTCTTTGCCTCTTTGCCTCAGTCTGTTGGCAAAGTTTCTCTTCAAACTGCGAAAGGCCATGCTGCACAGCCTGCCTCCAAGCGGGCTGCTCAGAGGCCAGGGTTTCCCACTTGTTGAGATCCACTCCTAAGGCCTTCAGATCCCTCTTGCAGATGTCCTTGTATTGCAGCTGTGGTCTACCTGTAGGGCGCTTTCCTTGCACGAGTTCTCCATAGAGGAGATCCTTTGGGATCCGGCCATCATCCATTCTCACAACATGTCCGAACCAACGCAGGCGTCTCTGTTTCAACAGTGAATACATGCTAGGGATTCCAGCTCGTTCCAGGACTATGTTGTTTGGAAGTTTGTCCTGCCAGGTGATGCCGAGGATGCATCGGAGGCAGCGCATGTGGAAAGCGTTCAGTTTCCTCTCCTGTTGTGAGCGAACACCACTTGGAAAAGTGCCTCTTGCCCAGTTAGTAGGGGACTACATGTCGGACCTCATCCATGTATTTTTAATCCATGGATTTGACTCAACACAGGTCCCTGACTACCACCGAGGCCCACTTGAACCCTCCAAACGTGCTCTGGTCGCATCTGGAGGGTGTTCTGAGAGCCAGGGAGGCCACATGGAGCCCCTCAGAAGGCTTTCCAAGGCCTCTGGAGTGCCTTGAAATGTCACTTCTGGTTTTCTCCAAAAAACCAGAAATGACGCCAGGGAGGCTGTGCCAGGGAGGCCTCTTTGGTCATCAAAACACTCTCAGGTCATGACTAGAGCACAGCTGCAGCTGCATTAAGAGGGTTGGGTGCACTTACCTTTGGACTTGTTTATCCGTGGGTTTTGGCATCCATGGGTGTTCCAAATCCTGAGGTACCATTTGATTAAAATGTAAGTTTAATGTTCATGGTAAGTAAATACATTTAAGAATTTAAATACTTCTTAGATATTGTGGCTCTCAGACATCTGCAGTTGATCGTATATGGCTGTTAGGTTAAGCAAGTTTGGCCACCCCCTGACATAGTCACTCTGAACAAGCCCTTGGTTCTCTGTCAGTGTGACTGTGACATCAGAGCCTGTCTTCTGAACTTCTTCCAACAAAATCCATGCAATCGGTGGCCTGGTTGGCTCTCAACTGCTTTTCTTCTTTTCTGCATGCAATTAAGACTGCAGATTAAAATTGAAATAAAGTAAATGAAAGCATGACATTCGGTTGTGTGGGCAAAGACGGTTGGAGAATATTGAGCAAACAAAGAGTTGCTTGTTGTGGTTTGTGCCCCTCCAAGTATTCTGCTCAGACCCCCAGGTCTTCTGGGGATCACTTTGCTAACAAATTGCTCCAAGGACTAAGTGTGGTGCTCACTCAAAACAGAGAGATTTTGTTGCAACTTGAACTTCTCTCCATCATACCTTGCAGTTGGAATAAAATGTATCACATGTTTGCCCAGCAGGCCACTGGCGAAAACCAAGGGAAAAAACAAGAGCTTGTAAAAAACAAAATAAAAGATGTATTCATATAGTCACAGAAACTTATTATCAATTCATGGCCATTCTGTGGGCTGAAAGAAGTGAAATCTATCAGGTATGCTAATTATTCTGAACTGGTTTTTAAGTGGCGAGTTTCAGCTTTGGACCTCACAGGCCAGTGACTAGGGGTGGCCCAAGGTTTCCTTTTTGTCTTGCCCTGTGCTTTGAGATCTGTTACATATCCTGCAACATGTAGTTGGAATTTGAAGAAAAACTTCTCGGTTTCCAAATTTGCATACTTAGTCCAGCAGCCACATTCAAAAAGGGCTCTAGTCAATGAGTTACGGTAAGGTGAAAGCTAGCAGAACATCATTGCTACCAGATGTTTGGTGCATATCTGGAGCCCACCATCGGAGTTGAGGCAACGCTTGGAACTTGTGCAGTTTCTTCTGTCTCACGTAATGTTTAAGCGTCCAGTGGCTATAGCTGAGTTTCCTGCAGGGAGACAAAGACTGTGCATTTGGAAAGAGGCTGGTTGTTAGTGCCATCTGCTCACATATTATGTCATGTCTCTGTCTCACCACGATGCCACAGATAACCAACTCACAGGCCTATCTCCCCCCCTCACCCCCCCAAAAACCCTGAAACATTTTTTAGTTGCCAAGGATGTTTGAATGAATTGCGATATTTTCAGGCTGCTGAATCCAAAAATGTCATTGGTTTTGCCCATTTGGCTCTAGTTTTGGGGATACGGCATAGCCACCTTATATGCCAATTCAAGAAGCTTCCTTATGAGGAAGCTGACACCATGGCTTCCTCATGAGGAAACTGCTTGAATCGACATATGAGGTGGTTTACTGTACCCACAAAGCTAGAGACAGTTGGGCAAAACCAATGCCATTTTTGGATTCAGCATCCCAAAAGTACTCAGGAATAGGTCTAACTTTTAAGACAACAATATGTGTGTGTATCCAATGCAGTTCTATGTATACTGCTGTAAATTAGCCCTGGATCTATCTATAGGCGCCTACCTCAGTTAAAGCTTAGGTTAAAAAAAGAAAAAGAGTGATAACTCACAAAACTTTCTGTGTATTATTTACAAAGTAGCATCCTTGCCCCCGAAAAATGATTGTATATCATGGAGGTTATTATGATCTAATTCTTGACAGTGGGGTGGGAAGGAGACAAGGGAAGGGGATAGGGAAGGTAAAGCAAGGGATATAAGCAGTATTGGCTCTATTGTTGAGTTGAATAAAGTCGTCCTCATGGGGAAAGAAAAAGTTCTCCTATATTAGTTAAATTGCATTTTGTTGTACAATTGGATCACTGACAGTCCAGAGTCTTGCTTTTAACCAGTGGATTAATCATCTGATTCAATAACACTGTATCTTGATATTTATGACATTTATAGGCTGTTCCAAGTAAGATAATTGACAATTAATTTGTTTGCAAAATCACCCTGAGCATACAATCTGTTACATATATAATTTACAATAAAACTACCAGAACTGAACAGAGTGCATACCTCTTACAGAGGAGTACCGCAACTGAGAATACCATTTCTAACCTATGGTGAACAACAAAAAGCATTGTTTTCTTTCACCAATTCATTGATTACTGCTTTTGACACTGAACTTAATAGGAGAGGAAGGGTTGCATCAGAAGGGATTGAGGTTTGTTTGTGGATCTGTAACACAATCCCAATATTATAACTGGTACAGCAACTTAACAAAAAATGTGCACTTGTGATAAAAAGACAAAGCTTGGCAGTGGACTAGTGGTAAATTTTGAAGTGCAGGAGCTTGTCTTCACATCCCATTAAGACTAATAAACAAAAAAAAAATTCAACTTTAAACTTCTTCATTGCCAATAGTTCCCAAACTGTGGGTTTGTAGCCTACCAATGGCTCAGAAGGCATTTTGCTGCATGCTTTAAAAATACTTTTTAAACATGTTTGAAGTGGCTTCCTGTGAGGGGGGCGGAAGGGTCTGGAACAGAACCCCCACAGATACTGGGGCATGTCTGTACTTGACAGTCTACAGAAACTTTTTTACACTTTTCTTATTCTGTTTGTCTTCTCCACAAACCTATGACGTAGTTCAGTGTTTCTCAACCAATGCTACAGGTACCACCAGTAGTACTTGAGGTATCCGGTGGTACACACGGGACCCCTGAGCACCTGCTACCCGGCAGCGAGGCCAGGAATGTGATGCAGCAAACAGCAGTAGGCGAGTCGGTTTGACAAGCAGAGCTCCAGGGCATGCTTTTCCACACTCAAAAAACCCCTTCCATCCAACCTGAGCCTCTTACCAGTGTATGTCACATTGCATCTGGCTTCCCAACCCTGACGTAAGTGGCAATGATGTCATCACCAGTTAAATAGGTGGACCATGTGAAGTGGTACGGCAGAGGACAAATGTTGAGAAACACTGCTGTAGTTTAACTTAAAAGTGGTGGTGACCAATTGAGTTTTTCTGGCACAGATGTAGATATATTCATTCTGCTCTCTCGCTCTCTCTCTCTCTCTCTCTCTCTCTCTCTCTCTCTCTCTCTCTCTCTCTGGCTCTTCCATTATGTGTCATCAGATTCGTCTTTTTCCCCCCTTGATGGAGACTTTTTGCCTTTAACAAGCCAGGAAGAAATTCAACAGGTGCAGCTTTCCCCATTCTTACATCTCCCAGCTGGGCAAGCGGCACCTGTTAAAAACGTCTTCATTTTATGCTGATGTTAAACGGCTGAAGGGAAAGTCTTTTGTCACTCAATCTGTTTTTTTTTGTTCACATGCTATGAAATATTCCAAGCATTTATTAGTGTGATTAAGTGGTGACGGATTCAAGATACACATTTTAATCAGAGTTGATTCTGTAAATAAACAGTGCTGATTAGTGCATTGTTATATGCAATAAGTGCAAATCTTCTGAATCTAGTAATACATTTAATGCACTGATGGCACAATCTAAGCATGCCTAATCAGAATTATTAAAGAATTATTATTATACAACTAAGGGCGCAATCCTAACCCCTTATGTCAGTGCTTTCCAGCATTGCGGTGCCAATGGGACATGTGCTGCATCCTGCAGTTGGATGTCACTCACAGAGGCTTCCTCAAAGTAAGGGAATGTTTGTTCCCTTACCTCAAAGCTGCATTGCCCTTATGTCAGTGCTGGAAAGAACTGACATAAGGGGTTAGAACTGCACCCTAAGAAAGGATGTGCTCCCAAATAAACATACTTGAATGTTCCATCAAAGCCATTGGGATTTCATCAATGGGATCAGTGTATAAGGCCACAATCCTGGACACAGTTACCTGGAAGGAAGTCCCACTGAACTCAGTGGGAGAACACCTGATTGTATGTCAGGTACACCTATGTCATCAGTCAGCTCAGTTATTCTGAATGTTGAGGACCAAACTAATCAATACATGGGAGTTCCCCTACCTCTACCTCTTCATCATTTTCAGAAAGTAGCCAGAAGGAATTCCCTTGCAGAATCAGCCCATAGCAAGGAGGGCTGAGCTAATCCTTTGTTCCCATACGGATTGCCCAACTACAATCAAACTCCTTGGATCTGCTGCTAGTCACAGAGGGTAAAATATACAGTCAAGTTTTTTTTTTCCATGGCCATTAGCCGATTGGGGATGGTTGGTGAATGCTTACACCCACTCTACTCTTGCCTGGAACTGCAAGCAGAATAATCAGCAAGTACAGTAAGACAGGTTGGACATTGGTATCCATGGGGGATCCATTCCCATGGATACAAAAACCTGGGATAATGGAATCCCCACGTGGGGTTCAACAGGACCAGAACCAGGGAACATCATCACCAGCACCAGAGGTCATTCACTAAACTGAGTGTCGGAAGAGTTAGAACACACACACACAAATGTTTCTTTACCAAGTGAGTAATTAGTCGGTGGAACTCCTTGCTAGAGGATGTGGTGATGGCGTCTGGCCTAGATGACTTTAAAAGGGGAGTTCTAGAAGAAAAGTCGGTCACATGTTAACAAGCTGTGAAGGGCTTATGCAACCTCCTGGTTTTAGAAATAGGCTACCTCCAAATGACAGGCCTCTGATGGGCCACTGTGAGATACAGGAAGCAGGACTAGATGGACCTTTGACCTGATCCAGCAGGGCTCTCCTTATGCTCTTAGGACCTCCAGACGTGCCTTGCAGTCGCATCCAGAAGGTCATCTGTGGGTCCTCCAGACGAGGGTTTGGAAGCCACAGTGGGTTAAATCTGCGGGTTTGGAATCCCCCGATAGAGAGGACCAACTGTCCATCACTTCCTTTGGTGCTGTTTCACGATAGTGCTGTTCATCCTGGGTTGATTGAAAAAAGGCAAAAAAGTGGTTGGCTGTTCAGAGCAGCATTGCAACCACTCTGAGTGCTCATCAGTGGGGATGGCTTGACACCCCATCAGGTGTGCTACTTGCACCCCCTGGCCCTGCCTTAGCTACACTCTAGGGTTGGTCCTAGAGGATGGGACAGTTACTATAGCCCCAAGTTGTTTTGGGAACCCCCTAAGGCAGTGGTTTCCAAACTATTTTGACTCGCAGCTCAAGTCGAAACTCCCAAGCACATTTTAATATAAAATTACATACATGATATGCCAATAAAGGTTTCAGAACAGAACAGAAATTACATACATGTAAGCCTACAAATAAACAAACAGAATCCTAAAAAAATACATGTTGCATGTATATTTACGTATTTGCCTTTTTGATTTTTTCCTGAGAAATCAATGTTTATGATGTTCTATAATTTAACATATTGTGTAATTCAAGTGCAATTAAAAAAGTCCCAAAATATAAGAAGTATAAAGAAAGACCGCTGATCTTTTAAGAATTCAGAAGAAAATTAAAATTGTTGCTGTTCTCTATAAAACCTGCAATGTGGTGTTAGGTGTCCATTGCAATGTGTTGTTGTATTTGACAAGCCAAGTGTAGGTTACCTTGGAGCGAGGAACAATTGGTCCAATCTTCTTAAAGCCAGCCCTGGTGGGAATGACTCATAGAAGCAATGCAGGCTTTCCTGATTCATCTCCCTGGCATGCAGTGGTGTATTTCCTGTGTTTGTGGATCCCAATAACTTTACTCTTAAGGTGCCTAATTAAGGGCCCAATGCTATCCAGTTTTCCAGTGCCAATGGGGCACGCGCTGCATCCTGTGGTGGGGAGGCAGTCACAGAGGCCTCCTTAAGATAAGGGAATGTTTGTTCCCTTACCTCGGAGTCCCATTGTGGCTGCACCTGTGCTGGAAAGTTGGATAGGATTGGGCTCTATGGTAACCAACTCATGGTCGCATGTTTGAGGGCCCAAAGTCCTGATGTTGGTTGCCCAGAGCTTCTTGAAGGACTGATGTGGTGCAAATTTGACCAATACTATCAAGAATATTTATATACAGGTGGGGCCTCGTTATCTGCGGGTATGACTCGGTGTGGGTGCCGAACCTACACTGGAGGGCCTCACCTGACCTCCCGGATGCGACTGGAAGCATCTTTGGGTTTTGGTATCCTCGGTGTCTCCTGGAATGGATCCCCCGTGGATACTGAATTCCAACCTGTACTGCTTTTCAACAGAAGTAGTTCACAAAGTGGTTTACATAGTAAAATAAATTGGTATAATGTCGACATAGCCGTGACCAAAAATATGAGACAGAAAGCCTCTTCTGAGGTCTTTTGTTCTCCTTCTTTTGCTCTCTCTAAACAAACAAAAACCCTTATGTATGAAGAAACTCATATGTACACATGCATGTTTATGTCCATGTACCTTTCATTACAGTATCAATTAGAAAATGCCCTTTATCTGATTGTTTTCCTACAAGATACTGCCTTGAAATATTGTTCCAGTGCACCAGGAGCATTCCGATTGAGCAGAGTGAACGTACTGTAATGTCTGTCGCCAGGCCTCGCTTAGTCAACCCTGTACCGGATCTCTTTTATCTAAGGAACCCCTGGATTTTAGCTGTGAACACAGTGCTATCAAGTGATCTTCGGAGAGATAAAACAGCTTAATTCTTGCAGAGGGGAAACAGGATAATGTGATAAATGCTAAACACTTCACTGATAGCGACAACCATAGTAGTGACTTACAGCTCTTTTTCCCCCATCGGTGACACAATCGAGTGCAAATGGGAAAAAGACGCTTAGCTCATTACACAGACGGCGTGCGAGGGCAGCTCTCCTTGCTACAGCTGCAATGCAGGCATGTGTGTGTTAGTATTAATTTCGTTCATTGCATTGCTTCTCTGCAACAGTGGAAAAAGGAGGGAGTGACTCATTAAAAAGAGTCCTGATATAATTATACATACAATCCCTTCAATATTGATGAGGGATTCTGGGGGATCCCTGATGAGGGATGAGGGAGTGTTTGATCTGATGAGGGAGTGTTTTTGGGGGGAGCACACTTCCCTCCTGCCTACACCCACACACGTAGACTGGAGGCTGATTTTGGGGTAAATGACAGAAGCGATCCTGAATTCTATGATCTGCTCCGGAGTTTTGGCAGAGCAGAGGGTGTTCTTTCCACTTTCCCCTAAAACACACTGGACTGAAACCAAGTGGTTTCACCCATCCCTAGTTCAGCTCATTGAACAAAATGGTTTTAAACCAGTGGCATAGCCAGAGGGGGTGCAAAGCACTAAGTTTTGCAGGGAGCCTCACTGCGGTGTGCAAGCAACCCCTCTCCCTCCTCTTCAGAGCTGTTCTGGGCCATGGGAGCAAAACAGAGGCTCTGAAGGGGAAAGTGGAAAGAACACCCTCTGCTCTGCCAAAACTCCGGAGCAGATCATAGAATTCAGGATCTTGGTTTCCTAAGGCAGCCAAGAGGGAAGGAAGCCTTCTCTCTGATACTCTGCACCTGTTGCAATGTTGGGAGAGTTAAGACAGACAGAAGAAAATATTTCTTTACTCAGCATGTAGTTTGTCTGTGGAACTCCTTGCCACAGGATGTGGTGATGGCATCTCATCTAGATGGGATTAAGAGGGAATTGGACAAATTTCTGGAGGAAAAGTCCATCATGGGTTACAAGCCATGATGGGTATGTGCAGCCTTCAGATTTTAGAGGTAGACTACTTCAGAATGCCAGATACAGGGGAGGGCACCAGGACTCAAGTTGTATCTTGCTGTTTTTGTGTGTTCCCTGAGGCATCTGGTGGGCCACTGTGAGATACAGGAAGCTGGACTAGATGTGCCTTTGGCTTGATCCAGCAGGGCTCTTCTTATGTTCTTAACACCTTTATCTTGTCTTAGTTACATTTCAGTTTGTCAGTTCACATCCAGACTCTGAATAAAGTTTTTAGTGCTTCCACTATCTGATTTCTAGCTGGCATTTGTATGTGCTGATAAAATGACACACAAAAACAATATTGAAGGGATTGTATGTATAATTATATCAGGACTCTTTTTAATGAGTGTTTATCTGCATCACTAAAAGTCCAAAGTCCAGCTGAAATGTCTGCGTGACTTCCTCTTTGCCGACGATGCAGCTGTCACTGATGCAGCTGTCACTACCCACTCTGCCAAAGATCTCCAGCAGCTCATGGATCGTTTTAGCAAGGCCTGCCAAGATTTTGGACTGACAATCAGCCTGAAGAAAACACAGGTCATGGTTCAGGATGTGGACTCACCTCCCTGCATTACAATCTCTGAGCATGAACTGGAGGTTGTCCATGACTTTGTGTACCTTGGCTCAACGATCTCCGACACTCATTCTCTCGATACCGAGCTAAACAAGCACATCGGTAAAGCAGCTACCACGTTTTCCAGACTCACAAAGAGAGTCTGGTCCAACAAGAAGCTGACGGAACATACCAAGATCCAGGTCTACAGAGCTTGCGTCCTGAGTACACTTCTGTACTGCAGCGAGTCATGGACTCTTCGCTCACAACAGGAGAGGAAACTGAGCGCTTTCCACATGCGCTGCCTCTGACGCATCCTCGGCATCACCTGGCAGGACAAAGTTCCAAACAACACATTCCTGGAACGTGCTGGAATCCCTAGCATGTATTCACTGCTGAAACAGAGACGCCTGCGTTGGCTTGGTCATGTCGTGAGAATGGATGATGGCCGGATCCCAAAGGATCTCCTCTATGGAGAACTCGTGCAAGGAAAGCACCCTACAGGTAGACCACAGCTGCGATACAAGGACATCTGCAAGAGGGATCTGAAGGCCTTAGGGATGGACCTCAACAAGTGGGAAACCCTGGCCTCTGAGCGGCCCGCTTGGAGGCAGGCTGTGCAGCATGGCGTTTCCCAGTTTGAAGAGACACTTTGCCAACAGTCTGAGGCTAAGAGGCAAAGAAGGAAGGCCCATAGCCAGGGAGACAGACCAGGGACAGACTGCACTTGCTCCCGGTGTGGAAGGGATTGTCACTCCCGGATTGGCCTTTTCAGCCACACTAGACGCTGTGCCAGAACCACCTTTCAGAGCGCGATACCATAGTCTTTCGAGACTGAAGGTTGCCAATACAATCTGCATCACTGCATGTTCGTAAAACCACACAAAAAATTTTTGATATAAGTATAGAGACATATGCATCAGGATTCCTTGTGGTGGTGTTTTATTGATGCTCAAATGAGTGCTAATATACAGGAATCTGCCTTGTACCGATTCATCTGGTCCATCTCACACTGGATTTTCATTGCTGGCAGTAGCTCTCGGAGGTTTCGGTCAGGAATTTTGTTCTGCCCATATTTCTTTCTAGATTTTTTTTGTCTAGCAGATTGCAATGGAGGAGCTGCCCCCTCCTCCCTGTCAGAGCCTTTCAGATTTTCCAGTCACCATTTCCTGTCACCATTTCAGATGGTGGAATGCCTCTATTTTGCTCCACCACCTGAATGGCTCTGAAGGTGAGGGGCTGCTTGCGCTCCGTGGTGAGGCTCCATGTAATACGTAGTGCTTTGCACCCCCTCTAGCTATGGCACTGCCTCACTCTTGCCCTCTATGAATTGAGGGTGGATGCTAAAACACACGCAACACCCCCTTGCATTGGTGCAATGCAAGGAAGGGAATCTGTGACGGACAAGTGATCTTTCAGGGAAACCCTCCATTACTGAGCTTCTCATCAAGGAACTCCTGATAAGAGTTTCCTCAAACCCCCGGTGGCAAACTTGCTGTGTGTGGCATGCTGTTTGATTTTGCCTCTGTGTAGGCTTCCTTGGGTAGCGCATTAAGATGAGCTCTCCTTCTGTGAATTATTTTTATGGAACTTTTAAAAATATATAGGCAGTTATGGTGAACAAACAAGAAAATATTCTGTGATCTATGAAGAAATGTTCTAAGTTCATAGCTATCCTAATAGCACTGCAGTCTGGGAATGCTCGTACCATCTTGTTTCAGCCTGCTCTGCATGGCATGTTTGCTCAGACATGATCTTTTTCCATCAGGGATAAAATTGTCAAACAACTTTTGCCAGTTCCAAAATAATAAACCAGAGATTGTCGTAGGAAATGTTTGAAAAAGGAAATGGCTTTTGGAAGTGCCAACGTTTTAATGCCGCAGTTCTGCTTCGCCAGAATAAACTCTTCATCTTCTTCTAAGCATCGCAGCTCAGGCTTTAATTAATTGCTGCACCAGGTTTCAAAAAACTGAAGTTTTAAATTCATCAGTTTGGGGATGAAGACACCCAAATGCTTCAGGTTTGCGTTACTTGTAGAGAAACCATGTTTTCCTTGTGATCTGTTTGAGGAGTATTTAAAAAAAATACTTTGGAGTTATGTCATAATTGCCTTACACCAGTGGTTCTCACACTTTTAGCATTGGGATCCACTTTTTAGAATCTGTCAGGACCTACCGTAAGTGATGCCATGACCGGAAGTGACATCATCAAGCAGGAAAGTTTTAACAGTTCTAGGCTGTAATCCTACCCACACTTACCCAGGAGTAAGTCCCATTGACTATCATTATTCAAAGAATATACATAGTAGCTTGTTAAAAGTACAGGTCTGTAACGTTTCCCCAAATGCAGTCACATACCTTGGTAGCATCAAGTCTAATATTTTAAAAATAGAATATTGAAATGAATGGGGACCCACCTGAAATTGGCTTGTGACCCATCTAGTGGGTCCCAACCCACAGTTTGAGAAACACTGCCTTACAAACGAGCAACTGCACCCAAGTCCTGGAGTTCTTGTGTCAGCTCTAAAATTTCAGCCTTAAGGATTAGACAAGAGGAATATTGAATAATATAGAACAGCATTTCTCAAACTGTGGTTCAGGACCCACTAGGTGGGTTCTGAGCCAATTTCAATTGGGTCTCCATTCAGTTCAATGTGAATTTTATTTTTAATATATTAGATTTGATTATGGTTGTAATGTTGGGGAAATGTTACAGTTCTGTACTTTTAACAAGCTACTATGTATATGCTTTGAACAATGGTAGTCAATGGGGCTTACTCCCGGGTAAGTGTGGATAGGACTGCAGCCTTTGGGATGTTTGGGGAATTGTTTTTTGAAACAGATCAACAACTGTTTGTGAGGGTTGGGAGGATTCTTCTTTATTTTAAATACATTTTTAAACTTATGTTTATTGTAAACTTTTAATTTTCTTAATTGATTTGGTTTGATTTTTGTCATATGGGGAGTATTAAAAATTTTCATGCTTGATAATGTCACTTCTGGCCATGACGTCACTTCCAGGTTAATGACATCACTTCTGGTGTGTCCTGATTGTCATTCTAAAAAGTGGTCCTGGTGCTAAAACGTTTGAAAACCACTGATATATATTACTGGTAAACAATTACCTGATTGGCTCGGTATGAAGGGCTTCTGCTGCAGTCTGCACCAAAAATGGTGAAAAGAAATGGAGAGAGGGAATTGGAGATAAGATTTCCCTTTTGCCTGCTCTGCTTGATTTGTGGTATTTTTGTTTTTGTGCCCTTGGTCACCTTTAATCAACCTTTATTTTAAAGTCTTGTATCGTATTTTCATTGTGTACAATTCCTGTTTGGGTCCCGGTGGCCTTGGTTCATAGAAGCTCCAACCCATGGTCACAGGATGCCTGTAGGAGTTTCCAGATCAAGGATACGTCCCCTACTGAACTTGCTGAGTCTTTCTGCATCCTCTTCCTGTCCCATGTATCTTTTTCTTTTCCCTTTGACGACAATATGTAGACTGAAGTCAGAACTTTTGTCATTAGTTTTTACTTTTTCCTTTGCAAGTTCCTCCGTCACTTAATGTTAGCAATGAAAGGAAGGGTGGATCGCTCAATCTGTGTTCTTTTCCTCTTGTTTCCCCTCTCATTTAAAATGTACCCCCCCCATTTCCTCAAACGTCCATGAGAAAGAGGAAATTTGAGTGTCAGGCTTGCTGGATCTGGGAGCAAATTGTAAATATGCATATAGTATGTAGTTTATTTGCGCCCTATGCAGAAACCACTGTCTTTCAGCTTCAGCAGTGCTCCCCCAGTGCTAACTATCCTAGTGTAGGAATAATAATACTGAACTACTATATAGAACATAAGAAAAGCCCACTAGATCAGGCTGAAGGCCCTTCCTGTATCTCTCAATGGCCCTCCAGTTGCCTCAAGGAGCACACAAGACCACAGGATACCAGTATTTTGTACTCTCTTGCATCTGCTATTCAGAGATAGTCTACTTCATGAACCAGATTGTATATATCCATCATGGCTTATAACTTTGTGATGGACTTTTTCCTCTGAAAATCTGTCCAATCCCCTTTGAAAAAGCATCTAGGCCAGATGCCATACCACAACCTGTGGCAAGGGGTTCCACAGATAAATTACATGCTGGGTTAAGAAATGTTTTCTTTTGTCTGTACTAAACTCTCCAACTGGTCAACTTCAGTGAATGTCTCTTGGTTGTGTGAGAGGGAAAAGAACATCCCTCTACCCATCCCCTGCATAATTTTGTACATCTCAATCCTGTCTCTTCCCCCCCCCCCCACCACCACCAGGTAGTTTTTTCTAGTCTGAAGAGCCATTATAACAGTTATAATGATTGCTGGAAAAGTGTACAGAAAGAGCTTTGAACATTCTCTGGGAAACACAACATAAATGCTAATTAGAGGCGTAGTCCGGTATCTGCGGATTTGGTATCCACGGTTTCAGTTATCCATGGTTCTGTGGATACCAGGGATGCCCTTTCAAAAGATAAAGAAAGTGAAGTGGAACATTAAAAATAGCTGTGTTTAACTTAGGACAGGGGTGCTCACACTTTTTCGGCTCGAGAGCTACTTTGAAACCCAGCAAGGCCCAGAGATCTACCAGAGTTTTTTTTACAATGTTCGCGCCATCATAACATATAACATTTATGTGTACAATGTATGTTGGTGTACCTTGAGCCCCACTGAGTATAACAGGACTTACTCCTGAGTAGACATGCCTAGGATTAGGCTTTGAGGCTGCAATCCTAGCCACACTTACCTGGGAGTAAGCCCCATTGAGTACAATGGGCCTTACTCCTGGCGTTTCCTCCCAGAGGCACCTGAAGGGGGGGGTCGGCACTCCGCGATCTACTCATTT